>NC_090926.1:1194308226-1194615995 GCF_040938575.1 Ambystoma mexicanum
ATAACGCGCTTTAACACCCAGAGGTTTCTATGCGCGGACCCGGGGATCGAACCTGTTGTTGCTTCGTGTCGTCTTGCTTCCAAGACGCGCACGCTGCCGCTGAGCTATCCTCCCGGGACAATCATATAACGTGATTCCATTTGCTATACTTTCTTCCCTATTAACGCAAGTACTGTGTTTCAGGGAGACAATTGGAGCTTCCACTACAATCACAACATCCCATTTAGATGATGCAGATGTAAAGAAATCGGAGAAATAAGTCGATTAAATCTGATCATATTTAAATATTCCTTGATTCTTTTAGACAAAGCATCATTTGTGGTTATCTCTTTATATGTACCTGTGCCGTCGACCCCAAGTGTGTGTATGTTTACAATATTGAAAACCATACTAACGCAAGTACAGTGTTTCAGGGAGTTGCTGATGCATCCTCTCCAATACAATCATTCATGGCAGTCCATGCAGAGCCAGAGGTATGGATACTGACAGTTCCATCGAACTAGGTCATCAGAGCTCGAATACTTGCCGTTTGATTGTTCTACACAATGTTTAAATCGTGTTTAGCTATTGAGATGTTTCGTCCTCACGTGTGTTTTATGCCAACAATATTGTGGAACATAGTAATGAAAGTACTGTGTTTCAGGGAGTCGATGGAGCCTCAATCCGTGCTGTCTATGCGGATACAGAAAATATAGTCATTGCAGTGCAAAAGGAAGGGAAGAGATGCGGAAACGAATCGGAGCTACAGCGTGCAGATGTTGAAGGTCGAGTCAAAAAAGTTGCAAAGAAAAGAAACAAAAATAAGGTTAGTTACAATCAGTTCATAACTTTAGAAATGTTTTTGTCCTGGGGACTATTTTATGTTTTTTTCCAGTCAATTGTACTATACTTTATCTTGTGTTTAAACTGAACATCCCTTTTCCAATCTGTCCTCTAATTACCCGTGGGTGTACGAACTATACATACACAGACAGTGAAGCGAATGAGAGATGTTGCTTGCCAGACCATTTACACTATGGAGGAACTATTAATTCAGACGCCGCGTGTTGAGACTAGAGATGCTCATGTCCAATGGCTAGAACATGAAATGAATGTGTCCGGAGAATCCAGTGAAGTTGTAATGGACCATTGCTACAGTGCGACTGCAACACCACAAGAAGATGATACTGCATGTATTGAAGATAGCTCTGAAGTAGTCGCAGATCAATTCACACAATCTACACCCGCCAAAAAAATGCCACCCAAAAAGCTGTCGACAATGTTGTGTTCTCCCATCAATGTTGAAGTAACAGATGTTGAAATGGCAGAGAATGAACCAGCAGCAGCATTCACCGATGCATCAGAACCTGATATCGGCGATATTTCTTTCAATGCTGCTGATATGTCCTCAACGATGCAGTCCGAAACAAGTGTGATGCCGGATGACAGTCTAATGAAAGAGTGCAAATACATAGTATTCGACAGTTGTTTGATGGATATTATAAGTATGCTGAAATGTGGGCATTCCGTCAGAGGGAAAGTATGTCGGAAGCCACTGATTCATGTGACTCGTCAAAAACAAGGCAGTAACGTCACAATACATGCCACCTGTAGATTAAATCATAGGTAATCATGTTCTGCACAACCGATGCTGGGAAGCGACAGCCCTGTATTTTTTGCTAAGTACTGCACCTATCACTTTCAGGACATGGATAGTAAGAAAATTGTGAGTTCGGTGGTCGTGCAGGTGTCCCAATATAAATCCTCAGTGGCCATGGAGAAACTAGGATTTATAAAATCAGTGGAATATCTACAATCAAGGGGAATGCACATCGACCTCATAGCCACGGTCAGACACGTTTCAATTGCCAAGACAATGAGAGAGCAGTTCCCACATATTAAACATCAATTTGATGTATGGCATCTTGCTAAATCAATCAATAAGAAAACCTCGGCTGCAGGGGAAAAAAAAGGTTTGGAAAGTATTTCACAGTGGTCCTAGTCTATCAGCAACCATCTTTGGTGGAGCTCCAAAACTTGTGAAGGGTCAGTGGAAATCCTACTTGAAAAATGGCGGTCACTGATGCACCACTGTACCAACGTTCACCGCTGGACAGAAAACCTACATTTCCACCAATGTGAACATAGCCCTTTGTCCCCAGAGGAGGCACGGAAGAAGAAGTGCTTGGTTCCATCTTCACCCACACACAAAGCCATTGAGAAGATTGTTTTCGATAAAACTCTATCAAGAGATTTGAGGGGGCTGACAGAATTCTGTCACACAGGAGGTTTGGAAGTGTTCCACAATATGTGCCTAAAGTACAGACCAAAGCGCTTGCATTTCAGCATGCAGGGCATGAAATATAGGACTCTACTTGCGGTCTTGGCCCATAACGAGAATGTGTGCCGTGAACAATCTAGAACTACAGGTAATGAAGGGATGCTTCGCTACACTACGGCCTTTGCAAAAAGAAGTAAGCAATGGGTGATCAAACCAGTCTATGAGGAAATGGAGTTCGACTTTGTTAAAGGCCTTATTGTTGCTGTACTCGAGAAGCACAGATATGGAATTTTGAGCGTTTCTGTGCAGAGCACTGATGCATTGCCACCAAACATTGCCACTGTGCCATGTCCGCCCAAAGAAGAACTCGTTGAGAAGTACAAATCCTGGTTTAAATCATTATAATCTGATTGTCTTTTTGTAAAAAAATGTTATTGTACAGTGTACATACAAAGTATGCAAACCCTAACCCCTACCTTCACCATCCTGGGTGGCAAACAACCTGGGTGTCATCTTTGACTTCTCTCTCTATTCACCTCATATCGCTGACCTTGTCAATATGTGTATGTATATATTTTTGTTGATGTAACTAAGTTTCGCAATCTCATGTAAATGCTGCGCACTGTTAACCGAGGGGAGGCTTGCGTATTGCAAATAATAAAACAAACAAACAATAAATCTCACTTTCAACTCAACTCCTCGGGTACTTTATACTTTCCCTGACCTTCCCCCAAAAAGTCAATATCCCCATAGTTATGGTTCTGTAGGGCTGCAAAGCTCGCGGACAACAAGGACAAAATTGGGGGCCTTAGAACGCGCCAAGCGAGACGTTGCAGATGGGAGAGAAGCCAGTTCGCATTTGCACATTGAGGCCCAGTACATAGATGGATTCGAAAATTCAAGTTCTCACAGATGGCTTTACTAGGGGATGTTGCAAAGTAAGAATGTCTGCTCATTTCGAGTGAAGGTCAGTGGCTTTGATTTTCAGCTCGCGGCCTGAAGAGGCCCACAACTCGCACTGGCAGTATAAGGTTCTGTTGTTTTTTGACCTTGAGAGACAGGGACCATGCCGAAAGGACTTCATTTGAAGAAGGTGGGCAATAACGTAAGAGACGATAAGGCAGAAAATTCGGAAACTAGACCGAGTTTTATGTTAGTTTAGTATACGAAAAATCGTTGTCACAAGCACAGTGGGATTTACGGACTGCATTACGCAGAGACACAATGGAAATTGCAAATATAATGTAAGTAACTCTTTAGACGCTATTATAACGGAATGAAGAATTAATGAATGGATGAATGAATGAATGAAGAGCAAGTAAAACGTTTGTGGGATCGTCTTTGTACCGGGCACATAGGCATGCAGGTCCACATTCCACACGCATGTAGACAGTTGTTTCTCATTGTGTGTTAACCTCAATTTATTTCGTTAGTTTTCGCATTGATTTTAGAGCCGAACATTCTCCATTGCACTATCCTTGCAAGCAAATAGTTTCTGATCGGCCGTAATAAATAAAATGAATAATAGTAATAAAGATCGGCTGGCGAGACTATTTATAATTTTTATGTTTTCAAAACAGGTATATCCTACCCTACTGCCACCAGTTTCAGACCCCGGCAGATGGTTTTTTCAACCGCCAGCTGCAGCTTCTCGTAAACAACTGCACCACTTTGACGATCTTATGGGACGATCACCAAGGGCCCATATGCCCTTACGCGGTACTACCGGCTAGAAGCAACATATCAACCTTTACGCTGGCCTAGTGCCTAGTTGATGGAACAGCCTTGCGGTTCACCGTGCGACCAAAGTGCTTCTTTTAACGAAAACCAACACCCTGTGTACCATAAAGGAACAGCGCGTGACTCACGATAAACTTTTACGGATTTGCGGATCGAGAGAAAAGAAAAAAAAATCACATTCCGATTTAATATGCAAATTGATGAATATTCTATAAACATTTAATGTCAAATAAATGAACTTTACCAAATGTACCGTGTTGCTGTTTGATTTTAAAGTACAGTTTCATATTCCGAATTGTGGCGCGCTGTATTGTGAGTTGATCTGTGTTGGTTTCCGGGTTCTGTGTGAAGTCGCGTAAGACGACTGGGCGCGTTTGCCTACGCAGCACAGTAACGTCATGGAGAGAGGCGGGGAATATGAATGTTTTGATAATGCCACGCTCAGGGGCGGGGGATATTAATTAGTGCCGCAAAAGCAGGTCAGCCAGGGCGATGGGGCAAGTGATAGGATTATCACAAAATGGCAGCACCCTGGTGCCTGTTTTCGCATGCGTTTAATGGAGGAAAACTCGGGTAAGGTCCGTAGGAAATGTTTCTAAAATCGTGCGACTTAGGTTTAAAACCACATGGCCGACCCGTAGGGACAATACACATTTTTGACCGAACCATCCCTTTAAAGCACACACCTTGATGCTAAGGCTTAATAAATCTAGCTCAAAAACATCCCAGGAGGACGTGTTTTGGGTGGAGAAGGGCAGAAAGCAGGTGAAAATGGCCGTAGGGATTAACATGGCAATGGGCAGTCAATGGGTGGATAAATAACCAAACAACATGTACACGTTTTGTGTCCCAAAAGACACCATAGGGTCAGAAAGTGGATAATAGGATTCAGGGAGTTGATGTTGGGAGAAGATCAGCCAGACAAGATCTGTGAATATAATTTAGAGGCGAGCACAATAATGATATGAGAGATGCTATGATCTGTACACTGCACATCTGTATACGTAGACAACGAGAACCACACAGTCCACAATGTAAATCTCAATAACAAATATCCATAGTATGGATCTCCCCGGCTCCCCTCCCTCCATGATCCAGCTGTGTCTGCCCAGATGTTTGGCCCCATGCTTTGCTGGGAAGTCTACATTTGAAGATTTACTTATACAATGTCCTTGCCAGCACCACCCATCCCTGCTTCATGGTGATGGGATTTTTCAAAATGGAGGTAGGCAAAGAAACGGTGACAAAATACAAAATATCAGGGGAAGAGAGACAAAACACATAAAGGAGCAAAAAAACAGGAGAACGTGTGATGAAGGGGATGAAGGGAGGAGAGACAGATTCTAACAGAGAAGAGAAGTAGAACAACATAGAATGGTATATTGGAGAGATAAAATCACAGAGCAGAGAAAAACAGATTGTCAGGGAGAAGGAGGTGGATAAGAGAGAAATGTTTAGAGAGAGGAGTGAGCATAAGAGGAGTGAGAGAATTCAATAGATAGGAAAGAGAGCAGGTGGAAGATAAAAAACAGAGTGTGCGGGAGAGAGAACAGGAAAGAGGAAAAGGGGTGACGCAATAAGGAGAATTGGAGCCTGCCTACTACACTAAGGAGGTTGTAGGTAGCCCAGAGAATTAATCCATAAGGCGCGGGGTGGCCCCCAGAGTTATACTTCATGCAGTGATTGTTTGCTGTGCTGCCAAATGTTCATTTCTCTTTCAAATGCTCCCTTTCTTCCTTTCCAGCAACCTGCAGGCTACCCCACTGCTACAGCTGCAGTTCCCTGGCATCATGCCACTCTGAAAATGTGAGCAATAATATTTGCCCTTGACGTTGGTAATATGTACACATGATTTAAGTGTTAACATAATGCATTTAAGCGACAGGGATCTATTCATTTGTTGCTAGCAGTTGACGAATGGTGAGTTGTATTAGCTTTTTTGCAAGGGTATGGCATGTCCACAGCACAATCACAAAGACCCAAAAGTGCTGCCATCAAATACTGGGTGCAGCCTCATATGGCTAGGCTCTGCCATTTTATGACAGGCTCAGCCTGGGTTGCCTGGGTGCTGCCAACAACACAGCATTGTATGCCAGGTATATACATGATACAGGGTACAGCATCAGAGGGCACCAATAAGTAAGCTGCTACTAGCGCTAACAGAGATATTGGGGAAATTGCAGTAATAATGGGGAGAGAGAAAAGTAATGTGTAGAGAAAATAGTTTGTTGGGCAGGTTTCTGGCTCTTAATGGAATTGTAAAACCCTTACAAGTTTACTGTTTTGCAGTAGGGAGGTGGCTGGGCAAATGTAGTTCGGAAGGTTGTTCCATAAGGCAGGGGCTGCCGCTGAGCACCGTATGCCTCCTCAGCATGGCTATCGGGAGAATGTAGGCACAGTTCATCTGTCAGATGGTACCATGTGCCTAGCTATTGCACATGCATGACAGATTCATTGCTTTTGCCCACTTGTTCAAAAACAGATGGTGTATGGAAGAAGATTACTGGTGGAACATTCTGATGTCGGGTGAAAACACCAAAACAGTAACTGCGGTCGGACAGTTCTTTCAGAACATAAACTTGACGAGAGAAGAAACAACCTGACAACAACCTGAAAAACAAACCGCACCAATGGAAACAAAGGATCAAATGAAGAAGCATTTGTTTAGGATAAAATGAAGAATCATTTTGTAAAAACTGTGATAAACAGTTCAATCAAAAAAAAAAAAAAAAAGAAATAAATAAATGCTTTTGGTTTGGCAAAATGCGTAAATGGCTTTTTCAGGCTGCCATGTGTTAATATACTGGGCGGGGCAATCAGGGTTATACCAGGTGTTGCACTCCAGCTATTATGGCAAGTATTGAAACCCAGCCTTTATACCGGCTAAGGATCGAGTCCTGCATAACTGCACTCATAGGCAAACACTCCAGCTTCTGGGGGGCATCTAAAGTGCACCTAGTGTGGCATAGGTGAAACGTAGTCATATCTTGGGATGAAGGGAGCTTTAATAGGGGAACTAAATATATCCTATAACTGTGTATTATTAAGATGAGCTGCCCACTGCCTTCAGACCAGGTGTGTGAGTAGACTATCCGTGCAGAACAACATGTCCCACAATCAATGCTAACAAAATACAGACCTGTGTGAACCATGTGCGCCTCATCGTGGCGTAGCACGGGGCAGTAAAAAAAGAAAAAAATCCTGCTGAAAGACAGTGAATGACACTTCTGCATAAAGATAGCTGTCATTATGCTGTGCAATTTCATACCATATGTACACATGACTGTGTGAAGGCGCATCATGAGCTTCACTCGGGCTTGCTGAGCACCCCCATGAGCACACACCCTTGGAGCCTCTCTTTAATATCAAGAAAAGGGGCTCCGTCAGGTGAGAGGCTCTGGCTTGGCCACCTTTTGGCACCGTAATTCACCTCACTGTGAATGCTCTGGGCTGAGAGCGGCCTTCCTTCATTCACACCAAGTGCCCAGGCCTGCTCCATCGACAGGAGCCCATTGCAGGCAGGCAAACAGAGACGGAGGTTGGCTGCTGCCTTATGCAGACACACGGATTACATGATGCAGCTGCATGATCCATGTTACATGTTAAATGGATCATGCAGCTGCATCATGTAGTGCAGGTCTAAGGGCAGATATTCGTATCGGCACACATTTGAAGACGAATCGCACCTGAATTGTCAGCACCTGGACTCAGTTATTGAGCACTCAGCAGCACTGAGGTCGACACTGACAGCCCAGGGTGTGCAGCCTGCACTGTCTCCCACCACCAAGTCAGCTGCTCCCTCAATTTTCCCGTTTTCACGTACCTTAGTGGTCGTGGCGTTGATTCGTCGGAAGGCACAAGCAGCAGGAAGCCGTCTGGCTGTGGCCTGTGGCTGGCTGTCTGCTGCCCTGCCCACTCCGCCAGTGCACTTTAGCCGCCCAGCTGCAATGTGTGTTTAGCAGCAGGGAGGGCACGTGTGAATCCTAGGACCTCATCACCATGCGCAGGCATGAGATGCTAGGGAACAAAAGAAATGTGCCAGCGCCATGTGCCTCAGTCTGTGATGGCAGTAGCCAATTCAATGTGAATCATACAAGCGTATCACGCGATGCATGTGATCGGTGCTCTTCTAAAGTTGTATCCTTCCGCTCCTCGCCAAAGAGGCCCTATATCCAGAGGCCCACCGCGGGATATCACAGTGTCCCGGTGGAGCAGTCCAGCCCTGGTTCTGCCATTTGGTCTGACCTCTACACAATGGTTTTCACCAAGTTGATGGTCGGTGGTGGCAGCGAGTCTCAGAAGAGGGGGGATTCACATCTACCCCTTGCTGGATGATTGGCTTATCAGGGCTCATTCTTCCGAACAGGCCCTGGGACATCTCAGCATAATCTGTCACGCTCTCCACAGACTGAGCTTCTTACTCAATTTCAGGAAGTCCCATATGATACCATCTCAAAGACTCCAATTCATCGGAGCGGTCCTGGATGCATCCTTGGGAACAATCTCACCACCCGAGGTGAGAGCTCAAGACATTCTGCAGATTGTCAACACATTCCATGAGTGCCCAGCGCCTTCCGGACTTTGACTTTTGAGGTTGCTCAGCCATTTTTCTGGTGCCAGAGGCTTACCTGAGAATGAGATCTCTTCAATGGGCTCTCAGGACACAGTGATTTCAATTCTCGGGCAAGATGTCAGATCTACTTCAGGTTCCAAGCAGAGTCGCACAGGATCTCCTGTGGTGGGACTGCGAAAACAATATTTTGTAGGGAGAACTTTTTTTGGCAAACATGGCCAGAGAGAACAATAGTAACAGATGCCTCACTCATGGGGTGGGGATCCCATGCCAACGATATGACAATCAGCGGTCGTTGGTCTCCTTCAGAGTCCAAACTATACATCAATCTTTTAGAGCTGAGGGCGATCAGACTTGTGCTGAAGGCCATTCTTCCCTATGTACGGGGAGAGAATGTCCTGCTAATGACAGACAACACAGTGTCCATGTACTACCTCAACAAAAGAGCAGGTGTAGTGTCACTAACACTGTGCAGATAGGCAATGCAGCTCTGGTTCTGGGCAATTCAAGGAGGAATCTCTCTGTCAACAGTACACCTAGCCGCAGGGGAGAACACGGCAGTGGAAGCTCTGAGTAGGCAGAGCACAGTCTCCCACGAGTGGGTACTGACTCAGGAAGTCCTTCAAGAGATCTTCATCCTTTGGGGAACCCCTCAAGTGGAACTGTTTTTGACCAAACTTTTCTGCTCCTGGGAATTTCGCACAAGAGGAGCTATAGGGGACGTGTTTTTAGCGGACTGGGAGTTTCCAATCCTGTACGCGTTTCCTCCAGTCCCTGTCATTCCTCACATGTCATTGAAACACTTCTGTATAGGCGCGTTACAAATGCCATATCATATCATATCACATGATCATGAGGTTAGTAAAGTTCAGGAAATCCATGATCCTGATTGCTCCGGATTGGGCCAGGATGGCATGGTATCCAGACCTTCTGGACATGTCCATCTGCCCTCCAATTTGTCTTCCCCAAAGAGAGAACCTTCTCTCGCGAGAGCAGGGTCGGGTACTCCATCCAGAGGTCAAGACACTCAACCTTCACGCATGGTTGAGATATGAGGATTGGGACCTCCCGGATGTCGTAACGAGAAGGCCAACAACGGAGTCCTTGTACCGCTGCCGTTGGAACAAATTCTGCAGCAGGTGCAGGAAAAAGAACATGGATCCTTTTCAGTACCATACATCTATGGTGTTGTCCTTTTAGTTACACTTGGCAAATCTGGGGCTCCAGATTGGAACAATAAAAGGTTATTTGGCAGCGCTTTCAATCTGCAAGCACACATCTGAAGAAGTATCCTATTTCAAGATGCCATTAATCATTCAAATCCTTAAAGGGCTCACTAACGTATTCCCTCCTACACCTTTTCAAGTGCCGGTTGGGGTCTCAATCTTGTGTTGAAATTTCTAATGTGTGCTCCCTAAGAGCCACCCCATTCATGTGCATTAAGGCTACTCACATTTAAAACCACTCTGCTAGTTGCATTGACATCAGCCTGCAGGTTGAGTGAGTTGCAGGCCTTATCTAGTAAGCCTCAATTTACTATTTTTCATAAGGACAAGGTTGACCTTAGAGTTAAACATGCATTTTTTTCCTAAAATTGTATCCGATATTCATTTATCAGAGAAAATTGTACTACCAACATTTTATCCGCCTCATCCTAGCAAGGATGATGAAAGTCTACATAGGCTCGATCCCAGAAGGGCTTTGGGCTTTTATATCTCACAGATGGCGAAAATACGACAGCATGACCAGCTTTTCATCGGGTACACTGGACACAAACTGGGGCTTGCAGTTACAAAAAAAACTTTGTCCAGGTGGATAATTCTTACTATTACAGCATGCTATAGGGTGACTGGAAAAGATCCCCCTGAAGGTCTGAGAGCTCATTCCACAAGGGCATGGCGACATCTTCTGTTTTGCAAAGAGGGGTGCCTATAAAAGACATTTGTGCGGTAGCCACTTGGTCTACCATTTACACATTTACAAAGCATTACAGTCTGGATTCATCCTCTAAAATATAACACTGCTTTGGGAGTCTATCTAATGATGAGGAATACGTGGGAGGACACAATCCATTCGAAGAACAAGTTACTTACCCCTGGTAACGTTCTTTCGGCTGGATGTTGCTCCCCCGTATTCCTCATCCCTCCTCCCAACCTACCCCGCTGTAGAATTTCCAGACATTACACTTTACGCCCTTTCAGAGTGTGGTACTGCCTGGGGCACACTGATGCTGGTATTCTATATTAATATTGATAGTTTATTTGCATCGCGCTCGTACACAAGTGTTTCAGAGAGCGAAAAGAGGAAGGCGTAAAACAGAACTGAAGCCAACGGGCGCTGTTCGTGCTATATATACTGAAGATGACATTGACTCTGCGATGGAAGCCCTCGAGGGACATTGAGTCGACTGCATCGACCCACAGCACCAGCTGATAAAAAACTAATCTGAAGCAGCTGAAGCTGGAAGGATATCTATCTATCTAAAGATCGGAAATACGTGGGAGGACCATCCAATCACAAGAACTGTACCAGGGGTGAGACACTTGTTTTTCTCTTGCAATACACCTGCAGTGCTTTCATTTGTACTGCACCTAGCTCATCAGGGGCTGCAGGTGACTACTGTTAGGGGATACTTGGTGGCGTTATCCATTTTCACATGCACGCTAGAACAGGGCTCTTATTTTAGGATGCCTATTGTGAGGCAATTCTTGAAAGGACTGACAAACACATTCCCACCAGTCCCTTCCGTCCTGGGATTTGTATGCATCACTTACTTGTTTAATGGGTGCACCTGTGAGCTGCTCCATTCCTGTTCTCTCAGATTATTAACCAGGACAACCATCTTTTTAGTGGCCACTACATCTGTTCACAGGGTTTGTGATCTACAGGTTCTATCTTGCAAGCCGCCATTTACACTATTAGTAGTTTTGAGGGTTCATCCCTGCTGGTGTCTGAATTTCATCTGACATAGAAGATCACACTATCAGCTTTCTACCCCCACCCCTTCTCATCCAGGCTTGGCCCGGATGTCAGCGATCAGACATGATGACCAGCTATTCATTGGTCACACTGGTCACAAATGAGGCCAAGCTATAACCAAGCAAACATTCTCTGTTGGATCATTGTATGTGTTTTGGAGTGTTACTCCATTAATGGAAAGGATGTCTCTAAGAATTTAAGAGCCCATTGCACTAGGGTAGTTTAAATACATTGGGCCTCATTACGACCCAGGCGGAGGACCATGGTGCTAATAGCACCATGGTCCATGCCGGTAACTTACCGACTCCGCCATGGAGAAAGGGGGAATTACCACCCCATTACAAGGTTGGTGGGGCGGTAATTCCCCCTTTCTCCATGGCCCTTCCCCATTCCCATTTTTGCCCCATAGGGCATAATGGGAATGGGGAAGGCGGTGTAAAGAGGTGTACCAGTGCAACACATGTGCAATACAATGTTGCAACATGGTCCTCAATCTATATTTTCTCAAAACACTACTACTAAGACATCCTGTCAGGCCAGGATGCTCGTTTGGAAGCGTGGTTTTGCACAATATTGTGTGCTAAATAAGACATTTCACAAAAATCCACTTCTCCCACCTCCATCTACAAAACTGCTGTGGGAGTCTTTCTAAGAGGAGGAATGCGTGGGAGGACACAATCCATTAGAAGAAAAAATGACTTGCCCCTGGTAATGTCCTTTCTGATGCATTTTCCTCTCACAGATTCCGCATCGCCCCCACAAACTAAGCCTCTGATTGTGGGAGAACTTCTGATTACTTCCTCAACGCCGATGCGGGATGTTTAATTCCTCAAAGTGGCTGAACAAAAGAGGGAAAATGAACTCAGACAACCGGTGCAGTGCATGCTATTTATACAATCATCAACATCATGTCTGGATGCAGGAATAGTAACAGTCAAGGGGACGCTCAGTACACACTGCTGATAGGGTAAACAATAGAAGGTGGCAGGAGAGAGACCTGCATAATAGCGCCAGCAAAAAGTACATCCATTGGTATTCCCCCCTCATCATGACATAAATCTATATTGTTCAGTGAAAAAGGGGCGGAATGAGGGCAGAATCCACAATGCCCAGGTTGCTGCCCAGAAGATTGTCAGGAGTGGAAGGGATGCCACCACAGCATAGCAGGATAGTGGACCCTGCCACGGCATGCAGAAAGGAAGTAGCAGCAGCTCTACAAAATGAGATGAGGGCCCTTGTTATGGTGGCAGGCAAGAGGGAATTAGCTGCACTGCTGATCCTGCTTGGAATATCTAAGTGTCACCGCACCTGGCTGAGCTTCAGGGAATTTGTTGAAGTTGCAGGTGCAGTGGGAGCACATATCATAGATACTATTCCATTTAGACATGGTCTTAGTGAGTCATAGCCCAGTGAAAATGTCTTAGGGAATATCTTTGTTGTTCCCCAGTACCCCCATTTGCAACATCAGGGAGACGCACACTTGGGGCCTGATCATGACTTGGCCAATACCGCCGGCGATAATAGCCCTACCGCTGAACTCCCCGGCGCTAATAGCGCCGGATCACAAGTTGGGCTCAATGTGGAATTTTCGCGCTCTTACCGCCGGCGGATTTCCCGCCGGCAGTAATAGCAGGAATTTTCGGCGGATTTCCCCCCAGCTCAGAGCTGGGGCGAAATCCACCGAAGCGCCGATTCGGCTGACCCTTAAATCCGGCAGTATTAGCGCTACCGCCGGATTTAAGGGTTACCGCCGAAGTCGTGATCAGGCCCTAGGTCTTCTTCACCTTTGTTCTGACCATTTTGCTCTGATGTAGTACAGTGTTCAACAGGCCCCTCCCAGGATTACACAGCTTGCTATTCATGAGTGTTTTCTTCAATTGCCTTTTCTCAGAAACCTTACCCTTGTACAGAAGGCGGAGTTGAGGACTTCACATCGTTCTAAGCACAGTACAGTTCAGCTGAATGGAGCTGTCCTAAGAAAGATTGGATGGCATAATAGCATATGAACATATTACAATCTGCTATGTTCCTGTCTCCTACGAAATCAAGATAGGTGGCACGACAAGTAGTCCCAGTTATGGAGGTGAGCGGAGTATGTTATCTAGGACCTTGTTAATAGGCAGTGGATGGACGATAACACTGTTAGGAAGAATTCTCAAAAATGTGCTAATTCCCTTCACCATAAAGACCCCCAGCAACTTTGCTGGATTTTGAGGACTTGATTCTTTTTACCTGACGAGAGTGTGAGTCTTTTTTCCCACTCTCTCATGTATTTTGAATGTGTTCTCCTCTTGTGTTCCTTTGGTTATGGAGTTTGTTTTAGACAACTCCATAGGCATCATCTTTTCATGTGTGTCACACAGAACCCTCAGTGCAGTGACACAGGGAAACCTTTCCAGGCTTTCCCAAGATTGAAATACCTCTCTGGGATAAACTACTGTTTCCCAGAGAAAGTAAAGTGAAATTGACTTTACTAGTCTTTTCAAATTCCTATACCCAGCACACCCTATCTTACTATGGAGTGCTGGAGGGGTTACCTAGTATCCCCGTGTCTAGAAAGTCAAGTAGCAGTCAAATGCTACCCTTTCCTCTCGAAATGGCTGGGGGCAGTGGTTTTACAACGAACTACCATGATTTTTCCCGACCGCGAACTCCAGTAGCGTTAAATCGCGGGAGCCATGTTTTTCAAGATGGCGTTTGAGCCCCCTTTGTTTAAACAGGTCCCGGTCTTCTTTTTTTGCCATTTCTTTCTTCTAGAGTTTGTATCTGCGCGCCAAACCAGGTATGGTCCCTTTGTTCCTTTGCCTTTTTGCGGGCTTCAGGACTGAAGACCACCTCTGGCGCCCGAGTGTCTGAGGTGGGCAGGAAGTGAGGGAGTGCCCGAAACTCCCTGCGCATAGTGCACTCTGGCGTGATTGGCTGGCTGACTGTCCGGCAAGGGAAAGTGCGTGGGGAAGGGAGAGGGGAAAGTGCAGTACATGGGATGGTAGAATAAATAAGATAAATAAAAACGCCAGCTGGTGGCACATGCAAGGTAATTGCAGACCTAAGTGCTGGTAGGGGGACTGTAGGGATACAGTCCCCAAGTGCAGGGGTTGCCAGGGAGGCAGTGCCGGTGTGCAACTGGCAGGGCTTGGGCCCGTGATCAGAAAGGGTGGCTAGGTAACCAGTGCAGTTTCTGTCAGGAATTCAGCAGGGGAGAGAAAGCAGAAGCAAAGAGGAATGTTTTGAGGTGCTTCCGGAACCAGAGATGGTTCTCCTCAAGTTTCAGGGAGGCAGGAAGGCTGTTCCAGAGGGAGGCCCCTGCCAAAGAGAGAGATCTACCACCAACTTGTTGCTTGGAGAAGCGACTGACCCTGAGGGAGTTGGAGGCAGAAGAGCGAAGAGCTCAAGAAGGAAGATATTTAGGAAGAGCGAGTTGAAGGTATTGTGGCCACAGGCGGCCTTGTGGACAATGCAGAGGGTTTTGAACTTAATACTTGTAGCCACTGGGAGCCAATGCCGGGATTTCAGTCCTGGAGAGATACGATCCCTGGGCTTGAGGCCAAGGACAAGTCTTGCAGTCCTGTTCTGGATAAATTGCAGAGGGCGGAGAGTAGAGGCAGGCAGATTTAGATAGAGGCTGTTACAATAGTCCATCCTAGAGAGAACCAGGGCTCTGGAGACAGTGATCTTCTGGGGGAAGGAGAGGAAAGGAAGAATACCTCTGAGGAGGTGCAGCTGGTAGTGTGACTTCTTAGAGACATCAGAGATGTGAGGAGAGAAGGAGAGTGTGGAGTCAAAGATGACCCCAAGGTTTTTAGCTTTGCGGGTGGAGCAGGAAGAGGGCCAAGAGAGGCCAGCCAGACAGCTGCAGGGAAGGAGGGAGTGGGTGTGCCGATGAGTAGAATCTCAGTTTTACTGGCATTAAGGAAGAGGTCATTGGTGGCACACCACTCCTGGGTGGCAGACAGACAGAGATGAGGGAAGGAGAGGAGGAGGCCGAGGGTAGCCTGAAAATGAGCTGGGTATCATCCGCATAGCACTGAAAGTTGGGGCAGAGAGCGGCAAGGAGTGCCAGGTATTGGTTAAACAGCCAGGGAGAGAGGTTAGATCACTAGGGGACACCACAGGTAGAGCAAAAGATATCGGAGAGGAAGGACCCAAGTTGGACCTGGGAGGATCGGTCGGAGAGGAAAGAAGTCAGCCACGCCAGAGCATTGCCAGTGATACCCAGGTGACGACGTAGACGGTTGAGCAGGATGGCATGGTTGACAGTGTCAAAGGCAGAAGAGAGATCAAGCAACATGAGAACACACGGGGTGTTAGAGTCAAGGTTGGAGAGCAGGTCTTCACGGATATTCAGGAGAGCAGTTTCCGTGCTTCTGGCAGCTCTGAAGCCAGACTGATGGACATGAAGACAACCAACAGATTCAGTGTGGAGATTAAGCTGGGAGATGGCCAGGAAGGGAGTGATGGAGATTGGGCGATAGATAGCTGGGCAGGAGGGGTCAGCAGGGGGTTTCTTAAGAAGAGGGTCACAAGAGCATGATTTAGGGGGTATACGAAGACTCCAGTGGCAAAGGAGGGATTGCAGATATCAGCCAGGCAAGGAGCTAGGGAGTCGATGTGGTCCTTGATAGTTTTGGAGGAACAGGGGTGAACCGTTTTCGACGAGACTTTCATAGATCGGACTTGTCTAGAAACTGCGTCTGCAGAGAAAAGGGTAAAGGCAGAGAAGGAGGGTGGGGGTGGGGGGTGGCTGCAGAAGGGCCGGAAGAAGAAAAGGGAATAGAGGGAGGGAGGCGATAGGAGGAGAGTGAGGACAGGATGTCCTGAGTTTTTGAAATGAAGTGAGAAGCCAGTGCCATGCCGAGGGCCTGGGAAGGGACAGGAGAGGTAGAGACTGCAGCAGGATTGGCCAGTTCCTTGCAGATTTTAAAGAGTTCAGCCAAGTTGTTAGATGCAGCAGGAGATGCGGGCTTGGATATGAGCTCTCTTCTTGGTGAGGACGGAGAGCCAGTATTGCCTTTGCAGAAGGCGGCAGGCCGGTTTGTCAGAGGATGAACTTGAAGCACGGCATTTCCTCTCGCCCGCCCTGCACTTGCGTTTTAGGGTGACGAGGTCTGAGTCATACCAGGAGTTACACTTGTCTTTGGGCTTCAGGCGGATTCTCATGACAGGGACAATGATATCAAGAGTATCAGATATAGAGTGGAGCGTGGAGAGTGCTGTGTGAGGGTGAGAGTCAGCCAAAGGTGGGGGAGGGGGTGAGAAGGTGGCAGCGAAAGCCGCAACTGACAAGCGCTTCATAGGTCAGATGACCAAGAAGGTGGGTGGCAGTGATGGAGGTGGCTTGGCCTGAGGGATAGGGAGGGTGAGGGGGGAGGATAGGAGAAAATGATCACTCCAGGAGAGAGGAGTGGAGAGAGGGACAGAGAGGGGAAGGACTGAGGAGAGCAGAACTTCGAGAGTGTACCCTGCAGAATGAGTCGGGCCTGAGGGGAGAATGGTGAGTGAAAGAGAGTCGCAGAGGTCGCGAAAGAGTTCAGAGGGGGGACAGGAGGCATCCAGGTGGATGTTGAAGTTTCCAAGAAGGAGGAGTTGAGTGGTTGAGGCCAGGAGTGAGGAGGAGGTCCGCCCACTCAAAGAGGAAGGAGGAAATCTGACCATGTGGCTGATAGATAGTAGCCACAGTAAGGGAATGGCTAGGGGAGAGAGAAAGCCTGCAGACGAGGCATTCAAAAGAGGAGAAGGCCTGCGTAGGAATGACAAAGGCAGGAATCCACTCAGGGAAGATAAGGGCTACACCCCCACCAGACCGGTTGGACCTGGGCGCGGAAAGCCGTCGGGTAGGAGCGTGTCAAAGCTTGTGACAGAGCTGGCGTGAACCATGTCTCAGTGAGACCAAGGACATCGAGGTCAAGTTCTTCAAGAAGGCGGCATATATCAGGCCATGTAGCGGAGCGAGAGTTAAGAGTGGCAATGTGGGGAAGGTTGCCCCCCTTGAAGGACTTACGGGGAGGGGTACAGATCAGAGGTACGCCCTGCGGAGGTATAGAAGGAGCCCGAGAGGGGGCAGAGAGAGAGGGGGCAGGCAAGGTAGCCAAGGAAAGGGGAGTGGGGACAGCAGGAGAAGAAAGGAAGTTTAGGAGGCGCAGGAAGCATCTATCAAAAAGGTGCAGGTTGGCTTGAGGGCCTTGGACCAAGACGGTCCCATTAGAGTAAACATTAATGATGACCTTAGAGGAGAGGAAGGAGCCCAGGAGGGCGTCCCAACGGGTGCCACCATTAATGGGAGAAGAGGCGAAAGGAGAGAGCACAGACACCATATGAAGGGTCCATAGGTCTGGCAAAGGCACGACAAAGAGGATGTCTGTGAGAGTTTCCGTGGAGGAGGCACTGGTGTAGGTGTCAGTGATAGTGAGGCCTGGGTTGGAGACCAGGATATCCTTTTTAAACTTCTTCATACCAGATTTAATGAGGAGAGCAGGATAGTCAATAGGGAAGCAATTTGAAAAGATAGGAGAGACAGAGAGCACCGTAGGGTGGGTGGGAGAGGAGAGAGGTGAAAGGGAGAGGGGGAGACACTAGCGAGGATGAAGAGTAGGCAGGCAAGACAGCGAGAGGCAAGCAAGTTGGGCAATCGGTCAAGATGACGACACTCAGGATTAGGAGTAAACAAAAAGCACATTATTGTTAAGTCAGGTGAGACGCACCGAAGTTTGAGATACCTAAATGGGGGAGAAAATGCCTAGTTTAACAATGCAAATATTATTAAATACTGGTAGAGTGCATATTATGACAATAGAAGGAACAAACACACCTAAGTTTGAGATACTTCAATGGGGGAGAAAAGGCCTAGTTTTAACGCTGCAATTTTATAGGTCTCAACAGTACAGTCACACTATAAAACAGCCAGGAGTGAAACCTCCTGCAGGTGGGAGGGGGTGGAGTTGTCATGGCAGTGGGAAGGAGGTAACTGGCTGCTGGCATCCCCTGCGGACACCTGCACACACTAACAGGGAGCCACCCAGTAGGAGCCGCTCTTTGCCTGGGGGCCCTTAGCCGCGGGCCTGCCGGGCAGAATCTGCCCAGGGTGGGTCAGAGATAAGGGAAAGGAGGCCAATCACGCGGGTGGGCGGGTAGGGAGGCGGGCAGGAAGGAGGGATACAGGGAGGAAGGGAGGCTGGGAAGAAGGAACACGGGCGGGTGGAATTCAAACAAAAACACGGACAAAGGTAACACACAAATCCAGGTCACGGTACCTGATCAAGGCCCAGGAGGGCAGAGGATATCAAAATGCAGCGCTGTTCTCGCCCGCTCTGCCAAGAAGAATGACAGACGCAGTGAACAGCCTGCACACTACCCAGCACAAGCTATGCAAGGAACTAATCCGGGTGCAGATAGAACGAAGGAAAAATTAGAGGGCTGGCTGAGAGCCGAAATTGGGATGCCCAGTCGAAGATGGTGAAGAAGGGCTACCAAATGCAAGATCAGTGTGCACATCTCAATTCTATTACAATATAAGATAATGTACAAATAGTAATACACGCTTTTCAAACTGCATGAATTGTGTCATAACATATTTGATAGGATGGCTGAAGTGGGTGCTGAAATGAGGTTGCTCATTCTCATGTCGTTACATTTGGTTGGAGATCAGGTCATCAGTTCTGCAAATATTGTGCTTCCCAAATCCAGATTATCCCACATTTCCATTACTGGAGATTGAAAGCAGCTTGCCCATAGCAGATGGTATCCTGGACTTGAAATTGGTAACCAAAGTCTTACTAGTGGCAATGTGGTCCATTGGTCTAATTTAGGGTAAACCCAAACCGAACCAAGCTGTTGTTGATGATGAACGAATGGCACATCCTGTTAAAATTACTTAAACTGTCCACTGCACCTCTAGGAGATTTTGTGCTAAGTAAGTTTCTGTAATAAGTCAAATATAAGAGACTATAACAAGAAGGCTTGATTGCAACGCAGTATTTTTATTAAAGCAAAGAATCTCCAAAGAAAACAACAAACTAGTGCTTGTCAGGAATTCTGTACTCTATCCAAATCTGATCTAACTTAACATCTGGCCCTTACACTATTACAAAAAGATAACAAAGTTATGCTAGTAAAGAATTAACCCTCCCCCCACCACCTTATGTTGGCTTTTGGTGGCTGGTTTTCTAAACCAAAGAGTTCTTGGTGCTCTCTCAGGCCCCAGGTCTGGTGCTGTAGTTCAAATGTCTTTGAGTCTTTCTCTTTTCATGGTGGTGTTTGGTCCAGGCCCCAACCCAAATGTTCTTACTCTTTCTCCCAGCCAATAGGCCTGGCTGGGCAGTACAAACAGTTCAAACTCTAAGTATATCCAATGCCCCTGGATGTTTGCTCCTCGGTGGAGACTGCAAGCAATAGTGGTCTGGGTTAACCTACATTCTCGTAACTGAAAATGTCTTTCACCCCAGATTGGGGTATTTTTGTATCTCTCCATGTTTCGGGTGCTCCTGCATCGGTTTTGGGATTTCTTACCCCCTTATGGGTCAGGGAATCTTAGTTCTTAGCCCTGCTTGGGCTACCTGGCTCTTTTGCCCTTCTTCGTTGATTGGGTTTCATCACCCCCACATTGGTTATCCTGATTATCAGCCTGGCGTGAGTTATGAGGCTTGCCATCCCTTCTTCCTCAGTCTGTACCGCGTACCTGCTTTTTGGCGGCGGTGCACATTGGGGGAGACAGTCTCTCCGGCCAACGCAGAACTGCTCCTCCACCTTCGAAATCTCTGCCCTGCTGGAAGTGGCAGCGTTCTGCAGGCTTCCTTGTTACTCTGCCCTCCACACCATCTGCATGTCTCTGCCTCCAGGCCCCTCCTGAGAGTGAGACGTTCCCACCTCTTTGTGGCTAAGCAGGCCTTTGCTTGTGTCGCCCTATGGCTGGTTCTCTACCTCTTTGTCAGGATACAGGACTTTTATGTCCTTTCCTGAAATGAGAGGGGAGACCCCATTGATTCCGCTCTTAGTGCAAACCAAGCCATCCACTTTTAAAGGGACCTGTATGTTACAGCCCTGCTCAATTCTCAATTAACCAACAAACACTTGGGATTCTGTGTTAAAGGGAGGTGGAGTAAAAGCCTTGGTTGGGGATTACTTGTCACCTAAAGACAGATTGCCCTGTCCCCCATGAGTGTAGTGGGCCCACATCCCTGGTCCCAAAGGAGGGAGCTCCCCCTTGGGGAGAATGGAAGCATTCCCTGGTTTCGTCACATGTCCCCTTTGTGACATTGGCGACCAATTAATGTGCTAGACTGACATGGCCCTACCACTGGTTCCACTTACAAACGGAATTATTCAACTGTTGAGCTCAGATCTGTTTTGTTCATGACGCCTAGAAGGGGGAAAAGGAGAAGTGGAAAACTGAGAATGTATTCGTCAAACTCTGTTGCTTATACCTCACCAATGTTGGTAGAAAACAAACAGGAAGACGTGCAGCAGGAGAATCACTCACCGACCTCTCCTTAACTGATTTCCCCGTCACCTTGATTTGAATCGACTTCCGGCTGCATCCTGCGCTGTTGTCATGGGAGCCGCCTTAATGCCTTCTGACTAGTCCTGGCAGAGCTGAGTTCTTGGCATGACTCATTTTGCCGTCGAGTGAGGGGACGTGAGAATCCTTGCACAAAGGAAAAACCGAGGGAGTCATAGATGGGATTGTTTTTTTTAAATGTTCTCTGTGACTCGAGTATCATAGCAAATATATCTCAGTAACTGGAGAAACAGATGAGGGTCTTTTTTGGGGCAGGTCCAGTCGTGCTCTGTTATCTGAAGGCGACTGCCACTCTGGCACCGCAGAGCGCTTTAGGGCTGCTGGAGCTGTAAGGCCCCCCCAACCCCCTCCTCTCTTTCTCTTTTGACATCCTGCACAATAACTTTTGAGACGGATTCACTTTTCTTCCCACCTGTCCTGCACCGACTGCCCCGGGCTCCCTGCAGAGGAATCCTTGTAATGTGTGCTCCTTAGGCCTGCCCTGCCCTGCTGCAGAAGCAGACTGTGATATATCATGGAATGGGGGGGGGGGGGTGTCAGGCAAGGTGTGGGGGAGGGTGGCAGAGATTAGTTTCATATGTGTTCAGCTGCACTGTATGCTATTTCATGCCTTCAACCTATGTTTATATAGCTTGGCCTCCGACCCTGTATAAACCATCAATCTGCGTTATTTTCCAATGAAGCACAGAATCAGAAAGCGTTTTTATTTTTTACAAAATGCTTAAATCATAGACGATGCGCTTGCTTTCCTAATGCATGTTAGTATTATCAAACTACCGGATCCATCATTAACCCACAGAGCTAGCTTATCTTTACAGAATGAATTCTCTGCCGACGGTCTCTGTATTTGCACACGTGTTTCTGTATTTGCTTTTGTAGCCCCAATCCTTGTTATCTAAAATGTTTTCTCTAGGGCAAAACAAGAAACAGACTGTTGCATTTTCTATTTCCTCCCCATTCATGAAAATTAATGTTTGAAACATTTTATTTTAATTTTTTTTAATTATGTTTTATAGTTTGTATACAAACCTTTAACCTTTCATTTATCTAAAATATTGCATATCTTAAGGAAAAGAAATAAAAAATCAGGGCGTATCGTTCATGGTTTGTTGTTACCGGATAATATTTGGGACCATCTTGTGTTGTACTCCTTCTTGAGGTAACATATCTCCGAATACTTTCCTTGCAAAGTGCAGGACAATCCATTATAATATGCTGACTAGATTCAGTTTCGTCAGGATGTTTGCAGAATCGACAGTTTATGTTCGCTGGAGTCAGTTGTTTTGTCTTCGCAAGATATTCGTTGGTTGGCAGAACATTGAGGCGAAGTCTGAGGTAGATGCCTCTCATTCGACGGCAAGGACATTTTGTTAGATTTTGCGGCAATTCGTTCAACGCCCTGACCTCTGTTGTTGAGTTTAAGGTCATTTGGTATTGTACCTTCTCATCGATGGTGTTTATCCAGTCAGTTTGTCGAATCCCTTTTTTTTCCTCCATAGGTCTGTTGATCAATATTTCAGATGTTATCTCATATTTAGACCGAGGCATGAATCTTTCCATCGTTTCAAAGTTGTGTCATTCGAAGTTTTTAGTTTGAATCTGAATGGCTTGAGAGCAGGAATGTCATCATCGGTGGTGACCTTTCTGTAGATATCTAGGTGTTTCCAACTGACGATTGATTCAAGAGATTGGAGTGGAACATATTAATTTTTTTGTAGTGAACAAACATGGTACCAAAAAAAAGTCGTATTAAAGTAGGCAGTCAGGTACTGTTGACCCCGACCAACACATATCCAACAAATACACTTTGACTACCTTTGTACAAATAACTGGGGCCACTCCAACTCGTCTTATTGTGGCAAAACAAGACGCAGTTTAGTGTTACATATTTACAACCATAGACTTCAAAAACACACATTAATTTTTAATAACACCTTTCGTTTAGTTTTTTGGATATATCTCCAGTCAGCTCTCTTATTCTCCTTATCAACTCTTTACTTAGTGTACTTAGATCTCATTCCCCCTCCTCCCTGAGCCTCCCGCTCAGTACGAATCACATCGACAGCCGCCGCTGTTATGCGCTGCAGGGATCGCCGTTATATTTTTCTATCCACCAGCCAAGGCTGGAAGCTGACAACCAAACAGAGAGTGCACCTCTTTATCCAAACTTGCCGAACCCCGATATGTAAGGTTAGTTTTGGTACTGCTCGATCGCCTGAGTAACCAGGGGTGTCTGCCCCTTTGCCACTCTCACCAATGTACATCTTTTATTTTTCCACACCTTCATTCTCTTAAGTCATCTTCTAAATTCAATTAAAAAGGGCCCATCCCAATTTCGGACAGGTGAACCCCGTCCTTTGTAACCAGGAATTCCTAGGTTTATCTGCCCATGCCTTATTATTGAAAAGCCAGCCCCCCTGCACAATTTCACCATGGCCATGTTCAATTTCTTTCTTGACTTTTCCACTGCTGTATGTGATTTTACCCATCTCCAAGAGAACCAAGCTATCATCTCTGACCAAATCAAGTTGCAAGCCCCCAGGTCCTTGCTCAAGGATCAAAACATGAAGCCCATTTCCTTCAGATGTTGCCCCATGCCCATCTGAGCCAGGTCATTCCCACCCATATGAATAATCACCATGTCAGGAGGCACTTCCTTCTCAGTGAACCTCTTCATCATGCTCTTAAGTTTGTCCCGTCTCACCTCTCGCTTACCAAACCATTGAATGTCGGTCTTCTCAAAGGCCCTCTTTCTTTTATTCTTCCTGAAGTTTGTCCATTCTGCTGCTCTCACTATGAATGAGTGACCAATCACCCATGCTATCTTCTTGGCTACTCGTGGCGACGCGTTCTCCATGAGTGTCCAGAGAACATCTTTGCTATCCCCCAGAGCCACTCTGGCATTACTGTCATCTCCTCTTCTGCCCTGGCATGAGCTGCCTGAATCTCTGCCACTAATTCATCAGTCACCCGTCACTGTCTTTGAGGCCACAAGCAGCTTTTTTCCACTAGCGCTCATCTGCTGTCTCTACTTCGGCACTTCTTTCTCACCATTTGCCTCTGCCGCCTTCCTCTGACCTGGTTCCATAGGAAAGACCGATCCCCCCTGTCACACACTGTGGTGTCTGCCAGGGTGAATTCCGAATCTATCAGTTACCAATTGTAGCTCCAACCTCCCTTCTGTATCTTTTGATTCTGCATAGTCTCAGCTGTCCCCACTCTTCTCTCCCTTGCACACGTGTTCCTGCCCCAGCAGTTGTTCTAGCTGCCCCAAACCTAAACGAGTGCATTCCATATTCTGCAGGTTTTTTCTTTTTTTTCTGACGGCGTGTAATTGAAATACTGTTAATGGTACGTTGGTCTCATGCACATGTGCTAAACAAACATCACAACACCAGAATTTTGCCATCTCAGGATTGGGCTCGCACCTTTGCGGTTCCAGCCATATACATTAACTGCTTGCAGCAATCGAGACTACCTGTTGTCCTCCAGTATGTTTCCTGACACGCTACCCTTTAATCTTGCGGGCGGATAATTAAATGTTCTTATGTATGCTGTTCCAACCTACAACTTGTCCTCTTAACTCTAAACTTGTCTGTTGTTACCAGGCCTCTGCTCAATACAGAGTTGGGTGCTCGGCTCATCTCATGGGCATCTTTGTTCCTCTTCACCTACCTTCCATGCTAATATTTGGGAAGGAGTGGCTAGCCCCCCTTGGTAAACTCATTTAGTCCTACTTTGAGATCCTCCACCAACACTATGATTTCATCCTCCGGCTGCACCCAGCAATGACTGGCCACTGAGCAGTATGTGCAACCCATCTATATGTTCAGCTGAGCACCATCGCATGGCAACAAACCCCTTGTTGTGGGGATGGGTGGGCCGGTCCTTCGGCCTCGTCCATACCGTGCTTCCAGTCATGTGCCTCAACCTACTTTCCATCCCTTGGATCAGCTGGTCCCCCTGGTATTTGGTGCATTTAATAAACGCCCTGATCCGAGGTAATTTAACAACACTTAACTATGCACCAGTTATGTTAAAAGCCCTTCTGTTTGCTGGCCGTACATCGCATTGTAACCAGAAACCTCCTATATCACCTTTATACAACAGAAAGCGATATTTAGCTGTAGTTATGCCTCACTGGAAACATTTCCTTTGGCCTACCCAAAAAGCATTAGCAATAAGCTGCTAATTTACTGTTATTGCTTTTGTACTACCTACAACACCAGGGCTCGAAATTACAATTGGATAAGCAGGAGCTAAAAGCTGCTTCTGATTATCCCGCATGACCAGGAGCTACCACTGGGTAATGAGGAGCTAGTACACAGCGTTTCTCAATCCAACTTCCACTGGGGGTGCAAGCTTATCATCTTGTCCATTATTTATGACCCCCTTATCTATTAACTATCATATCGATGTGTCATAAAGTTTATTCATAGGTTGACCCAAATGCACAGTGTTAAATTAGCATAGTTGTGTTTGTTCACCTTCAGTTGAGCCAGGGAGCCAAGAGTAGCTTCTATTAGCCAAACTATCCAGGGAGCTTTAGGACACAAGTGAGATCTATATAGCTGCCAGCTCCCCTCGATTTCCAAACCCTGGGCACCATTATACTACATGCGACCAGGCAGGCATAGCATTGCACCTCCTAACCATGTTATGTTATGTTATTTTGCACTTACATACCATTGGTATGGTCTGAAGGCGCTGGTAGGTTGAACGCCCATGGAAACCGAAGTTCAGATCAGTAGAGAGAGTAGAGAGGGTCAAAGGTGCATGTGAGCACCGGGTATGTGTGCAGCTCGTGCAGTATTTGTGTAATAGCTGCTTCTTAGCAGTAGGTGTGGTGGCTGAGAGATCAGGAGAATGTGTTAGTTCTGGCAGGTTTTATCCAGAACGGCTGCGGCTGCGTTAGGCCTGAGGAGAACGCCTGTCTGGGGGGTGTGAAACCAGCAGCGTTTACTTAGAATGATGTGGAGTGAGCGGCAGATGTTAGTATGGAAACAGTTATACCGAATGGTGTCATAGTATCTCTGTGTTCTAGTTGAGTGGTGATGTAAAGGAGAGAGTAAGCGTGGTGATGTGATATGATGGGTTATATGCTCTTTCAACTTTCTCTGTATTCCAAACCATACTATATACGTCACGCAATTCTATGCACTCCAGTCCGTAGCGTGCACTCCTATCCACTCCATGCAGCCCAGTCTGGACCAATACACTCTGTCCGCCCTGCGTGCTCTAGTCTGCCCCGCGCATGCGCTCTTGTCCGCCCCACACATGCCCTTTTGTCCGCCTCACACATGCCCTCTTGTCCGCACCACGCATGCCCTCTTGTCCGCACCATGCATGTCCTCTTGTCCGCCCCACGCATGCACACTTGTCTCCCCACGCATGCACTCTTGTCTGCCCCACGCATGCACCAATTGCCACCTTGCATCTTTGCTCTTTACCAACAATCTTATAACTCATCAAATGAGCCTCATGCACAATATCAAGACCCACTATGCCAAAGGATCACCATGGAGTCTACTCCAGGATCCCTAGAGGCATGGCACGTCTTCCTCTATGGCGCTTGACTATCACAGTGGCGCTCATCAATTTGCATAAGAGAGCGCACCCGTAAGTTCCAATCTTACCAACCAGCCATCAACGCCTTTCTTTCCCTTTACTTCTTGCTTCATGCAATATACTAGCCTAAACGTACCCCTGTTGCTGTTCTAGAAACAAGCCGTAAAATATTACATTCCTACTGGTTCCATTGGCAACACAGAGCATTAATTATCAACCCACATCCTAAATGCACATACCGTGTTTATTATATACACTACAAAAAACACTTTGATAAGGGGACGTTATGCTTAAGTTGTCGTACAAAAAACCTGTGCACTTCACTAAAAAAACATTTCCAGCCTGCCATTACGGTTCACATTACAACCTAAAAACCCCTGAAATTCGCCAGTTATGGTAGGCTACGCACCCACTCCTGCCTTTAGCACTGTGCACTGCTACCACTACCACCCAGAACATGAAAGATGCCATCACAAATGTCATTGATGACATCACTGACATCACATGTTTCGCCCCTTTGTTTTTCTTCACTGCCATATATATATACATATGTATATTCAGTGAAAAAACTTTGTTACTGGGACGTTATAGTTCACAGTAAAACTGAAAAACACTTGACAATCCCTAAATCTGGGACGCTAAACAACCATAACTCGTGCCACCTACGTGCTTTGCTAAGACTAACACCCAGCACGTCATAGATGACATCACTGGCAAATTTCAGGGGTTTTTAGGTTGTAATGTGAACCGTAATGGCAGGCTGGAAAAGATTTTTTAGTGAAGTGCACAGGTTTTTAGTACGACAACTTAACCATAACGTCCCCTTAACAAAGTTTTTTTCACTGAATTCCATAGGTGTTTAGTAGTGTAATTGAATCATAACATTACTTTAACAAAAATGTTCTACTACATTTATCAGGGTTCTATTAGTAACACATAAGCATACTGTAAAGGAACATTTGAATTAACTGCCCACCTTCCGAATAATTCCACATTATCATATGCTGGCGCACAGCATGGGGGCGTGTTCGAAAACTCATACAAACTTCACAATAACATGTGTATCTGGTTGATAGTGCGGAAGTACATTGTATATTCTTTTAGGAAGTTGTAACTGCAAAATTTCCGGCACAGAACTCCACAGGGCAAGTTTGCAGCACAATACAAGCAAGAGTGCATACCCACGTCTCTGGATCCTTAACCCTCATTCCTCCCCAAAAAATGGGGGATGAATGCCATTAGCAATCGAAATGTTACAGCAGTAACCCGTAGTACCAAAAAAGAGGATTTTTTGTCTTCAACGGAACGCCTCCGGCGTTCCCGGCTGAAGAAAACAAATCCTTTTCCAAGATGGCCACCATAGAAAGGGAAGATGGGTGTTGGATAGAAACCCTTCTTTGCTTTCCATTACAGCCTGCAGAAAGCAAAACTGAAACTGTGTGACCGCAATAGCAGGACCACATTTTTCTTCCTTGTGAAATGTGTCGTTATGAGCAAGACCTTTACCAGATAGCCAGTCCCTGGTGGACATGCAACTTCAATGCAATGTTTTGTCCCTTTCAGTAATGACCAGTACCCACATCCTGACGTGGCCACTAACCATACCTAGAGCCTACCCCTCAGGGACGGAAGATGTACCGTTGATTTGTTATGTACATGACAACACTTGTCAAATATTAAAACACTACCACATGCACAACACAAACCTTTTCCACCGTTGGCAATGACCTGTACATAAATGTATTGTACATGCAGTAATTTTTTTATGTAAAAATGTGTTTAGAAAACCCAAACGAGTAGTCTTTTACGTCTGCACAAAATCCCAACAAACTCTGTGATGTCAAGGGCAATCACGTCAGAAATACTGCAAGCAACACCATTACCACTCACCTTTCGACACATAATTTCGTAAGTGGCACAGGTCGAAAGGTGTGAAGATATGTGTATTGGGAGGGTGTAACCATGTATTATTTTACAAACATTTCTATACAGCAAACACTTTCAATGCACCTTAGCTCATTTTTCCTCTTTTAGAAAGATACTAATCATTCTGAACTAATGTTGGTTAAAGGGGCATCTGGGTGACAGAAATTGGCCTGACGGCACTAAAGCATAAGAGATGGGCCTGACCCTCCCGTAGCCGAAGCAAGTGGTATGCAATACCTTTCTCCATAACATTCCTTGGCAGCATAAACAAATGCGTCCATAAGGACTTCCGTGCCGTGATGCATCACCTACAAAAGAACACATTACGACCTGCAACGTACCACGCCACATTTTTAAATAGGAGAGTACATTTGTAAAAAAAAAACACTAACATTTAAGAATCAGTAAAGTAATTTTATTTCACAATAAACTGTGTGAAATCATCACCCAATGCAATTAGTAAAGTAGTTTTAGTTCACAATAAACTGTGCGAAATTATCGCCCTATTCACATTTCCATAGAAATAGTAAGTTTGTCTCTTTGGTCGACAATGAAAATGTTAATGGTGATGGCCACGTTGTTGTTTTCCCACACAGAAAGTATGCGTTGTCGGCACAGTAGTCGTTTTCCTCGCACATTGATTTGCAAGACGACGTCAATCGCTGTGATCTACACCACCAGAAAGGATGGCGACAGCAGCCTAAGGACATAGAGGTCCAACACGATCAGCCCACTGAATTATAACGCACAGACAACCGGTGATGAACAGTTGCATTTGACGGTTAAAAAAGCCGTCACTCAGTAGCTGCAATCCGTGACAATTACAATAGGGAAGGAAGTAACTGAGGGGTAAAGGGCAAATAAAACATGTGTCAATACGCAACCTTTGGACAAACCAAAGTTGTAATACATAACATTTTCAGTAAAAATTAATTTAATAGGAGGGAATGTAGTGAAACCCAACAGACGGAGACATTATGCAATCCCCATAATGGGAAAAAAAAATGTCAACGGTACAGAAAGGTGGTACATCATTATTAATAATACCATTTTTGCTTGGAAGTAGCTGAGCGGGAAAGGGGAAATAAAATGTGTTGGAACACACACCATTTTAATAAATATTAATTTAATTTGGGGAAATGTAGTGGCACCCTACAAACGGCAACAATGTGCCATCTCCATAATGGGAAAAAAAAATCTACGGCACAGAAACCTTGTAATTCATTAGCAATAATAATGTTTTTCTTTTCGAAATAAAAAATGTAATGCTAGTTCGGTATACAGGCGTCAAAAATAAACTTACATCATGTGGACCACCTCCATAGCGTTCTCAACAGTCCGACAGTAGGGTATTTGGAAGAGTGCCTCTTTGGGAACTGATATTTCATGTTCCTTACAAAGGTTTTTGAAGCATAACCTTATCAAACTATATGTTTTTCCAACTGTTACTCCGTGCATTCTTTCTGCTTTTTCCCAGTAGCTCAAGGTCTAAAAACAAGTGACCCTTATGGGTGCCAACAAATATGTGGCCGTACTGAGCTTGTATTGAAAACAGAACATCAAGTGACCTTCACTCTGAATGGAAATACATTTTCATTTTGCAACAACATATCAGCAGCTATTCATGAGAACCGCTACTCCCTTACACGTGCAGAAGTGCAGTGTGTAGGAAATAGTGCAGGTGTCAGTCTAGAAATACGGATACCTCTAATTTGAGACCGCAAATGCATTTTGGTGGCCGTGGACCAACCAACTCATGCACCATACGACAGAATATAGGTTTTCGAGTTTGCCAATGAACGGCCATTTTGATGTAACAAGAATCACCATTTTGTTTTCTAACCATTGCTCATTGCTTTCTGTTCCTATTGCTTCACAGTATATTTTCCGCTTACACTGCTCGACTGTGGAACATTGTTGTCTGTATGTGAAAAGGACAAGGCTGCAGGGCCTAGAGGATAACAAGAGTTCGCTGAAACACAAACGTAGGCAGCGCCAGGAAGAATGCCCGGCTCCCTCCTTAATGTAGCCTTGAAGCAGAGCTGCAGGGCATTTAATCATTTCACAGCTGCCAGCCAGTCTCGTTATATGGTAGAATATGTTAGAATAATACCGCTAAAGGCTTGAATTATGCTTTTCTAACGGCCCCCCTTTGCTGAGCCCGCTAAGAGCATGTCGGCTCCCAGGACGCGAATAGCACCTGATAGATAGCAAGGTCCGGAATGCAACTCCCCCCCGTATGTAGTTCGCTTCCAAGAACAGAAGCGCTGTGTTCTATTCAATAACCAAAAGATGCCTACGCACTCACGAATTGCAAATTGTTACTAGAATAGATGTTTGAAGGTGTCATAGTGGTTGGAGATGTCCATCATCACACCAAGTTCAAAGAAACCCAAGAGGGGTGTTAAACATGTCATAGCTGATTGTTTGATATGCATTTTGTATATATGTAACTGATGTATGTAATTCACTCTCTTGCGTCCCTCGAGGTCTAGAGATACACGTCGCGGAGCGTGAGACCAAGTTGGCCAACTGAGACTTTTGCTTTGCAATAAAACCCTTGCTTTGGGAATACAACCTCGTGTCTGGCGTCTCTATCGTGTGTGGTGACCTGCCTTGTTTCCATAGATGTCAGGGTCCCCTAGGAGCCCCTTTCAAGAAGGGGCCCCTTTCACAGGTGGCTGGCTTACATTTCAAACTAAATACATTCTCATTTTGCAACAACATATCAGCAGCTATTCGTGAGAACCGCTACTCCCTTACACGTGCAGAAGTGCTGTGTGTAGGAAATAGTGCAGGTGGCTGGCTTACATTTCAAACTGTAGTACGCCAGTCTGACCGCTGTAATGTTGTTTATGTATTGTAACATGGACGCAGTGAGTTCATTTCGTACAATGAGAAGCAAGTCCCACTGTACCGTATGACACTGGTAACAAGAATACACCAATGTTTGACTTTCTACTGGCACATCTCATTAACGCTCACCTTTCGAAACAGTGTTCATAAGTGTAACAAGTGCATTGGTGTCTTTTGCGTTTATGTATGTTGGCGGCGATGTCCGCGTACAACAGAAAACAAAGGAAACATGGCAGACGTATAGAAAGATAATGACGCTCTTCACGCTGTGGCACAACCAATCGGTGAAACCGCAACATGGTTGCGGGCAGCACACCACAGAATAGCCAATTGAAATCTTCTCCACGGAGCGAACAGGGAAGTGTGACCGCGGAGCAGACATAGATATCACACATTTTTAGAGACATACTTTTTGATCTTTTTTAAGGAAACTACTGGACGGATTGTCCCAAAATTTACAAAAGCACGCTTTTGCAACCAAGCCCCTGCCGCACATTTGGGGCAAATCCCTCCAGCGGTTTGGCCTGTAGCCGTGCGCAAAGTTTTCCCCCATTCAGTCTATGGCAAAAAAGAGGTTTTGGGACCCCCTTATAACTTTGCCCCACCTGGACCAAACATCACCAGACTTTGCAAAAAAATGGGCCATATACTTTTTTTGCAAAGTTTGGCGTGGCAGTGTAATATATATGTATATATGGTGGTAAACAAGAAGTCAGTGGGCCTCATTACGAGTTGGGCAGTAAAAAATGCAAATGACTGCCATGCCGGTGCAACCGTGTCTGTGTAGCACTGCTGCCGGAATCAACGGTTGATTCGGAGTCAGCGTGCACGCGCATACTGGCAAGCCGGAAACGGCTGCACCGGCATGCCGGTAAGTCCCTCCAAACCCCCGATATGCCTCTGATGCCGCAGACATCAGCACCGGCATCCTAGATGCTGTATGGAACGGTACAGTACATACCGGTATCATTAAAACCGGCACCGGAAGTGCTGGTATCGGAAGCAACGTCATCACGCCAGAACAGAAAATGCTCCAACGGCCATCTTAAAAAACACAATCAATTGCAATCCTCTGTCTACAGCACCTGGATCGGCGAACTGTGGAGTGTGTCAGCAAGGTGATGACCATGTCAACTAGGAAAGGCCCGTTTCAGTGATGAGGAGCTCAACATGCTCGCCGACACACTGGTGGAGCACACGCAGATGAAGTGTTCTGTGCAGACCTGCACCGTGCAGCTCAAATCCGCAAAAAAAACATCTGGGAGGAGGTGGCGTAAAAGGTCTCTGCGGTGGGGAAAACCCCACGCACTGTACGAGACTGCAGGAAACACTGAGACGATCCGCAGCTGCATGTTTGCAACATCCTTTCAGCAAATCGCAGCCAGGCCCAGGTCACAGGTGGCGAAGCACCATCGCCTATTAAGCTGGCTCGTTGGGAGGAGACATGCAGCACTGTCATGGACATGGAGTCCATCGAGGGTGTTGGCCATTCCGAGATGGGAGTCCCTTCATCGGCCGAAGACGGTGAATGACCCTTAGCGTAATACAAAAGTCATCACACACACCTAATACTCCAAGTACAATGGTGGAGTCAAAATGGCAAGTAGATGAGAGCAAATACATTGCCCATCATCTCCCACCTAAAGTCAGACCCTAAAAAACCACACAATCCCTGCCATGAAAACACACAACAAACCCCACTGACACAAACCACATGAATTCCCAATTGCAAACACAAGCACCATCTCCATTCACACACACATATATACATCACCGTACAGATTCAGGCCTGACCACTGTGAAATCCCATTGCATGGTGCACACATCACCACTACTGATTGCACACTTGACCCACCCACCATGACCATGCACACAGTGTAAACACCAATGCAACAACGCACATTGACCCACATCTAAACAACACATGGCACATAGCCCCTGAGGCATGGCTACAACACGCAAGCCACGATACACCTGTAGGCCACCCAACAGACACCATACCCATCATGGCTGCACCAGAAGGATGCCCAAACACTGCACCCCCCCAACTCTTGCATGGACTCCAAATGTACTAGCATTGATGTATGTAGGATTTACGTTGACCTATGACTGATGCCCTGCCTCTCTGTCCCCCACAGGCACGGGATCAGACAGTGAGGCGGAAAACACTGCGACACCAAAGAAGACACCTGCACGCCTGAGCCGAGGGAATGACGATGCCTTCAACATCAAGGGCTGGCCAGAAGAGAACAACCGCTCCCAAGCCACAGCCCCCCAGCCAACAGGGCGCAAAGGCTGGAGAACCAGGCGAGCAGCTACCACCGACACCCAGGAAGGAGCCCCAGCAAGGACACACTGCTGCCTCAAAGCACCCATGACAAAAGACACCCATACCACAAAGGTCCCAACAAAAAAAACACCTGCCCCACAGGAAACACTTCAGGTGGAAGAGGAGGGATCACCAGCGGCCAGTGACGTGGAGGGGCCACAGTCAACTGCGACCAGTGATCTTGGTGAGGTGGCACAATCTGCACAACATAGTGCGGAGGAGGAGGAGGAGCTGGAGGAAGCAGACACTGCAGGCTATAGCATGCCTGAGGACATGCCGAACACCCCAACCATGCTGCCCACCCCACAGTTCTCACCCGAGCCTGGCTCAAGGGGACACAGCTCTGCGGATGACATGCCCGTAGTTGAATGCAGCCCCGGAACCACGCACACACCACCTCACGTGCAACCACCAGCTGCACAATCTATCAGGGCCCTGGATGGGCAGCTGACCCGCATGGAGGAGTGCCAGCAGGCCATGCATGACATGGTCCGGCAGTATGTTGTGGAAGAAGAAGCCACACATGCGGGAAGGTATGGCAGCCATGACAGAGGCCATCTACTGGTGGAATCAGGTCCGTGTCAGGGGGCAGATGTACGTTGCGCCGGATGCACATGTCGTGCAGCATGGCACATGCCAATACTATCTTGCCCACCTTCTCAGGCCTGTATATGAGTGCCCCACCCGACCTGCTGAGGCAGCAAAAACGGGCCTTCAACAGGCCAAAAGTCTGCTCAATCGCACAGTGCACGGTTGTAGTTCTCTTCGTGCCTGTTGAGTGGTTGCCTGATGGGGGTCAGGAGCCACGGCTTCAGGGGATACCCAGCATCACCTGCCCAGGAGCAATGGAAAGTGTATTTGTGAACATTGTTGTCATTCCTTGTGTGCAATGCATGTACAGTGTTCATGGTCTCATGCCACAGATTCACCATGACTGCACTTGACATTTCCTTATAGTAAGACGCATGTAAGTGTACTTAGGGATGATCCATACTTGGGGGTATGTGTGCCGTTCACGTTTTAGGGACCTTTCCATCAGGTACAGCACTCACACAAATGAGTTGAGAATGACCATGATGTGCTGAAATCTGATGGGTGTGTTCATTTGAAATATGTACTATACATGTGGCGTGCATCATGATACATTTACCTGATGTGATTCATGATACACAGTGGTTTGCTGATCATGTTTACGACTATTTGATGTCACCATGTACTTGTCCATCACTGCCTTCCCCCATATGAGCAAGGCACAATGGCAATGGTGGTATGGTCTACCAGTGACGGCAAACGTTTCTGTGATGTGGCTGGGTGTGTACTGGCATGGTGGAGCAGAGGTACTGTGGATGGGTCCTGCGACACTCGCTCATATGTTAGTGGTGGTAACTGATTGGTGATTACATTAGTTTCCTTGCTTGCACCATTGCAATTGTAAGTGTGCCTTGAGGTGCCTGGGCCGGTATACTGGTCTGCAGTGTAGCCTGTGGGGTGGGTGCAGTAATTTCCATGTGTGGCAGTTGGATTTGCCCCAGGCATGGCTGCATGCCCTGTGATGGACTTGCTTCGCTCATGTATTCCATGCATTGTGCCTGCAGGGTGGTGCATCGTGGTAACTGTGGTTCATGTCTGATGGTGTTAAAGGTGCATGTGCTAGGGTGTGCACTGTGTATGTTGCTTACATTAACGCACAGCTGTGTAGGCATGCCACATCTGCATCCATTGGCTGTGTCCAACATTCTGTCGAGGTGATTGGGGTCACAGTTTTGCCGCTCAGGTCGCTGTGTTCCCCTCGTCTCCCCCAGGCAACACCTCTCATACCCCAGCCAGCAGACAGGTTGCCTATGCTTGTGCTCCCCCCAGGCAACACCCCTCATGCCCCAGCCAGCTGAAAGGTTGCCTATGCATGTGCCCCCCCAGGCAACACCCCTCACTCCCCAGCCAGCAGACAGGTTGCCTATGCGTGTGCCCCCCAGCAACACCCCTCATACCCCAGCCAGCAGACATGTTGCCTATGCTTGTGGCCCCCCAGGCAACACCCCTCATACCCCAGCCAGCAGACAGGTTGCCTTTGCTAGTGCCTCCCCCCACAGGCAACACCCCTCATATCCCAGCCAGCGGACAGGTTGCCTATGCTTGTGCCGCCCCCAGGCAACACCACTCATTGCCCTGTCATTGGACTTACCCAGCAGTCAGGTACGTTGTGCAGCACGTCGTGCCATGCAGCGAGGTAGTGTGGAGTTGCGCAGTACCATGGCATCATGTGTGGTTCCCAGGAATCTTGCACAGCAATGCGTAATTATTTTGCTTGCATCACACACCATCTGGACATTCAGGGAATGGTAGAACTTCCTGTTGCGGTACACAACCTCCACAGCATGACGGACTACCAGCTCCACATGGGTGCAGTCGATGACACTGATTACGTTTGACATGCCTGCCAGTGCATAGAATGCTACTTTGGAAGCATTCTCCTCCTCCACTTTCTGTGGTAAATATATGTGGTCCCTTCAATGTTTCAGGAGGGCATCTAGCACCTGTTTGAGCACACAGGAGAAACATGGTTGCGAGATGCCATGCAGCTGCCCCACTGTGTGCTGGTAGGTGCCTGTGGCAAGGAAGTGTAGCACAGACACTACCTTCAGCAAAGGGGGGATGCCTGTCCGGATATTGATGAGGCTTAACAGGTCGTCATGGATGAGGTCCACTATTGTGCATATGGTGTCCCTGTACAGGTGGTACAGGTGGTACAGGGTGTGTATCTGTTCAGGGGTTAGGTCAAATGGACTGGCCCTTAGGCGAGGGATTGGTGGCTGCCTGCGGGGTTCAACTGCCTGTACTGGTGGTATCTGCTGGCCCTGTCTCATCCTCCTTGTCCTCCGCTGCATTCCCTGGGAATAGTAGCAGTGCAGGCATGTCCCCCAGCCCCAGTATTGCAACTGCTAATGGTAGCATTTTGGGTTTGGAAGGGGTGTGGTGTGTTGGTGTGCTCCTTTTGTGCTGTGCCAGACTCCATTGCCTCCACCTGTGCCGATTGTGTGCACCTGCGGCTGGTTTCAACACAGCAGATTGCTATTAACGGCAGCCCCGCAATGCCGGTATCGACAGCATCATGGTAACCGTTCTTACCGGCATCTCGATGCCGGTAAGTGCATGTCCGTGAACCTCGCAATGTGCACTTCCTTGCGGCATGACTGTGATACTGGCACGGTTGCTGCGTGCCCGCGCTCATTCGGGGAAGGTGCTACTCGGTCACAACGGGTCCCTGCAGATGCCGGTAGCACTGGCATTGCGGGTCATCATGCACCAGCCCCGTAGACGATGCTGGTATAACCCTACTGGTATCGTTATTACCGGACCGGCAACCTTGTACCTTGTAATGAGGCCCAGTATGTCAGCAACTTTATTTAATCATGCAAATGAACATAAACATTGTAACGTAGCCTGAGGTAGCCTGAGTCACGGGTGGAACGCATGGCGATCTTTTTATGCTATGCTTGGGTAGTATCATTTAATTACCATGATCTTCTATAACAGTCCCAACATCATGGGTCTGCTAATTTTAATGCCTTAATACATTTACAGTTGTTGTCTCTGTTTTTGCAACCTTACCCCATGTGTGCACGGGTCATGTTTTTGGAGCTGCAGTCTGTTTTCAACCTTCCATCCCAGGTGAACAGCCCGGTACAGTTTGTTTACAGATTTTCTGGGGGCAGTCTTTTCCTCCAATCTTTACCCTGTGACACCCGTTTTTGAAACAGAGCGCCACTCATGAGAGGTTTTTTCGTTCGAGGACTTCAAAGAGCAGCGGCTGCCATCTCCTGTCTAAGGTACATAGGATTGCATTACTCTATTCCACCAATTGTTGCATGAGCACTACAAACTCATTACGCACAACGGAGAAACGTTTCTACAAACTCATTACGCACAACGGAGAAACGTTTCTACAAACTCATTACGCACAACGGAGAAACGTTTGGAATTTGACGGACAACACTGCCTGTCTATATCTGTCAGAGCTTCGATGTGGGGCGATCCTTAAAGTACACCGAAAGTGCAATTATTTCAGTGTGCTCGATTTGGTGGTCTAAATATTATTAACAGCTAAGAGATTGGTTGCAAACAACAAGAATTGACAGAAAAAATTGTTTCTGTTTTTTTCGCAAATAAGGGATTATTAGTGTAGCAACTTATTGGACTGTCCCTCTATTTCCCTTTGAGGACAAGGAGGTTTAACACAAGGCGACAGAGAAGATTTTATTTAAAATAGGCAGCAACATTGGAGAAACTACCAGTGGGACATTTGCAACCAGGAAAACCACCGTAACATGGTTAAAACGGTACCTCCCCTTTGTGTGTGCACTGACCTTGGCGCAAAGGGAAAAGGCTAAAGCACTGGTACACGGAAAGCCCTGGGGAAGACTGGATTTGGCATTCTAGACAACCCACAGATTTGGGCCTGGAGTGTCGCAGCCACCAAGGAAAATAGGGAACCAGATGCATTTCTGAAAAGAAGACACCTTTGGAAATCCAAAGAGGTCTCAATTGCGTGTATTGCGCTACAACTTATTACCTAGAATGGCCAGCAAAATCCAAAATGTACAGAAAATAACACAATTGTGAGACATTTGTGACCAGCAAACCACCAAAACACCTTTTATTGAATTATTTATTGGGTATTTATAATGTGCCTATACACAATGTGTATACCTCCCCACATGTCCTACCTTCCCACGTTCCCAAAGGTGTCCCAATGAAACGGTACCACACATGTGTGGGTGCACTGACCTGGGCGCAAAGGGAACAGGCTAAACCACTGGTATACCGAACTCGCTGGGGAGACGTAATGTGTACAGGTTTGGCCTTCTGGACAACCCACAGATTTGGGGCTGGGGTGTCGCAGCCATCAAGGAAAACAGGGAACCCCATGCATTTCTGAAAGAAGACATTATGGAAATCCAAGGAGGTCTCACTTGTGTGTGTCTCGCTACAATTTATTACTCAGAATGCCCAGCAAAGTCCAAAATGTAGGGGAAACCCCACAGATTTTCCACATTTTTGACCAGGAAACCACCAAAACATGCATGCAACAAACATGTCCTACCTTCCCATGTTTTCACAGGTGTTCCGATGTAAACGGTACCTCAATTGTGTGGATGCACTGACCTGGGCGCAAAGGGAAAAGGCTAAACCAATGGTACACTGAACGCCCTGGGAGATGAAAAGTGTACTGTTTATGGCCTTCTGAACAACCCACAGATTTAGGCCTGGGGTGTCGCAACCACCAAGGTAAACAGGGAACTTCATGCATTTCTGAAAAGAAGACACCTGTGGGAATCCAAGGTAGTTTCACCTGCGTGTGTTGCGCTACAATTTATTACCTAGAATGCCCAGCATAGTCCAAAATGTAGGGAAAACCCACAACTTTGAGACATTAGCGACAAGGAAACCACCGAAACATGCAGGCAACAACACATGTCCTAGCTTCCCACGAATCCACAGGTGTCCCGATGACAACGGTACCTCACACGTGTGGATGCACTGACCTAGTCGCAAAAGGAAAAGGCTAAACCACTGGTACACCGAATGCCCTGGGGAAGACTGGATTTGGCCTTCTGGAAACCCACAGATTTGGGTCTGTGATATCGCAGCCACCAAGGAAAACAGAACCTCATGCATTTCCGAAAAGAAGACACCTGTGGGAATCCAAAGAGATCTCACCTGCATGTGTCGCGCTCCAATTTATTACCCAGAATTCCGAGCAAAGACCAAAAACTCAATTTTGAGACATTTGCAACCAGGAAACCACTGAAACAAGTGTGCGACAATACATGTCCTACATTCCCACTTTCCTATAGGTGTCCTGAAGATAATGGTGCCTCGCATCGCTACTTTATGCTCTTACTTTCAGTGTTATGCGGATGACACCCAGCTTTCAGAGCCCCCTCAGCCTACTCCACCTCCTTCTCTCGTTCCAGACTGTCTGGCCACAATTTAGGAATGGTGTGCTGCTAATGATCTCTGCATAGATTGAGATCCTTCTCATTGGAAACATCAGCTCCCTCCTTGCCTCTCTCTCTCTGGCCGCCCACTCTGGGCCCTCTTCCTGCTCCTACTTGTGAGGCTAGGAAACCTTGATGTCATGTTCGACTCCACCCTCTCCTTCTCTTCTCCCATATCTAAGAAGTCAAACTCTCAGCTGTACCTCCTCAGAGGTATTCTTCCTTTCCTCACCTTCCCCCAGAAGCTCACTGTCTCCATAGCTCTGGTCCTCTCTAGGCTGGACTACTGCAACAGCCTCTTTTGAAATCTGCCTGCTTCTACTCTCCGACCTGTACAACGTATCCAGAACAGGACTGCAAGACTTGTCCTTGGCCTCAAGCCCAGGGATCGTATCTCTACAGCTCTGAAATCTCTACACTGGCTCCCTGTGGCAGCAAGGATCAAATTCAAGACCCTTTGCATCATCCACAAGGCCTTCTGGAGCCTTAGACCGCACTACCTCCAACTCTCTCTTCCTAAACATTTTCCTTCTCGAGCTCTCCGCTAATCAACTTCCAACTCTCTGAGGGTCAGACGCTTTTCCAAGCAGAGAGTTAGGGGCATATCTCCCTTTCTTCGCCTGGGGCTTCCCTCTCTAACAGCCTCCCTGCTTCTCTCAAACTTGAGCAGAACCACCTCTGGTTCCGGAAGCAACTCAAGACCTTCCTTTTCACTTCCGATTTATCTCGTCCTCTCTCCTGCTGATGTCCCGACTGCTCCACACACTGGTCACCTGGCTACTCTCTGAACACAGGCCCAGGTTCCTGCATGTCCAGTTGCCTTTGCACTGCCTCCGGGCTCCCCAGCACTTATGGCCTGTATCTGCAACCCTACAGTCCCTTCTCTCTGCACTTATGAGCCAACCACGGGCTGCACCCATTGTGTTACCCGCACTTCTCCCCCCTCACCCCCTCAGCACTTCTCCCATTCCACTTCCCTGCACTTGCGGGATCTGAATAACACAAGGCCTAGTAAGATTGTTGTTTTGTACTCCCTCTGTTTCACCATCCTTGTCTTGTCGCACCTAGAAACAGTTGCGTAAAAAGGCGCATTATAAATGCTGTAACACTGCACAGCCAGAGCTCCAGGATGGCTGGGGGTGCTGCCCCCACCCTTGGGTGCTTGTCTCCCATGTGACTGTCCCCAAACCTAATAGCAGTCCCAGGGAGTCCTGGCAGGGTTACCAACTCTCCCCTGAGGGAAAGTCTGTAACGCAGTGTAGCCAGAGCTCTAGGATGGCTTAGGGTGCTGCCCACAGCCTTGGGAATCTGCCTCACATGTAGGTCGACTGCTCCCCAGCCAAGCAGCTGGCATGAGGCGAGCCTGCATGATCCCCGTCCATCTCCAGAGGGAAAAGCTTTAACGCAGCATGGCTAGAGCTCCAGGACTGCCAGGAGTGCTACCTCCGGCCCTGGGCACCTGTCACCTATGTAAGTTGACTGTCCCCAAGCCCCGCAGTTGTCCCAGGGAGCCCTGGCAGGGTCCTCAAGCCTCCCCTGAGACAAAAGCTGTTATGCAGCCGAACCAGAGCTCTAGGACTGCCAGGGGTTCTGCATCCGACCTTGGGTGCCTGCCTCGTATGTGGATGTCCACCCCCCCACAACCCTCAGCCTAGCAGTGGTTATGGGGCAACCCAGCAGGATCTCTGTCCCTCCCCGGAGGGAAAAGCTGTAATGCAGGACAGCCAGAGCACAGGAACAGCTGGGGGTGCTTTCCCTGGCCTTGGGCGCCTGTCTCCCATGTGGGTTGACCGTCACCCTAGCCCAGCGGCAGTCCCAGAGAGCCCCTGCAGGATTCCCATCCCGCCCCAGAGCAAAAGCTGTAATGCAACCCGGCCAGAGCTCTAGGACAGCCGGGGGTGCTGCTGCCGACCTTGGGCATCTGCCTCGCATGTGGGTCGACCACAGCCCAGCTGTGGACATTGGGGGGCCCGAGCGGGGTCCCCATTCCTCCCCAGAGGGAAAAGCTGTAATGTGGCATGAAAACAGCTCCAAAACTGCCGGGGCTGCTGCCCCCTGCCTTGTGCGCCTGTCTCCCATGTGAGTTAACCAGCCCAAAGGCCAGCGACAGTCCCAGGGAGCCCCGGCAGGATCCCCATACCTCCCCATAGGGAAAGGCTGTAACGCAACCTGACCAGAGCTCTAATACGGCCGGGGGTGCTGCCCCATGACCTTGAGTATCACCCTCACATGTCAGTCAACGGCCGCCCAGCCCAGAGGCATTCATGGTTCGACCCGGCAGGCTCCCTGTCCCTCCCTGGAGGTAAATGCTGTAACACGGCAGGGCCAGAGCTCCAATACTTCCGGGGGTACTTGCCTCCGGCCATGGGCACCTGTCATCCATGTGGGCTGACCGTTCCCAAGCCCAGCGGTAGTCCCAGGGAACCCTAGCAGGGTCCCCATCCCTCCCTGGATGGAAAAGCTGTAACGCAGCCGAGCCAGAGTTCTAGGACGTCCGGGGGTTCTACCCCTGGCCTTGGGGTTCTGCCTTGCACATGGGCCGACCACCCCCCAGCTCAGCTGCGGTCATGGGGAGCCCTGGCGGGATCCCCCTCCCTCCCTGGAATGAAAAGCTCTCACTCGACCCGCACAGAGCTCTAGGACAGCCTGGCGTGCTGTCCCCGGCCTTGCTCGTCTTCCTTTCACATGGGTTGACCAACGCCAGGCCAGCAGCGGTCATAGGGCAACCCGTTAGGGTCCCCGTCCCTCCCTGGAGGAAAAAGCTGTACACAGCCCAGCCAGAGCTCTAGGATGGCCGGGAGTGATGGCCCCACAATTTGGCACCTGTCTCAAATGTGGGCCGACTGTCCCCAAGCTCAGCAGCAGTCTCAGTGTGCCCTGGCAGGGCCCCCATCCCGCCCTGAAGGGAAAAGCTGTAGCACAGTCCAGCCAGAGCTCTAGAATGGCCGGGGGGCTGCCCCTGGACTTAGGCATCTGTCTCACACATGGTTCGACCCGCCCCAAGCCCAGCAGCAGTCATAGGGTGACTGGAGGGAAAAGCTGTAACGCAGCACGGCCAGAGCCCCAGGATGGCCAAGGGTGCTGCTCCCGGCTTTGAGCACCTGTCTCCCATGTGGGTCAACAGTCCCAAAACACAGCGGCAGTCCCAGGGAGCCCCAGCAGGGTCCTGTGAGGAACCTGAGGGCGTCCACAGTTCTTTCTCCCCATCATCTTCTGATTAGGTGGCCAATGAAGGGCCATCGCTCTCGAATCACAACCCTGGGGGTGGAGATGCGAGGGAGGATCACCTGGGTAGGGGACACTTGGGGAATGGTAGGGGGATGTCTAGGGGGATACTCTCGGCTGAGACACAGTATAGCCCATTTCCATTCCATGATGAATCCTCAGTCCCACTGGCATCTATGGGATATTGCTACCCTTTTCTCTCTGCCCGGGATACCCCCAGAAGATATCATAGATACAGGAACACTAGAAAGAGGGTGAAGAAGAGGAGGTCTGCAGGTGAGACATGGTATCCCCCTTTTCCTTATGAGAATCAACTTCACCCTCCCTCCGCCTTTATAGGTTGTTGCAAACCCTCTCCCCTCATTTAGACCATGATAGTACTGGGATGAGGAAGAGACTAGGAGTAGTGAACACTAACATGTCATTTCACCACTCTAGTACTGAGACGAGGAAGACTGCAGACAGTTGTAAGGGTCAGGCACGTCTGGTGTGCTTCACTAATTATGGTCAGGCAATTGAGACTGTGGACTCACACCTGCAACCTGTCAAACGGTTGCAGGTGTAATAAAGCTGGAGCCGACAAGTGTGTGGGAGAGACCTGTAGGAGAGAAGCCGGGCCATGCGTTGCATGCTTGAAGGGAAAATCCTGTGCAAAAGGAGACAGCCGAGATGGGTCCTCCAGAAGACCCAGGACACCGACAAGCAACCCCAGGAGGGCCGTGAGAGGTCCACAGAAGTGGGAGCCTAATTGGTCGGGTGTCAGCAGCTGGATCTGCAGACATGGAGGAGATCTGCAAGCTATGGGCAGCGTCTGCCGGAAGCAAGCGCAGCTGCCGGCAACATACAGACAGATGGCGAAGTGCAGGTGGGGTTCGTGGTCAGAAGCAAATCTATTGGCGGAGCGGAAACAGAAAAAGCAGCCCCCTGGAGGAGACGCCAGGGACCGGTGCACTCGAACCGGGGCGCTCCTGGAGGCTGTTGGGAAGCCAAAGTAGATTCTGAATAAATGATAGATTATGCGCAAGATGCAATAAACCCAATGCAATGGGTTGTGAGGAATAATACGGACAAGATAAACTATGAGCAGCAGAGTAAAAGAATAAATCATTGAATACCGAAATAAATGCAAGTTTTTGGCAAAGCTAGGAACAGATGAGACGTTTGTGTGAAGTACACGTACAGTATAATGGAAGCCAAGTATGGAATATTGCTGAAACATGTAAAACAATGTGGTGAAGGAACAAGAGCACCACAAAATGAACTGTATGTGAAAACACAGTCTGGCAAAGCCAAGAGGCTGGCAAGGAAAAACCAAGTGAGTGTGAATCACGCACAAGTACAGATACAGAAGAACCTGTGTGGGCCAGAAAGCCTGAGGTTCCTAGTTGCGTGATCTGTAATAGGAGGACCCTGTGGTCCAACAATCAACAATTGTGCCTAGACTGGGGGTACGCTGTTTGTGAGAGTGAAATAACTATACAGAGAATAAAGGAACATGGTTACAAGAGGTTGCTGAAGTGAAGCAGAAGAAAGCAAACTGTATGGACTGCCAAGAAACCAAAAAGAGTTTAAAGTTGATATGGAACTGATTTTGAATATTGAGAGATTGAGACTAAGTACAAGCAGGCAAGCTGAAGTCTTGGGGAAGGGAAAGCTGATACCTTATGAACATTCTTGTTGTCTTAATGAAGGAAAACCAGAGACCTTGGAAGTTTGGTGAGGCCTCAGAAAGAGAGAATCCTGAGGCCAATATTCGAATGGTGTTATCTTCTTGGGGGATGAAACCCTGAGGCCTCTTTTGGAACTGTTGTCTTGAACTTGGGGAAGGGAACGGCGTGACTTAGTGGAATTGTCTTGAACTTGGGGAAGGGGAGCTGAAGGAGCTGGAACAAGCTCAGAACTTTATTTGGAACACTATGGGCCACATTAGGATTCCGGCGGTAGCCGTGCGGGTAAAACCAGCAGGCTGCTGTCGGACTCATGCATTTTTCCGGCGCCTGGCTTCATGGAAACACCGGGGGATTACCACCCCTGTGTTCCTGGAAGTTAGGCGCCGGAAAAAGGTTAATCCCCATTCCCATTTCAGTTCCATCGGACTCAATGGGAATGGGGATGACGGAAGCACCGGAACTGTTAATAACGGTGCCGGTGCATCCTGGAAAGTCTACGAGCGGCTGCCGTCGCAGACTAGAGTGTACCGGGCCAGTAACAACGGTGCCGGTATGCTTACCAGCACTGTTGTTAGCGGACCGGCACACTCGTAATGAGACCCTATTTCTTTTTTTTTTGACAGCCCTACACATTGTTTAGCTTTAGTTCTGAGGGAAAGTATAGGTTTTGGACAGAGATAGACTTTAAAGTTGAACTTCCTGACTCAGACTTTCCTTGGTTTCTTAAGGTACGGAAATCCCACCTTAGTATTGGGCAAATTAGGCCTTCAATCATCCTGAAATTTGAGTTAATATAATTTACTTTTGTTTGAACTTTGAATCTGTTTTCTGCATGATGCCTTCACAGGCTCTATACCTCCCCGAAGGGAAAAGCTGGAACGCAGCACAAACAGAGATCTAGGACGGCGAGGGGTGCTGCGCCCAGACTTGCGTGCCTGTCTCCCATCTGGGTCGACCGTCTCCAAGCCCAGAGGTGGTCATGGGGTGACGCAGCAGGGTCCCTGACCCTCCAGAGAGTGAAAAGTTTTAACGCGGCATGGCCTGAGATCCCGGACGGCCAAGGTTGCATGCGCCTGGCCTTGGGTGCCTGTCTCTGTCACGGTTCAACCATGGAAGATATGGAATAAATGGCGGCTTCATTAGGCCCCCGCGGAATCAGCAGCAGCATACTAGTGTTCAACGTGCCTTTGTTTACATAGGCTGACAAGCCCCCTTACCAGACGCGCTGCAACTCTTTCGAACTGCCCGCGTCGGACCGCACGGTGCTTCCTCCGTGTGTTTTTTTTCTCCGTCCCTACGCTTTTAGCCCTCTTACCTTACCTTACTTCTTTCCTTGCCTATTTTTGCCTTTTCCCTGTTCCGGTCAAGATTATTTGCTCTAATTCCTTTTTTCTTCTTACGGTCGCGTCCTTCCGCGTACCGTGTTTGCCTTTCCTTCCCTCTTTCCCCTCTCGCTGATTGCCTACTTCGCACGCCAGCGTTTCCTTCCTCCTTCGTTCCGTGCTTTCAGATGTTTATTTCCCTTCTGTTCTTCTTTTCTTTACTTCCTCCACTCTTGCACCTTGCTGGCTTTGCCTTCTGATACTGTCTTTCTTACTCTCTTACCTTCCTATCGTCCACCTTTTCTGTTAGCCTTCGCTTTTGAGCTCCCCATATCTTACCTGCATAGGTGGCTGTCCTGTCATCCTGGTTGGAACCTACCTTCAGAACCTATTAGACTCCGTGCTCTCTGGATTGTGCCTCTTCCAGGAGCCACAGTCATTATGCCATTACGCCGTAGCTGTCCTGGGTCCCACTGCATACTCCAGTTAAGGATTTGGACCTTTCTTCCGAAGCAAGACCTGCATCTGCATGCTGATTCCGCTCAGGGTTTTTTCCGCCTTACCAGGCTTTTTCCCTGAATTTGGGGGCAAGCCCCCTTGGGTCCGCCATACGATTCTCAAATCATTGTCAAGGTGGCCTCAGGTGGAGAGCGTCCTTTTCTCTACGAAAGAAGGAAGGGAAAGAAGGCGAAGAAGAGTGAAGAGGTACGCAGAAAAGAAAGAAGGAGAGACAGAGAGTCTACCATAATTCTTACACCGGAGGTCACAGGTGAGGAGACACAGGGGGAGGCTTCTGCAGACTCTGATAGCTTGCAGCGCCACTTGAAACCCATGGCGTCCCTTGAACAATTCCAAGAGATGGTCAACGCCATCCAAGGTCTTCAGGCAGAAGTCCAGAATCTACGCGCCGAGAATCAAACCCTAAAACAACAGATAGCCATCAGGGAAGAGACTCGTGGCGATCTGCCCCCCCTCGTGTTTTCATTTGGGAAGTATGAAGGGGATCCCAAGACATTGAAGGAGTTCTTGGATGCTTGCACAGTGTATTTCACCTTTCGCCCCAAGGCTTATGAATCTGACCGATCCAAGGTGGGGTTCATAGTCACTAACTTGACTGGAAATGCCCTGGCTTGGGCTACTCCTCTAATCACTCAAGAAGACCCAGCCATTAAAGACTATTCCCACTTTACTCAACTTTTAAGGTCCAGGTTCGGGCGAGCAGAAGTCCAATATTCTGCCTATGAGGCACTACTTGATATCAGACAGGGGTCACAGGATGTCCAAACTTATGCCTCCTCATTCAGTAGATTGGCCACTGAAGCAGCCTGGCCAGATTCGGCTTAACAGACCTTATTTTGCCGTGGTTCACATGAAGAATTTAAGGATGAACTTGCAAGAATGGCCCGACCTGATTCCTTCAGAGACTTGGTTACGCTTACCCTTCAGTTAGAGTACCGTCTGCAGGAGAGAAGACAGGAAAGACGAAGGACCAAGATTCATTTTCCCTCCAGAATGGCACCTATGAGCCCTCCTGGGAAGACTCAACCAGAAGAACCCATGCAAATAGGGGCCGCAAGAGGTCTTTTAACTCCGGATGAACGACAACGCCGTAAGAATCTGGGGCTCTGCATATACTGCGGATCCTCTAAACACCTGCTTCGAAATTGTCCCGAAGTTCTGCCCAGACGGTCGGGAAACGGATCTCCCCGGTCCTGAGCAGGGAAAGGATCCGGGCTGGAAGGACTAGTCCCTGCCGATGTAGCCAAGAGGACGTACCTACCGACGACCATCGCCTAATGGTTTTTTCGATCACTTTGATCTTTGGAGCCGACCCTCCGATTGAGACACTCGCCATGCTAGACTGCGGAGCCGCCGGTAACTTTATGGACACTCACTGGGCTTTGGAACACCGAATTCCTCTGCTGTTCAAGGAAAACCCCATCCCTGTTGAAGGGGTTGATGGCAACCCGCTATCCTCTGGACCCGTCTCCCAAGAGACCGATATAGGTCAGATGTCTCTTTTGCAACATCAAGAACAACTCTCTTTCGACATCAACAGGGCAGCTCATTTTCCCGTGATATTGGGAATCCCGTGGTTACGTCGCCACAATCCTCAGATTGATTGGTCTGCTAATACCATCCAATTCGCTTCCACCTATTGTACGCAGCATTGTCTCCCCTTGGCTCACCCAGCTTCTGCAGCTAGCCTCTCAATACCCGTATCAACCTCAGTGGTGCAGTCGATTCCCCCTTATTACCATCAGTTTATAGACATTTTTTAAGACAGATTACCTCGCTCCTTGCCTCCTCACCGGTCACAAGACTGCAATATTGATCTGAGACCGGGAACTTCAGTACCGTTTGGCCGTATGTATCCAATGTCTCTCCCAGAAAGAAGAGCGCTCAGGGAGTATCTCGATGCCAATCTGCAGAATGGACTTATTCAAGAATCTCACTCCTCGGCGGGGGCGTCCATGTTTTTTATACCCAAGAAGGGAACCACTGAGTTGAGGCCTTGTGTTGACTACCGTGGTCTCAATAGCATGACCATCCGAGACCGCTATCCCATGCCCTTAATAAAGGAGGTGTTGGAGGCGGTTAAGGAAGCCAAGATCTTTACTAAACTTGATCTACGCGGGACATATCATCTGTTGAGAATCCGAGAGGGCGACGAATGGAAGACGGCCTTCCGCACTCCACTAGGGCATTTCGAGTATAGAGTGATGCCCTTTGGTTTGGTTAATGCCCCAGCAATATTTCAACATTTTGTTGACAAGATATTCTCAGACTTGCTGTTTTCGTCGGTAGTGGTATACTTGGATGATATTTTGATCTTCTCCTCCACTCCAGCTGAACACAGAAGACATGTCACGGAAGTATTACAAAGATTAAGGGACCATCAGTTGTTGGTGAAACCCGAGAAGTGTGTCTTCGAAGTGTCTTCCATCTCTTATTTGGGCTTTATCCTCTCCCGGGAAGGGGTACAGATGGATCCAGAAAAGCTTAAGGCAGTGCTGCAATGGCCTATTCCAAAGACCGTGAAGGACATCCAACGGTTCTTAGGTCTCGCTAACTTTTATAGAAGGTTTATTTACAACTTCTCCGAAAAGGTACTACCCATTACTCAGTTGCTAAAGAAGGGAAGAAGGTTTGAATGGGATCAGGCGGCTGATCAAGCCTTTCAACAGCTCAAGGTATCTTTTACCACATCTCCAATTTTGATCCAACCTAATCAATCCTTACCATTTATTGTTGAGACTGATGCCTCCGGAGGAGCAATAGGAGCTGCACTGTTACAAGAAGGAGAGGATGGCGAGGAGCATCCAGTGGCGTACTATTCCCGAACTCTCACTCCTAGTGAAGTAAATTATTCTGTGTTAGAGAAAGAGCTTTTGGCCATTCGTCAAGCTTGCATTGAATAAAGACACCTGCTTCAAGGATCCACTCATCCCTTTCAAGTACGCACGGACCATCGTAATTTACGAGTGCTGCAACAGATGGAGTGTCGCAATTCTAGACATGCTTGTTGGGCTTATTTTTTTTCGCAATATGATTTTGAAATCACTTACCTGCCTGGGAAAGAGAACGTATTGGCTGACACATTATCCCGAAGTCTTGAAGAAGAAGATAAGTCTAGGGGTCAGCCGAAGGTAGACCATATCTTATCAGGAAAGAGATTCATTGGAGTTATTAATTCCTTTTTGCAGGAAGTGGAACAAGCCACTAAGGTAACAACTGATCCAATTTTACGACGAACTGACCTGGAAAGGAGAGGACCGTTCTACTTTTTCCAGGGTAGGCTGTACCTACCCACAAAGGACCTGCAGGTACAAGCAATGTCTTGGTGTCACGATCTGCCATCTGCGGGACACAAGGGCCGTACCGCTACCTTAGACCTTTTGTCTAGGCAATTCTGGTGGCCTAACATGCATCAGGATGCTAAGGAATACGTGGCTAATTGCCCAGTATGTGCTTCCAATAAATATTCAGTATCCAAGCCTTTAGGCCTACTTCAACAAGAACCGTTACCATCCCAGCCCTGGGAACTTATCTCGACAGACTTTATAGTCGATTTACCGCCATCTTCTGGCTATACCACGATTATGGTCACAGTGGACTCTTTAAGTAAGTTGGCACACTTTTCCCCGCTCTCAAGCCTTCCTTCAGCTCCTGAAGCAACGGCTGTCTTCTTGAAGGATGTTGTCAGACTGCATGGTTTACCCAGGAGTATCATTTCTGACAGGGGGACTCAGTTTACCTCAAGATTTTGGTCTGCAATGTGTAAATCATTGGGCATTAAGCGCGCCCTCTCCTCGGGCTACCACCCCCAGAGCAACGGCCTTACAGAACGACTTAATGCCACCTTAGAACAGTACCTCCGCTGCTTTTGTAGCCAAGAACAAGAGAGATGGGCGTCATTCCTCTCTATGGCTGAGTTTGCATATAATAACTCAAGACATTCCGCTACTGGGGTTAGCCCATTTCTGTTCACCTATGGGTATCATCCCAGACACATTCCTTTCTTTGGATTGCCTACAACCCCTGTACCTTCTGTAGATACACACTTGGAAGACCTACGATGCATACAGAGAGATGCCAAGGTACAACTGGAAGCCAGCAGATCTCAATATAAGAAACAGGCAGATAGCAGGAGGTTACCTAACCCCGGCTGGACTCCAGGTACCAAGGTGTGGTTGTCCACTAAGTTTCTTCCAAGGTGGACACATGCTGGGAAATTCACTGCCCGGTACATAGGTCTGTATCTCATTGAATCCCAAGTCAACCCTGTGGCCTTTCTTTTAAGGTTACCTCCCAGTCTTAAGAGGATACATCCTGTATTTCACACCTCGTTATTAAAAGCCTTCAAGCCAGACACTTACGGCCGCAAGAAGGTTCAACCTCTAACCCTCAAGAACCCGCCTCCAGATGAATACGAGGTGGAAAGACTTGTAGACTCCCGATACAGGCATGGAACCCTCCAATATCTAGTGCATTGGAAAGGTTATCCCGTGGAGGAACGCACGTGGAAACCCAGAAGGCATATTCACGCCCCCAGGTTACTCAGGCGCTTTCATCGCCTCCACCCGGGTAAACCCGGTGGAAGTTTGCTGAAGAGGGGGCATGCTGTCACGGTTCAACCGTGGAAGATATGGAATAAATGGCGGCTTCATTAGGCCACCGCGGAATCAGCAGCAGCATACTAGTGTTCAACGTGCCTTTGTTTACATAGGCTGACACGCCCCCTTACCAGACGCGCTGCAACTCTTTCGAACTGCCCGCGTCGGACTGCCCGGTGCTTCCTCCGTGTGGTTTTTTTCTCCGTCCCTACGCTTTTAGCCCTCTTACCTTACCTTACTTCTTTCCTTGCCTATTTTTGCCTTTTCCCCGTTCCGGTCAAGATTATTTGCTCTAATTCCTTTTTTCTTCTTACAGTCGCGTCCTTCCGCGTACCGTGTTTGCCTTTCCTTCCCTCTTTCCCGTCTCGCTGATTGCCTGCTTCGCACGCCAGCGTTTCCTTCCTCCTTCGTTCCGTGCTTTCAGGTGTTTATTTCCCTTCTGTTCTTCTTTTCTTTACTTCCTCCACTCTTGCACCTTGCTGGCTTTTCCTTCTGATACTGTCTTTCTTACTCTCTTACCTTCCTATCGTCCACCTTTTCTGTTAGCCTTCGCTTTCGAGCTTCCCATATCTTACCTGCATAGGTGGCTGTCCTGTCATCCTGGTTGGAACCTACCTTCAGAACCTATTTGACTCCGTGCTCTCTGGATTGTGCCTCTTCCAGGAGCCACAGTCATTACGCCATTACGCCGTAGCTGTCCTGGGTCCCAGTGCATACTCCAGTTAAGGATTTGGACCTTTCTTCCGAAGCAAGACCTGCATCTGCATGCTGATTCCGCTCAGGGTTTTTTGCGCCTTACCAGGCTTTTTCCCTGAATTTGGGGGCGAGCTCCCTTGGGTCCGCCTGACGATTCTCAAATCATTGTCAAGGTGGCCTCAGGTGGAGTGCGTACTTTTCTCTACGAAAGAAGGAAGGGAAAGAAGGCAGAGAAGAGTGAAGAGGTACGCAGAAAAGAAAGAAGGAGAGACAGAGAGTCTACCATAATTCTTACACCGGAGGTCACAGGTGAGGAGACACAGGGGGTGGCTTCTGCAGACTCTGATAGTCTCCCATGTGGGTCGACCAAGCCCAGTGGTGGTCCAGGGAGCCTCGGCAAGGTCCCCATACCTCTACGGAGGCAAAAAGCTGTAACGCAGTCCAGCCAGAGCTCTAGGAAAGCAGGGGGTGGTGCCCCCAGCTTTGGGTTGTGGGATATATTGACCCACTAAACAGCATTTCCCCACATCACCAAGCTGCATTTGCGCAGAAACAGCCAAATGGCTGTGCTGGCTCCTGTGAGCGCCATGGCTCCAAACTGCATTTTGCAACAACAACCAAAAATGGCTACACAATCCTGCCAAGCACACATCGGGCAGGGTGGAACAAAGGAGGCACACTGAAGGAGATTGCCAGTGTGTTCCAGCATCAACAAAGGGAAGAAAGTGGTAAAAGCAGCGTTGTTTGCTGCAAAAGCCAAAATCCCCATTGAAAAGAAACCCTTTTTCAGCTTTAAAAAATGCGGCTTTGATGCTAAATTCCCTCTGTTCCTTAAAGCCACTGTGATTAATAAGCCCAACAAAGCCCTGTGTGTTTCACTGTGCCTCAGAAAAACCAGGCATGATTCTGAATTGACAAGCCCAGTCAAACCAATTCTAAAAAAATCAACCAGGAATTTTACTTTTACTTATACACTAAACGCGGTCATTTTCTTTGCAAAAGTATCCAAAACTCAGCTGTTCAGAGAGAAACTCTAACTAGCTGAGCCATGTTTGTTTCAAAGTATCTGTGCTGCAGACCAACTTCAGCATTCAAGAGAATAACTATAGCTGCAAGACAGTGTGTGAATCCGCTGGAGATGAAAATTTGCATTTAAGAAGGAAAGGCCAGCTGCACCACGTGTAAAATAAAATGGGCTTTTGCAAATTAAAGAAACAGTACACTGGTGAATGAAAGCCTGCCAGTCTTTAGCAATATGAAATGGTTTGTTGATGGTGAGACTATATAACCTGGGTTATTTTATGCAACCGGTTTGCTTTAATTCTGGATCTCAGATCAGAAATTAAAGATTAAAACTATGGTGGCTGGAGCTGCAAGTTGAAAAACAAACAGGTTTTCTGCTTGAAGGGATGGCACCAAAAGGAGGGCTCTCTCTCAGTAGATACTGACAATCCCTGATAATTATAGGGCTGAACAGACTTTTGTCTCTGCTGGGACCCTGACAATGAAGCTCCCAAGTAAAGAAATCTGAAGTGTTAACGGGCCATATAACTTCAATCAAGGGAGAAAACCCCACCATGATCTAAAGGAAATGACAGTTGGCATCAGTTGAAGGACAGGAAAAAAATGGACCCAGGAACAAAGAGACTCCCATTTGTTCCCAAAGACTATTTCAGGAATAAACTTTAAAGACTTCTATCGTTGGAGCAAGACTCTGAAAAATTGTAAAAATGCTGCAGTTTAAAAGTGATTTTTTGTGTTTTCTTTAGAGACATGGTAGAAGTCACTGATACCTTGAGGACAGAATGGGCAAAGTATTGAGGATACATTGAAAAGTATTAATGTTGCAAGCATACATTTTTGTACATGTCCCCCTTGGGATAATTCGCCTCCCTGTATAAAATTATGGAATTTTAGGCCGAATCTTTAATGCAAAAAATTACCAAAATGTATCAGAAGGGCGAAACAAAGTCCCAAAGACTTGAGGATTGGATTGATATGTGCTGCACATAATATGTAACCTGTGTATATAATTTGCCAAGAGATTGCAATTGTAGAAATGTATGTTTTTTGGCAAAATCAGATTTTAAGTAAAGAAAATGTGGGAGTTTTTGGACATTGTACAACTTACCTCATAAACCGGACATCATTCCCTTGGAAATCCAACCAGTTGAGAGCAAGGCAGAGACTAGTACCCCTGCCCAATCCAAGTAGTTTAGGGGCATGCTTAGTTAACCCTGCCCATCCTATACTTTGATGATGTCATTATGCACAATAAATAAGGGTCCCTGACAAGGATCTAGACAGACTCTCTTCCTGATTTCCTGTGCGGCGTCCTGTTCCTGCTTCCTTCATCTTGCACTGATCCAGATTCCAGATCCAGCTACCAGGCCAAGCATTGCTGACCCTTCCAGCAAGGCCTCAATTCTAAAATCCCAATACTCAACGGGAGAAGCAGTGATATTTTTGTGGGAAGCCACCTGACACCAGCCTGGCTTCCGGCCCACCAATTGCTGCCCAATAACTGCATTCAGAGGTACCTGTACCATCCGGTGACCAGAACTATCCTTTGGTATCCAGTCCCTGCCCAGCTGATCCTGTCCGGCTGATTTTGTCCGGCTGTCCTTTGTTAGACCAGATCCATGTGGTGTCCAAAACGTTGACTGTCCCAAAATCCTAAACTAAAGTGGACTGTGAGTGTCAATGGGAACCCATAGAAATCCATGGTATACCTTGCCTTGCCCTTAGTTCCCCTCTCTAAGTCATCCTGTTCTGATCCTGATATCCTGTTAAAATTGTCTGCATTATCTGTGAAACCCTGCCTTTGATTCCTAGTGTTAGCACTGATTTTCTCTTCATTTTTGTTTTGCATAGAACATAAGCCATTAGCAATTTTGATTAAAGAAATTAATTTTCCCTGAATGAAACGGGGTACACTACGTGAAGGGTTACAACTGCAGTGTAACTGTAGAGATTCACGAGTGGCATCCTCTTTTTCTTATCCATTAAATCTAGTTTACGAAAAATTTGCAATCCATTTTAAAGCCGCTTTTCTGTTTTCACTGCCCGGTTTTCCCCAAAACGCACCTCATTCTAACTTGCCTATCTCATTCAGTTTAACAGCTAGAGACCTAATTTCACCTCCATAATATACCTGTAATAAATATCTATCCCCCTATCTAAAACCGCAATATTTCACCTGTTTTTCAAAGAAACCGTTTTAGGAAAGTTACACGGAAAACAGAAATATTTGTAAAGTTTCCAACGTGTCATTTGATTGCCAACTGTTTTAATCTTCCACCTCACTTTTCGAACTGTGTGCTCTTGCTAATCCATTGCTTGTGATTGTTTGAACCTTTACATTGTTGCTTTTGTGAAGAATTGTATCTGCTTCAAGGTTTTTACACACATTCATTATTTTATTCATCCATTTCCGAGTGTCATTTTTAGCATTGCTAGGGTTTTAAAATCAGTTTTTCACCCTTATTTGGGGAGGGAAGGTCGGATTTGAATTCCATTTTCAGCTTCTTATTCCTGATTACCGGCTGTTTCTTCATATCCATTTAGAATTGATTATTTGTGGGTTGAGGGAACATTGCAGGGGGAAATTCTAACTTGAGTGCTATCTTTCCTAAAATCAAAAGTGCTCCTATTCTGCTGTGTATCTGTTCCATTAGTAAGTTAAAACTAGTGCATTACTCACATTCTCATTGTTATTATCACCACATTGGTGATTGCTGCCCCATATTAAAAAGTGTATGATTTCTTTTAATTTTGAAATAAATAAATATTGTATTTTACCAACCAATCTGGTTTATGGTCCATTGTGACCCGGGGTATTTGAAAAGGGGGTGTAATATGAGTGGTGTACCATCTCATTATTGAATCTAATATAAAAATAAATAAGCCTTTCAGTTGTGTGCTGCATACTAGGCTGAGACTAAGGTGTGCGTCGCCTGATTGAAATCCTTAACAGGGTGTCTGCCTCGCACATGGGTCGACCGCTGTTTAGCCCAGCAGCATCATTGGGTGCCCTGGCGGGATTCTCCATCCCTCCCCAAAGGGAAAAGCTGTAACGTGGCATGGCCAGTGCTCAGGGCGGCCGGGGGAGCTGCCCTCTGCCTTGGACGCCTGTCTCCCATGTGAGTCACCCGTCCTTAAACCCTGCAGCGGTCCCGGAGTGTCCCGGCGGGTTCCCCATCCCTTCCCGGAGGGAAAAGCTGTAACGTAGTCTGGCCTGAGCTCTAGGACGGCCAGGGGTGCTGCCCCGGTCTTCGGCATCTGCCTTGCATGTGGGTCGACCCACCCTGAGCCCAGCGGATGTCATGGGGCGCCCCGGTGGGTAGGGAAAAGCTGTAATGCGGTGTGGCCAGAGCTCCAGGATGGTCAGGGCTGCTGCTCCCAGCCTTGGGCACCTGTCTCCCATGTGGGTCGTCCATCCCCAAGCCCAGAGGCAGCCCCAGGGAGCCTCTGCAGGGTTCTCGGTCCTTCCCTGGAGGGAAAAGCTCTAACAAGGCACGGCCAGAGCTATACGATGGCCGAGGGTTCTTCCCCCGGACTTGGGCGTCTGCCTCCCACATGGATCGACCACCCTTCAGCCCAGTGGCCTTCGTTGGGCGCCCCGGCTTGGTCCCCATTCCTCCCCAGAGAGAAAAGCTCTGTAAACCGCCATGGTCAGTGCTCCAAGACAGCCGGGGGAGCTGTCCCAGCCTTGGGCCCCTGTATCCTATGTGGGTCGACTGTCCCCAAGCCCAGCGGCGGTCCCAGGGAGTCTTGGCAGGGTCCCCGTCACGCCTCAGAGGTAAAAGCTCTAACGCGGACTGGCCACAGCTGCAGGACGGCTGGGGGAGCAGCCCTCAGCCTTGGACACCTGTCTCCTATGTGGGTCGACCATCCCCTAGCCCAGCGGCAATCCCAGGGCGCACTGGCAGGGTCCCCATCACTTCCTGGAGGGAAAAGCTGTAGCACAGCCCAGCCACAGTTCCAGGACGGCCGGGGTGCTGCTATCGGCTTTGGGCGCCTGTCTCCCATGTTGGCTGACAGCCCCCAAACCCACCGGCAGTCCCAGGGAATCCCAGAGGGATCCACATCCCTCCCCAGAGGGAAAAGCTGTAACGCAGCCTGGCCAAAGCTATAGGAATGCAGGGGTGCTGCCCCTGGGCATCTGCCTTGCCTGTGGGTCGACCACCTTGCAGCCCAGTGGTGGTCCTGGGGCGCGCCAGCGGGTTCTCCATCCCTCCCTGGAGGGAAAAGCTGTAATGCAGCATGGCCAGAGCTCCAGGATAGCCGGGAGTACTGTCCCCAGCCTTGGCCATCTGCCTCGCACATGGGTCGACCGCCCCCAACCCAGGGGTTGTTCCCGGGGAGCCTCGTTGGGGACTCCCGGAGGGAAAATCTCTAACATGGTAGAAGCTGTAAAACCTTGTTATTTAAGTAAGTCCCGCTTGACTGATCAGTGATCCTGTCCCATTTCTTCTGTTCATCCTTTTGTGTATGAGTTGCACCCCGATGCCTGCAGGCTTTTGAACGTGTAATAAATAAATAAGCTGCAGCTGTGAAGGATTTGTTATTTCCTGATGCGCGGTGTGCCTGGGCGGGGGGCCTCCTACAGCAGAGTCCAGTCATTTGCCAGTCAACTGCCAGCAACTGATCGGCTGAGGCTGCTGCGGTGAGACACAGCCCCCATCTCCCTCAATATGGGGAGAAGAAAAGAGAATGCTGACGGCCCAGAGACTGCCAGCCAAGATGAAAGTTCACGGTGGTTAAGGAGTTCTCGCCACACGTGACAAGCAGAGCTGACAACAACAGCGTTCGGGTGGCGGGTAAGTTTACTGTTCTGTGGAGTGGTCTACTGAGTGGTGCTGTCTCGCTGGGACCCTCTGGATCTTGTGCTCATTGTGGACTTGGCTGCCCTGTCAGTCACGGAATCAGCCCCTCCTACTAGACTTTGCCTCTCCCTTTAAAACCACTACACGTGCGCGTTCAGCACACACGTTCTGAGGAGTGGTCTGCTGAGTGGTGCTGTCTCACTAGGACCCTCTGGATCCTGTGCTCACTGCGGACTTGGCTGGCCTGTCAGTCATGGAATCAGTCCCTCCTACTAGACTCTGCCTCTGCCTTTAAAACCACTACGCGTGCGTGTTCAGCGCACCCGTTCTGAGGAGTGGTCTGCTGAGTGGTGCTGTCTCGCTGGGACCCTCTGGATCTTGTGCTCATTGTGGACTTGGCTGGGTACACTGGTTCGTGTACCAGGAAAACACATGCAGTGGACTCTGAGAACCAAGCAAATCGAGTACATTTTGTTTGTTTCCTTTTGTTTGTTTTAGCCTGTCAGTCACGGAATCAGCCCCTCCTACTAGACTCTGCCTCTCCCTTTAAAACCACTATGCGTGCGCATTCTGAGGAGTGGCCTGCTGAGTGGCGCTGTCTCGCTGGGACCCTCTGGATCTTGTGCTCTTTGTGGACTTGGCTGGGTACGCTGGTTCGTGTACCAGGAAAACACATGCAGTGGACTCTGAGAACCAAGCAAATCGAGTAAATTTTGTTTGTTTCCTTTTGTTTGTTTTAACCTGTCAGTCACAGAATCAGCTCCTGCTACTAGACTCTGCCTCTCCCTTAAAAACCACTACACATGCGCGTTCAGCGTGCGCGTTCTGAGGAGTGGTTTGCTGAGTGGTGCTGTCTCGCTGGGACCCTTTGGATCTTGTGCTGATTGTGGACTTGGCTGGGTACGCTGGTTCGTGTACCAGGAAAACACATGCAGTGGACTCTGAGAACCAAGCAAATCGAGTACATTTTGTTTGTTTCCTTTTAGCCTGTCAGTCACAGAATCAGCCCCTCCTACTAGACTCTTCCTCTCCCTTTAAAACCTCTACGCATGCACGTTCAGCACGCGCGTTCTGAGGAGTGGTCTGCTCAGTGGTGCTGTCTCGCTGTCTAGCTCTCTAGCCAGTGAGCAGTGAGGCATCTCACGGTGGGCCATAGCACCTTTCTTTTAACCTACCTAATTGTGTTAACATCAAGTAAAACCAGTGATCCAATATGCCATCCCGCCTTCCCTCGTTAAAAACAGGCATGCCGATGAACATTTTATCTGTTCAGCTTAAAGCCGTCGCCAGCTCCATTTCGGTGATTAGCCAGAAAAATCCTCCTATGGTTTCTTCTCAATGCCAGTAAGAGGAAAAGCTTGCAAGGGACAGAGGGTTGGATTCAAAGGTTCACCCATGGCGGACATCTGCCAGTTTTGTAAAGACTCGCTCAAAACTAATTTTAATATAAATCAGGACAAAGTAGTTACCAAAAGTGAGTGCCTTTTGATGAAGCCGCAAGTTATTTCTGATGTACGTGAAACTGTAAATAATATCCCTACAAATTTGAATGTTGTGGTGGATAATATACTTGAAAGTGGTCAAATTGCTAATGCAGCTAAGCTGCGTCATCCCGGTTCTATTTCCCATATATCATTATCGGACAGTGTTCTACTGCACCATTTGCCGGCATAAGCGCCCCCGAAAGACGTCACCTGTGTGAAGTCAGGTGGTTGTACTGGTATTGCGAGTATTGATTTAAATACAAGCAAATCAAGTTTTTCGAACAATTATTGTCAGATGGTTTTTCTAAAAATGTATCATATTCTCCTGTAAGGTTCTCTAATATGAATTTAGAATGTTCTGCCATTGAAATGTCATACATTGCTCCAACCCCACGCCGGCCGCAAAGCTCTCCTCCTATACCTCAAATCCGAGAATTAGGAGTGGGAGAAAAGTCTTTGGTAAATTCAACATTGATGGCCATGAATGTTGCACTCCAATCATTGTATAAACTATTTGAATCCATAGACACCAAAATATCTGACCAATCCAAACAATTAGATAAAGTAATGGCATGGCAAACAGAGGTAGGTGCCTTACTCCAGCATAACATGATCGGGAAGCCTGCTAGTAATCCAGCGCAGAGGTTGCCTATTACATCAGCGACCCTTGGCACTTAAACCAATTCAGATGAAGAGATGGTGGTGAGCATGTCGAATGAATCTAGCAAGCCTAAAAGGCTCCCCCACACGCTGGCTGTACCATTAATCGAAGGCATTATTAAAAATATAACTGAGCATCCAAAGGCACTAGTGGCAAACGGTGTCCATGAAATTCATCTGGTAGAAAGCACGCCAAGTAGCACTCCTTATAACATCTTTACCAAAAATGGTCAAAAGGACTGCAAACAGCGACCGGCCCAGATAACAAACAAAAATTAGAAAAATCACACATCCAAAACTAAAAACTTCCTTCGACACCTAAAACTACCACCGAAAGGTGCCTTAATTGCAGCAACAGCGGTGTCAAAAAAATATCAGCACCTATCAAATGTGCGTGCAATTTCTAATAGCATCAATAGAACCAATCCAGTACTTCCCTACGCACCTTTAGATGCCCTGATAGAAGGCAGTGGGGAGTAGAGTCTCTCAGTCTCTGCATCCTTCGAACACAAATCAGGCCTCTTCAAAGAAAAAAACTGGGGTATCTAATCGCTCTTTCACGGAGATGCATTGACAAGAAATTCGACGAGCGGTGGACTCTTACATGGTAGGTCACCTACTGAACGACAAAACTAGTAGAGGAAACCTCCATCATGGGCCCCCGGTGGTAGAACCGGCTAAGCCAAATCCAAATCTGGCCCCTCTTGCTCGGCAGTCCTCTATGACTCAAGTAGTGGCAAGCTCTGAGGAACAGCCTCGCAAAACTAGCGAACTAAGAAACAATGAATGCGAAGGAGCACCCCAATATTGGGTCAGATGCAGTTGACATCCATGGAAAAAAATAGAACACTGCTAGCGGAAGTTGCGCCTGAGTTGCTCCAATTGATTCAAGCTGCGCTAACTGAAGATATGAAACAAGCTAATCCTAATATCATAGTGACCCCAATGATTTCTAAAGGAAAAACTACCACAATCCATAAGAAAAAACGTCCAGCAAATTATTGCTTGAAGATGGAGCGTAGACCCGAGCCAAACACACAATATGAACTAAATCGGAGAGCAATATTGTCCATTTTCTCTGACGTCCCTCAACTAGAGGATATCAGTACAAATGACATTGCTTTGGTAGAATTTCCAAATAAATCAAATCTTCATGCAGTTAGAATCTGGATGTAATCCAGAGTTATTCAAAATACTCTTTGGTCTTCAAAATAACAGCTGTTTGATTTAGGTTTTGTACTAACAGTAGAAGCTGAAGTCGATGACCAGGATTTGCCTCTTCGGAATAGGCCCAAGGTGACTCAAAAAGTAACATTTGAAAGCTACTCAAATGGTTAGAAACGGAACAGATTCTCCAATGGCCTGGGTGCCCAAAAGTAACTAGTCCAAGATCATGTTCAGAGAGAATCCACCCTAATTAGTTGCAATACAAGGGGCTTCTCCCACTTGCTAAATAATAACTATAGCTCATTATGTAAATGCAATTTACTAATGCTGTAGGAGACATGGCTAACAACTGTGCCTATAGGGATAATCATGATGTTCTCTTGATTCCTGCTGAAAAGGCCTCCCAGGTAGACCAACTGCAGGCCCCTTAATAGCCATTAGCACCTGGCACACGCGGCGCAATGGGAATACTGCGAGGTGATTGGCTCATTTGCCAGCCATACCACACGGTATTCCCTATTACGCCGTGCGTGCCGGCTACTCTGTTCCCGGCGAGGGGCGTGGAAGCCCCTCAGCCAATGAGCAGGCTCGAAATGGGGCAATCCCCGCTCTGAGCCGCCCCATGGCTGGAGGCTTCCTTCGTCCCCCGCCGCGTCTCAGGTAAGATTTTTTTTTTCCTCCCTTCTCCCACCCTACCCGACTTACCTTCTCTCCTGTGATCTCCGGCGGGGGACAATGGAAACCTCCAGCCGTGTGGAGACTCGGAGCAGGGCCATCCCCGGTCCAAGCCTCCACACGGCTGGAGGCTTCCATCGTCCCCCGCTGGAGACCGTGGTACTTTTTTTTTTTTTTCCCCATCCCCCTCCCTTCCGCCCTCCCAACCCCACTTACCTTCTTTTTTCTTCTGGTCTTGGGAGCGAACACGCTGGGAACACTTGTGTTCCCAGCACGTCCGCTCCCGATGGCTTCCATGGAAAGGGAAAACGGACTACGTTTTCCCTTTCCCGGGGGCCATTTGTTTTCATTTTTTTTTTTTTTCTGTTTCGAAACAAGCGAAACAGAAATAAAATGCCATTAGCACCCCGGTCTAACGGGCCAGGGTGCTCATGGCAATAAGACCCGAGGCGGCGGGCCAATACCACCCACGGTAATGCCCCCGGGGCTTCGTTAAGGTACAGCCCCGGGGGCATTACCTGGGGCGGTATTGGCCCACCGCCTCGGGTCTTATTGCCACATTCAGGCAAGCTCAGATGCTAGCATTACCCATTGGGCCCCCCCCAACCCATATATTCAAATGGTTTAGTTGAAATTGTATGTTACAATGTACGCTATTATAAACGTATACTGGAACCCGGTTGGGATAACAGACGAGTGCTTCCTAAAAGACTTGGGTGAGATGCTAAATTTAATTTTATTAGATACCTCAGTATCAAAATTGCTGATTGCAGGCAATTTGAATCTCGATTGCTTGAATGATAGAGTAAGATCTAACACAAGCAGGATCATGAAGTGGAATCAATTCGTAAAACATCATAATTTGTTTCGACTAAATGGAGCTTTTAAGTCTGATATCTCCCCTATCCCCCCTTTCCACTTGGAGTTCTTCTTCATCCTTAATTGACTACATTTATACCAACTCTGACTATTTTTGTGACTTTACTGATTTCAAAATTGTGCAAACTACAGCTAGTGATCATAATCAACTAACAGCTAAATGGCAGGTCCAAGGTACGTCTTACTCGGAGAGAGAAAATCATGCCCAAGGTCACCTTATATTAAATAACTCTGGCAATAGACTATGATGGTCGGAGAAGTCACTAACCTATTGTCACACATGTTTGAACAACGAAGCATTAAGAGTCTGTACAAAAAATGAGAATACTAATGTGGTTTATTCTGACATGATGCATGCCTTTCAATCATAATTGAACAGCACCACAAAAAAAAGGTGTTAGTACACCAAAAATTCATGTGTTTGATCATCAAGTAAAACTATGAAAAAGCGTGTACAGATCACAAAAACGAGAGGCTATGAATTTACCGGTTGAAAATAGGTTTAGTGCTCTGACAAATATCAGAACCAGATATAAGAACTGGCTGAAATGTAGGCGTGCTAAACTTTACCACAGAGATGGGCAGATATTACTTCAGGCTATCCAAAACAAGAATGTAGCAAAAATGTGGGTTTTACTAAATCAAGTTAGTGTGGGTCATCAAGTGTCCACTCAAGCTAATGAAGTCCCTGAACATGTCTGGATCGAACACTTCACAGCCCTGTATAGGGAACCAAATGGGGAGAACAAACTAGATGCCTCAAATGTACCAACACAGTTCTTTCTAAATTTTGAATTAGATGACATAAGATTAATGATCAGAAAAGCAAGTCAGTCGGGAGCTTGCGGTCCTGATGGGTTGTCTATTAAAATGTTAAAAGAGTTCCCGGAAATGTGGGCGCAGATCTTATTTGATATATTCTCAATAATTAACAAGACCCAAATCTTACCACCAACTTGGAAGCACTCCATTATCATCCCCATTTATAAAAAGGGAGATAGAAAAGAGCCTGCCAGTTACAGACCTATCGCGCTACTAGATGCGCCAGAGAAGATATTCTCTCGTTTAATCTTGAGAGATCTGAATAAATGGTCTGATCAAGCAAGGTATAAAAATCCCTTTCAGTCAGGCTTTGTTGCCGGACTTGGTACTATCCCAGACATCATTACCTTGAACATGTTGTTATCAGACTACGCCTCCTGGAAGCAAACTTTATATCTGGCTTTTGTCGACTTCCGGGTGGCGTTCGACTCCATTGATCGGACGCTATTGTACAAGAAGTTAGTAAAATACAACTGTCTGCGATCCCTAGTGTCTTTAATTGTACTTCTACATACAAATACAACAATGCAAGTTACATTATCATTGGGGGGTCAATTGTCATCAAGATTCAACACATACAGAGGACTAAAACAAGGGTGCATTCTTGCCTCTACAATATTTAATCTGTTAATTTATGATTTGGGAGTGGCGCTAAACCAAATAAGGAGCGATCCGCTGAGTCAGGGTTAGCATAAAATCGCATATTTGCTTTACGCAGATGACCTAGTACTGGTGTCTAAAACCCATGTAGGACTGCAGAAGTTATTGAATGGTTTGGAATCATATGTAAATGATAACCATCTAATAATTAACATAGCCAAAACACAAACAATGGTATGTAAATGGAACTCTTGCACAAAGGTAAAATCATATAAATGGAAATTGCAGAATGTAAATCTGGAACAAGTTTCCCATTATAGGTACCTGGGTACAATAATTTCTGATACCTTGAAAAATCCATTTTATGAACCAGAAGTAAGAGGCAAGGTCATTTCCTTTGTCTCGCAAGCAAAGATTCTATTGGGAAAGTATGGCAAATTCTCTGTAAAACATGTCTTGACCTTTTATCAGCAAAAAGTGATTCCGATATTGACTTACGGAGCAGAAGCCACAAAACCAAAAGATGCTATGTGGTGGGATAAATTGGAATCTTTGTTTTGGAAGCAAGTACTACATCTTCTGATGGAAATGGTTCGTAGTCATTTTTTCGACAACAAAAATGTCGAAAGTCATTTTTTCGAGAAAAAAAATGTCAAAAAAAAAAGTTGAATTTCTTTTTCAATACGTTTTTGTTTTCGAAATGGGGGGTTCCCCCCTCAACCCCCCTTTTTTTTCTATTTGTTTTTTTTATTTTACCCCTTTTTTTTATTCCCGGACCCCAAAGTAAATATATAATTTTTAAAAAAAGAATTCAACTTTTTTTTTCGATATTTTTTTTTTGACATTATTGTCTTTCGACATTATGTTTTCGAAGAAATGACTGCACACCAATGGAAATATTGTGCACTGCTGCGAAAATGCCTGTTATCCTTAAATCACTCAAATATTTTGGGAATAATGGCTAATCATTAGTTTGCCCGGAATCAACTTTCTCACAATCATGTTGTAAATTTACCTTAAATGCACTGGCAGATACCTCGATTGACTTAGAACTTCTAACCAATCAAGGTCGAGCAAAAATAAAAATGCATCAACATGATTGGTGCAGTAATCAAACCAAATGTTTGGTGTATAAAGATTTCGACCGTAAACTGTTCGGTCATAACCCGTAAAGAGTACCGGCCGACTATTTAGTCAAATTTCCCTCTTCAAAGATGCGAAATAAGTATCTTCGATTTTGTTTGAATCTTTGGCTGACATTGGATGTGCTGGCCAGAAGGAACCCAATTTCAAAAGATCAAAACGCCTGTCACTTTTGTAAAAATGCAAACCAAAAAGAGACTTTGGAACACTGCTTAGTCCAATGTCCCCAACTGAATTCACCTCGAAAGTGCTTCTTTAAAAATTGGTTTAAAGAACAAAATTTGTGTCTGCCGATCGATATATTTTTTTTCATGTCCTAAATTGGCAATGAAAATTGCAATAGTACAATTTTAGACACTATATATCCAGAAACTTGAAACCAAAACGGAATGAACAAGCAAGTATATAGAGATAATTCACAGGTGTGTTCCTCCAAATTATTTTTCAACCTGTTAATTAATTGAGAAAAGCATGTTTTATCATGTATTTATTTATTCTAATATATTGTCTTATTATTAGTTTAAATCTTGCACATGACTTCTACTGTGCAAATGTCTGAATTTATGAATTTTAATGAAACTTGCAAATTTTAATGAAATTAATGTATATATCTGTTTTGTAATTTGAAAAGTTGATTTTTTTCAACTAAACAAATTAAAAAAAAATGTTTTAAAAAAGTTTACTGTATACACACCTTTGACTTTCCACACTAACTCTGCAACTTTGATGGCTCCTCCAAACATCAATCTCACTGCCTCCCCTCAAACTGTGAGTCTTAATCAGAGCTCTATTTCGCTGACTCCGACAACTGAGTTGGTTTCTCAGGAAGGAAGGGACCTGTCTGACATGGAAAAAAATCAAATCCTTTCACAAGGCTGCATTGAGTGTTGCAAGTAGCCCATACCAACAACAGCAATGCATCAACCTAACTGCAATGCATCAACCTAACCGAATGGGGGGTTGACATCTGGGATGACAAAGAAGTTGACTCTGCCATTTTACCATTAACCTCAGCCCCAACACCGATATCGGGGGCGCTGGAAAATGACACCATCATGTATGGTCACGGTTCTAATTCATGACATCCTTTGATGCTCCGAGAGGGATGGTGACAAAACCAAACAGCCCATCACAGGAACGAGGAACGGGCTTTACTGACTAATCTGTTTCTTTGCACTAATGCTGCCACACCTTCTTTTGAGGGCGTAAGCAACAAACCAACGGTCAGAGATGCAGAGAATGGGAATTTCAGTCACCATGCCTTCCTAACTTCAGCTTCGGCAACCTGCTAAGCCTTTCACCGTGCACTAACGTTGAGAAGAGCATTCAGCTGGGAGTGAAGCTAGGCGAAACCCTAACACTCCATCGAGGAATAGAAAGAAATGGGCCCGTTCTCTACGGTCCTGAGGCAACCCTTTAGGGACCGCACTTCAGTGCCCCTTCAAATCTTTTCGTTCTGAACAAAACGTGCCCACTATTTTCTGACTCAGGGAGAGGAGAGAGGGGCTCGAGTGATTTAATGGATGCCAAACTTATAAAGGGCATTAAGGGAATTGAACCATCACAAGAAAACCCCTCTCTATCTCAATATGCTCACCAAGATCATTCGACGAAAAATAAGTCGATCAAAGCAGAACCCTTAAAACGGCAACCAGGGTCTAATGCAAACTTGATAGTTGGTGGCCCAAGGAAAACTAGCTCCCACCATCAGACCCTAGGGGGACAAATACTGCGAACGCCACGCTTGGAAAAGGAATTGGCCCTTAAAGACAGAATGGGGATGGAATAGTCAATGAAGAGAGACATTGTGAGAGTAAAGAAAATAATTGACTTGATTGATTTGGCCACCCCAGATTCTATGAAAACATGTAGAACTAGGGTGGGCATGATAAACAAAGACAACAGTGAAATTCATGAAAACCTGGTCCTTGAAAATCATTCTTCATCTATCCAGGAAGCATTGAGATCAAACTTAACAGAGCTACGAAATGAACTAAAGTGTTCAAATGTGCCGGAATCTGGCAAGGAGAGAAGGGACAAAACAGTTAGGACACCAAGGAACTCGTTGGGGAGATGGGACTTCACTGCTACCTCAGCCTCCACTTGCTCCCCTGACACTAGGCAGAGGCGAGTAAAGTTGGGAGATCACAGGAAAGTAAATGCAGTGCCTACGCTTAAAGAAGACGATGATGATACTTTTACAAACATATCAATTCTATCAATGACCATGCCACTTTTAATAAAATGTATGAATTGATCAACAATACTCTGAAAGATCAAAATATCTTGGTCCCCATGATGCATTCCAAAATGATTTTCCTGGAAGGATACATAACCCACAATGAACATCGGGGTGGATGCCGCACAGGGACCACGAGAGATATTGGAACACGTACAATACAGCTTGTTATACATAGCCCGGGCCATTTAATGAGCCCCTCATAATGGCTCACTTGTCCCCTAGACAGGACCATCCACTGAGACTTAGAAATCAAAAAAGTTGTGCCAAATTGGCGGCTAGAACTGGACCAGGTAACAGCATGATCACTGGGCTCCGAGGCGAGGCTGTTGGTGCAATACATTTTCCGTGTGAAGAGGCCTAAATCGACTTAACCCCAAACCCACACGCCACAATTAATGTCAAGGAGTGCCACGCAGTGGCCGACACCAACAACAAAGAAACATACCCAATGTTTTCCCAAAGAAGGAAAAGTGGAACTACTCAACCAGCTTTGGCTAAAACTACAAAAAATTCCTCCATTGTCTCATCAAAGGATTCAAGAGCATTTTAAAGAAAACTGCTGTTACTTCCTAAGGAAAAGAAAACGGAAAAGGCAAACTGCCCTAAACAGCATAACAGCTAACACAGAAGTCTTCTGCTTATCACACACTGACTGTGCAAGAGGAATTAATGGAAAATCATGTCACAAGTATTTTGCTGAACCTTTCTACTTACTCCATAGAGGAGTAATGGGAGGATGAGAGCATGGTGGCGCCATTGTGTACCCTGGGAGTCATTGAAAACGACAAAGGGTCCTTGGCGCCCATTTCCATGAGTCATGCTAAGCCAATATCAGTAGCAAAATCTTCAGCAAATGTAATTGGGCAACAACCCCCATTTATGACTTTAGCAGACAAAAGAGTTATAGCTGAAAAGAAATTCTGGGCATACGAAAACTGGGAAAGACCACAACACAAGCAATCGAGTACTCATCTGCTGCAGGGCCCTCGTCTGTCTCCCTAACTGAAGAGATCCCTATCTCTCGTGGAGTCAAGCAAGGCATTCCTCTGGCTCCGGCAATCTTCAGTTTGTATCTATCGGACTTCAGTTCATTCATGAAGTCTGTAAGATCCTTACCACCCAAAATTGGAGCGGTGGATGTTGTTAGTCCGAAAACTAATCCCTACCATCGTCTTGCCCCCCCCGGGCAACCATGCACTGGTCTTAGACAATCTTAGACAATCTCCTAGGGGGGTGTGGGTCACTATACCCCCCTGCTTTTGTATCTTAGGGCCTATGTGCACTGTGTTACTTCTATCTTACACCTACCAACAGACTCCTATTATACTCCTACGGACAGAATAACATAAAACACAAAGAAAACACATGAATCGATTCAATTATAACAATAGAATACATTTATTTATACACAGCAAAGCATGATGAAAATGCAAGCATTCCCCAAACTAAGCGAATCTCAACTTTGCACCTTTTATGCCTCTGGTGCAAATCTACCATTCAATAGCTATAAGCCTTTCAGGTTTCTAATGCAAGCCTGTGATTCTAATGCAGTCTAATGCAAGCGTCAAACATCCAGCAATCCTCTCCTTCATGCAGAATCAATCCTCTCCAATCCAATCCAATCCACACCATACTTCACACTCACTCTTTTAAGACAATCCCTGCCTGATTTCCCCTTCTCCCAAAGCTCTTTGTGTGAGTGTCTGTTCTAATCATGGGCATAATTCTAGGGGGGGAACAGGGATGCTCGTCCCCCCTTTTACAACCTCCATGGCACACCTTTTCTGTCCCCACTCATTTGGCCTGTGCACCTCCTCTTCAGATGTCATGTCCTCCCCAAACCCATCAGCAAAGGAACTCCACTGGCTGTAATCAATCAGTTTATTTAGGCCATAAACCATACTTCCCATTTGCTTGTGCCTCTCTGTCTCCAGCTCTGTCTTTGTCAGGGCCAGGTCTCTCCTCTTCCCGCTACTCTGCAATCAGTCAGTCAGTAGTGGAAGGCCCCTCAAAATCTGGTCACTCAAACTGCTTCTGCCAAGCTCTGCCAAGCTCTGCCATCTCTCTCCCAAAGCCATTGGATTCTGCTGCAAAAAGACATCTCTCCCTCATTCTCAGGACTGCATCCAAATGTCTTTCGCTCTATCTCTCAGAGAGCAGCTCCATCCAAACCTCCAACAGCAATTAACTTGAACGAACTCCATCAGTATCTAACCCCATTCGCCAACAGCAACTACCAGCAACTAGCAAAAACTAGGCACTCTCCTCTCTCTTCACCTCTGCTTATACTAATCCAATGACGCACCCATTCTCCATGGTTACATGGTTCTCTAAGCTAAGAATGTCTCTTTCTCTGTTAGCATTTAACAATGCCTGCCAGTCTGTGTTATGCGTTTTCTTTCGTGTTCTGGTCACTGCGTGTTCTGTGTCAAAGTGACATTGGACATCATATCTCTGCCTTGGCCTTCTGTGTGCGGTGCTAAACACCATGTATTCCTCCATTTCTCCATTCACTCCACTGTTGGCTCTGTTTGCATCACAAAGTCCTCTCCCCGTGCCTGTGTTCAAAGCATCTCCTTGCCTGAAAAGGCTTCTCTCCCATCTCCACATGTTGCGCTCCTCCACGAACACCAAGCTGATAAGCCCATGCCGTCTCCACTCGGACAAAGGCGACCTCTTATCAACCAAACTGTTTACGAATTCCTGGTACACTAACTCATAACAATCTCTACGCACTGAGCCGCGGCGCAGACAACTTCTGTGTGACTCCAGCAAAAATGGCTTCATGGTTTCTCTATTCTCGAATGTAGTGCCTAACACATTCAAACAATACCAAGCACTATCCTGAAAGCATAATGCAAATTCTAAGTGCACACTCAACATGCATACATGTGTACATGACAGTCTCTACATGTGTCTCTACAAGAATAACAATGTGTCATTCTAAATGTCTCTACGTGTCATTTTCAAATATGACAGTGTGTCATTTGAGGCCTCATTCGTTCTCTCTAGTGCCTAGCACGTTTCTCTCTAAGCCTAAGCGCTACATAAATGCATAATACATCATTCTTAAAGCATCTCTTTCAATCATATATGGCAATAACATAACTAAGCAAACCCTTCATATAACAGGGCCTATGTATTTCTCTCTTCAAATGCATAATATGCAAATGGCTAATGCATACAAAGTGGCAGTCTAATATGTGGATAGTGTAATGATGCTACTTCTTCATGTACTAAGCAGAACTAAACAGGATGCAATAATGAAATGATTCCATAGCAAAGAGTAATGATTCTCTAATGATTCTCTAATGATAACAAATCCAGGCATCCTCATTTTATCAGATTCTACAGATGTGGGGCGCCTACTGTACACTGATGATCTAGTGCTATTAGATCACACGGATCATGTTATTAGATCACACGGAAATAGGTCTTCAAAGACAGTTAGCTAGACTTGAGCTATACGTAAGTAAACAACCTTCAAATAAACTCACAGCAAAACAAATATCTTAACTCATCAAGAGAAAGGAAGAACCAATCCTTCATGTGACATTTGGGACCATCAGCAATTGAGCAGGTACCATCATACAATTACTTGGGAGTTCAAATCAGTAGAAGCTGCGTAGAGGCACAGAGCATAGCTACCTCAAGAGGGAAAGTCAAATGCTGTCCAATCTAGCGACATTCATAAAAAGAAAGTTCTGTCGATACTGTATGGTACCTCTGTTGGACTTCTACAGACTAAAAGTGGTGCCGGTATTAAACTTTGGGGACTCTGACACTATATTTTTCTTTCCAAAGAAACTGTGAAGGGTTTTGACCCATGCTGAATGAATAGACTGGGTAGATGTGGAGATGAGCTGCCGCCGCCCATCATTCCGTCCCAGAGTCCAGGAGAACTGCGCAGTTGGCACAAGACCACTCCAAAGATAAAACCTTCTTGTGGGGGGTTCCACATCACCACTCTACTGTAAGGATGCCATCAAAACAATGTTAAGCAAGGGTCCCATTCTATCAAGCAAAAGACCACTCTATTGAAATTCAAGACAGATCCCAAAAATGGATGCAGTACCGACAAATTCCACAAGGCGACGCTAGCAGTCTAAATTCTGACAGGAGACTGGCTGACAAAGGGACCTGATTCAACTGGACTTCAAAGCCTGTTGGTTAATTGAAAATCTTAGCCACCTGCTGTTCCCAGAGGCCAAGAGGCTGAGAACTCTTAACACCCCAGAGACTCACAACAGGAGGCAGGATATCACATGGCCCTTCTGAGTGAGAGGGAGGGGGTTTCCCCTTCAGCCTGGAGGAGAGAGACAATAGCCCCTTTCAGTTGAATGGGGTATGTTAATTTTGAGTGTTTCCTGTCAACAGCCCTCTGCCAGCAAGCAGAGACATGTGATCCCTGACCCACCCAGCTTCAAGGGGCGGGCCAGACTTGAGTGTGGATTCCTATTGCAGCAAATATATATTTTATAGAAACATTGATAACTTATTGTAACCAAATGACAGGAATGTACAACTTTGAGATTCGTAGTATGAAAAATGCCCTCACGATTTGAGTCAAAACTCCAATTTCTACGGTGTTCTAGGACCAAACACTGCTATTTATTCATATTACAGACACCGGGTTTATGCTAGAAACCTAGTAAATAGCTGGAATGTGTGGAGAAGGAGGGTGTACCTTTGTATAATTTTTGATGAAAAACCAATGTTGCAAAACCCACTAAAATCGAAAATAAGTTGCCATTTTTTAATGCAAGCTCCTAGAAACGCCAGAGTCGGAACAGAGACTACCGGGAGCAATGTGTAATATGTACATGTAATGTCAACCACTTGTGTACCTGGGAAATATGCATTTGGATCAGAAATAGATTTGTGTGCACATTGACCAGGGGAGTGTCATTTCTGTAGGTCATAAAAATGACATCACTCTGACACACTATCCCTTCCCAAATCAGGGACCAAAGAATCTATTGACCTATCAAATCAAGAGAGGGGCAGGCTTACTGATGCTAGCCTCTCCATCCACTTTCTAAAACACATAAAAGCAGACAGTGCAGAACAGATAGACATTCATTTTCCATTTCTGCGGAGCATTTTGACGGCCGACATCCCATCCAGACAGAGACCAGAACCAGGGACCCATACACTACAGAACTTTGAACCTAGAAGGTCCACTGCAAGCAAAAGTATTCTCAGCAGGCCTTCAGAATCCAGCAAACCTAACCAAACTATTCAACAGCCCGGCGAGCTGTTTGAATTCTTTGCCAAGAACTTTTGCCAGAACCGGTAGCAGTATCCAGGAGCCGTGCTGTGTCCAGAGAAAGCAGAACCCGATCCAGAGAACTTTGGCGAGTACCAGAGACCTGACCAGAGATCCAGAGAACCACAGGCCGCTGTATCCAGAGAGCTGACCCAGATCGCTGTGAAGTGCCGAGACCAGAACCGGAGTCCAGTCCAAAACCTGACCAGATCCGTGGTGAGGCCCATTCCTGTCCAAAATATATTGTGAGTACCTCCAGAACTGTGCAAAACCCAATCTATTAGTTTAAAATAATCTAATTCAAACTATTTTAACTTAATTAGAACTGCCTCCTAGAAAGCTGTCATCTGTCATTCTAAAGCTGCACAACTGTCACCTGTCATTTTAAAGCTGAAAGGTATCAACTGTCATTCTGAAACTGTGATTCACTTCTGAAAAGCTACATTCACAAAATCGTCTGTATCTCCGGAACCGTTTGTCCTCGGAACGTGGTTTCATTTTAAAGCTGTGATTCTAGGCTTCCTACTCCCTATACTTTTTCCGCAATCGCGATTTATCCACTCGCAAAATTTACAGCGATTTGCGATTTGGCTCAATTTCTCCACTTGTCAAAATAGCAGCTCCATTCTTTCCTTTGTTAAAATCCGTTTGCAACCTGGTAATAACTCATAGAGCATTGCTAAAGTGAGCCTGAACTAATACCAACAAGCATCTCTCACTCACCCTGAATCTTTAGAGGGAATTGAAATCAGTTAGCACATTTTCCCATCCATTGCCATCACATTTAAAAGCATTTTGGGCCTGTGTTTCAAACTTCTACCTGTTTCCTCTAAGCTTGCTGGGGGGGGGGAACTGAATTTCGTATTGTATTTGATTGCATTCCTGAGAACTGTGTGCTCCTCTTTCCATCTCCTTCCATTTCTTACATTGCATAGGGGGGGTGGGGGTGAATTGCCAGAGAAAAAATGATTATCTTATCTTTTGCTAAAATCATATCAAGTATTTCTGTACTGCATTTTATTCCTCATTGCTTTTCCCTTGAAACCATAAAAGTATTTTTGCCACTTTATCCATCCTATACTAACTCCTCATTGATTGTAAAGAAGTGTGCTAGTGCCAGATTACCCATTGTTGGTCAACATTATATCCATAAGTGTGATATCAATTATTAATTTATTATAAAAGTGTTGATATATATCTTGTTAATTTTTCAAATAAACCTTTTAATTTGCAAAACAAACCTACTTCTTGGCTCAGTGGGGTCAGGGGGATTCTAAGAGGGGGGGTGTTATGCAAGGGTTGTCATCCAGAGTACTGAACTGGACATAAAAATACATCAATAAGGGTTTTCCTCAGCATCCCAGACTAGGCATTGACTTAGCTGTAGTGTTGATTGAATATCGCTTACAAAGTGGGGGCTCGGACCCGGGATATTCTGGGTTAGATTTAGCACTTGTACAGCTTAATACAGTGTGCTAACTGACGGGATACATACATCCGGTCGGATCACCACGCTGTGGTACGCTGTAAAGCACTCCTCAAAGGAACGCTCTAAGGAAAAGGTCTGTTTTTCAAAATAAAATACAAACTTCTGTAAGTCAGGAAGGAACTCAAATTCCAGAATGACGACACTGGTAGACATCAAAATAGCGAGAGAGCACTTCTTACATAAGCTATTTGTGAGAGGTGAGTGGACTCATCAGGACCAAACGGTCTGGTTGCAGGCAATCGCGCAACAGGTCACTGAAACAGGGTCAGATATTTGGAGAGATCAGGGTCCATTACATGTGGCCCTGAGTGAATTATATATGGCTCCTAAAGCTAAAGATGAACACAACAAGATGGTTAGGATAGTGGCATATTTGTATCTATATACGGGAGCCATGCAGGACAAATGTGCTGAAGGCCAGGATCTGGCAAATAGGCAACAGATGGCGTTAGAGAAGGCCCAATCTGATCCTGACTGTTCTGAGCAGAGGCTGCTCAGGAGCCAGGAGTCAGAAAATGACAACAGACAGTACATCACTAAAATAAAGGAGGATATGGATGTGATGCAACAGAAAAAGGCTGACCAGGTTTCTGGCCTTAGAGAGGGAGTACCAAGAAGGTTTGGACTCCCTACTGCAGAGCCAGAAAAAGCTGGAGCAACAGTTAGACTTCAATAGGGCATGTGCTGAGCAGGTAGTCACCCTGCAAAGCCACCTAGATAGGGAGAAGGCAGAGAGCAATAAACTGATTTTGAAAGACCTGGATACCCAGGCAGAGTTTGACCAGGAGCGCCAGAAAGCTGGTGCCTTCCAAAGGCAAAGGGATGACCTGGTGGCACAGATGCACGATCTTAGTCAGGAAAGGGATACCTTAGGCCAGGAAGTCTGCCAAAAAGGAAAATGGAAGAAAATCACCTGGCCCTCCAGGGACTGGGTGACCTCCAAAAAGAACACCAGAACTTGTTAGAGCACACCAGGAGGGTGGAGGATGCTCTGGCAAGAAAGGAGCAGGCCAATAGGGACACGGCTCAGGAGGTAACCCTCCTGCAGCAAAGACTGGCCCAGTACTCCAGGACCAATCAGGAGGCACAGAGAGAGAATGAGGCTCTCTGCCAGCACAATGACAGGCTCAAGCAACAGGTAGCGATGCAGGAGAGACTGATAGAGTCTAGTAAGGCCTAAACTGAGGAACTGAAAGCGCAGGCTCTTGCATTGCAACAGGGAGCAGGGGCGGATAGAGATGAGGTTCGCTTGGAAAGAGAAATACCTGAGCATAACCTCAGGAGCCCTAGTGCCAGAGGCCTTCATCCCTCCCAGTCCCTGGACTCTGCCACCCCCTTGTCCCCTGGTGCACATGAGCCCAGGGCCACGGGGTGGCAGATTACTATCCAACCAGAAGTATGGGGCTCATAGGCCAGTACCTCCCAGGAATGGATGGACGGGCATCCGGGTATGGGCACCCAAGCACAGTATAATTTAGTGGGGAACCCCAGGACAGTAGGCTCACTAAGGGCATCCTGAAAACCTCTGCCCAGTTAGGTCAGTGGGGGGGGGGGGGTACCCATCAAATTCTGGCAGCAAGGAGGGATCTGAAGACTCCTCTGAGCGTTACAGGATGCAGGAGACCAGGTCCCCACATTATGCCAGCCATTCCCAGGCTCGCAGAATCCGGGAAAACCTGGAAGATCAGACGGGCACTCCTGGGAGCAGTGCTTCGGAGTCAGAGGATGAATGGACCAGGGTGACCCGAACCAAAAAGGCCAATAAGGCAAAAAGGGCCTTGCTTAAGGACCCATTGAAACAAATAAAGGCAATAAGGAGTGTCATCACGCCTTATCATAAGAATGCCAAGTATTCTGTTTGGGAACACTTGGAGCTCTATGAGCAAATGATGGAGACTTTCCATTTGAAGGACAGCAGTAGCTGCATCCAGTACGTCAAATGGACATTCTCACCAGAATACTCCAGTTTCTTTGCGGGACTGGAGGATCAAAACCATTGAAGGTGGTCCACATACAGGGCGGCCATCTTGAAACATTTTTCTGTGCACAGAAATCCTCAAGAGGCTCGCAAGGCAGCCTACAATTTGCAATGTGGGGAGGATCAGGCCCCACAAGAATTTGTGCAGGAGTTAAAGCGTGCTTTCGCACAGACTACAAAAAGGGTGCGCACAGACAGCAAATAGTTTGTTAATACTTTTTTCCATGCCTTGCCCAAATACATCATGACCCAGCTAGTGACCCAGCTAGTGAGAGATTTTCACGAGAAGAGGTCACTCGACTGGGTCATTGAACAGGCTACCCGGATCTATGAGGTGCAGAAGCCCATAGAAAATAAAAGTAATGCGCAGAAAAACCCCAAAACCAACAGCACCCCTGCTGCTGCCAAGGTGGCAGAGGTAAAGGTTTGGAGATGGGGGGGCCTAAAAACCTGCCTGCACAAAATAATGCCAAGCCCAGAAGGCCCTCGGGCCAGTCACAGACAGGGAGCCAAGGAGGTAGTCCCACAAATGGGGTCACTCACTCCCCTGATTATGTCAGTCCCCGCTACAAGGGAAACCGACCCATCCTTGGTTATGTGTGGACTCCTCCAGCCCAAGGGGGGGGAACCAGCCAAGCACCTAACCCAGGGAACTTCCCTCCCAATTTCCCACAGGAGGGCAGAAATTCTCCAAATCCTGGGCAGAACTTTTTCCCCAGGTATCCGCCCAACTTCTAGCCCCAAAATCATCCATCCTTCTTTCCCCACTTTCCTGAGCCCAGACAACCTAATCCGGGAGAGGGGAGGCCAAGGGTGGAGGGGTATCAAAATCTTCCCAACCAGGGGTACTACCAGAGAAGGGATAGCTACCCTTCCCTGGATCAGTCCAGGGGAGAAAACAGGACCCCGTATCAGCCTGAGCGGGTTTCCCAGTTAGAGCTCCCGGTTCAGAACATGGCACAGGATTTGGGCCGCATGCTAAGGGCTCAACAGAACCCCCAGACGGGCATGCCGGCACAGAATGCCTCAAACTCTGGACCTGGTGCTCCAGAACAGTGACGGGGGCAGCACCCCGATAGCCCACCGGTTCCCAGGGAGGAGGCACAAGGGGAAGGGGGGTGTAAAGCCTTGGAGGAAGCTTCCTTCCCCACTTGTAAACAGCCCCTGGAAGCCCAGGAACTGGAAACAAAATCTCCTACACCTGAAAGTCTGCCTCCTAAGGAGCAGAGGGGGGTAGGAGAAACAAAGTACCCAAACATACCCACTTTGAGGAGGAGGTACAGATCTTCCAATTTGAGGGAGAGGGATCCCAAGAGGATCCTGGGAAAAGGATCTTCTCCTTCAGAAATGGGGGAACTCTTCCCAAGGAAAAATGGGTCCCAAGAGATTCCAATCCAGGCTGGGTAGATGTGGGGATTGAGCGGTCGCCGTCCATCATCCTATCCCAGAACCAACAAAACCAAAAACTCCTGGTTCAAACCCATCCTGGTGACTGCCTCCCAAATGGCAGGGGCGGCCCAGAACCGGAACCAGGGGAACCTAAAACCGAATCAACAGACTGGGGTGATATGGAGATTGAGCTACCGCCGCCCATCATCTCATCCCAGAACCCACAATACCAAATCCCATGGGTCAAACCCATCCTGATGACTGCCTCCAAAAAGGGGGGGGCGGCCCAGAACCCAAAACCATTTCCAGTTGCCAACTTTTTCTTTCAGATTCCCCAGGCTCTTCACAGAATTCTGCCCAAATCTCTTCGCTAGCAATGTCCAAAACCAGAAAGTTAGCCCACCAGTTGTCCAAAAATGTGCATTATCTGTGCCCCCTTGAGGAGAAGGAGGGAAGATATTATGCCCCGGTACAAGTACAGGGGCAGGGTACAATTTCGGCACTGGTGGACACTGGATCCCAAGCTACCCTTCTGTCCAAAAGGGCCTTTGATGAACTAAATGCAGGAAGGGGGGAGAATTACCGTATTCCTCTCACCTCTCTTCCTGGACAACTGCAGAACTTTGACGGGAGGAAATTCCTGTCGAGGGGACTGAAGATTTGGACATCAAAATTGGACGACACAAGGTGAAACACCCGGTCATAGTAGTGACTCCAGAGGGCACCCCTTGTTTACTAGGGAATGACCTCCTGAGAAGGTTGTCACCCCTAATAGATTGCGTAAACAAGGTCCTCTGGACCCAGACTAGCCAACCAATAAAATTAAAACAGAGTGACAACCATGTTAGTTTAAACGGCACCCGCCACATGGTTGAACAAAAATCTGACCAAGTAGAATTTCACTTCCAGAAAAAACCAAATTCCAGACGTGACAGTAATAGCAGTAGGACAACAGACTGGTGATGGGGGGTCCTCTGTATTTCTGAAAATCAACCTTCCTTCCAGTTTAAGGTGGTATTCCACACTGGAAGGAAATACTCTGAAATTCTTTACCAATCATCAATCAGACACTCCCACTCCTATAGTCCAGAAAGATGTGAAATCAGCTCAGAGCCTGGCTGATATTCAGCAAATTGGAGAGCAGTTGTTCATCCTTGTTCAGTTAAATGATGGGAAGGACTCTGTTCTCGCTCGAGTGTGTGTGAACAACGGTAAGAGCTTCAACAGCGAAGCCATGTTCCGCCAACTCCCAAAAGATCCAGCCATTCCCACATTCAAACTGATAGACAAATAGAAAATGGATCTGGAAACACCCATTTCCAAACATCTCCTGCCAAGCAGGTGTATGCTCAAACTCTCCATTGGCAACAAGAGCATAGTACATAATTGTTGGGTCGTGCAAGACGTCACTGCCGCCTTTTACTTAGGCAGTGACATTCTCAATCGCTTTGCCATTAATTTGGACGTACTAAACTTCAAAGCTTGGTCCCGATTAGCGGATAATACCATGGGCTTTGATGATCCAGAAAAAGCATTTAGGTCAGCTCAATTGCTACCTTATGCAGTTGAAATTCAGCTTAAAGGGGAAGTCACCATCCCAGAAAGGACCCGACAATTCTCCCTGGAAGGGAAAGTTAAAAGAGGACAAAAATTGAAATACCCTGATGCTTATATACATCTAAATGCTTCTCTCCAACAGCCAGGGTTGGGGGTAAACCCAACACCATTAGTCAACATAGAACATGACACCATTCCAATAGAGGTGGATAACAGCGACTTAAAGGGCATTACTCTAGCCACAGGCACCATTATTGTAATGGCGGTTGATGACCGACATTTTTCCATTGATCTAGGAAATGAACTGTTAGGACCAATCCCCAAGGACTGTTTTGACAGTGACAGTGATGACAACACAACACCAGACAGGATTTTCATCTGGCATGGGGAGAACTTCATGGTGTACACTTCTTGCCCTTATGGCAAGGAAGATGTGACTTGTGACTTCAGGAGGGATGAGGTGATTTTCCAGGTCCATGAGGCCTGCCTTTCCCACCTGAAGCCCCAGTCCAAATCAGCACTCTGATCAGGGACATCTCCACCCAGCTGGAGGAGGCCACTAGATAGCCAAACCAGAAGTCTTTCCAGGCTTCAGGCAGATGGTGTAAGAGAGAGTCAACCTAGCTGATGTCTGTTTGACTCTGGAACAGAAGCAAAAGTTGAAACAAGTTTTCTTGGATTTCCAAGATCTCTTTGCGGTAGACTCATATGACTGTGGTCGTACCGACATCCACACAACAACAATTCCCACGGACCCTGGAATGACTCCAGTGTTTGTGAAGCAATATCGTTTGCCTCTCGCATCCATGGAGTCCCTTACTGAAATAATTAAGAACCTTGAGTCCCGGGGAATAATCCGTCCAGTACACAGCATCTTCAATAATCCGGTGCTGGGAATATTAAAGCCAAACGGCCAGTGGAGACTCTGCGCCGACCTTAGGGAGCTCAACAAACGGGTCCATACTTCCCGATGGCCTCTTCCCTACATTGACCAAGGGCTGGCCCAGATCCAGGGGTCACAGGTATTCACTGCAATAGACCTGACCAATGGGTACTGGACCATGCCTGTCAGTAGGGAGGACCAATACAAACTGGCTTTTACCTTGGGGGCAAGAAGTAGACATGGACCCAGACTCCCTTCGGAAACCTCAACTCCGGCAGTGAATTCAACATTTTCCTACATAAGGCCATGCCCGACCTGGATGCGAGTGGTAACCTGGCTTATGTAGATGATGTCCTCATCAAAAGTTCATCTGTGGAGGAACACATAGTGGAGATCCGTTATGTTCTGACACAGTTGAGGGACGCCGGAGCAAAACTTTCCTTTCAGAAAGCACAGTGGTGTAGAACTCGTGTTAGTTTCTTAGGGCATGAGATTACTCCTCAGGGTCTCTATCCCCAGGAAAAGAAAGTGGAAGCACTTCAGAAACTGAAAGACCCCACCACTCTGCGGGAACTAAGGAGCCTCCTTGGACTGACTAATTACAGCAGAAAGTTCATTGAGGGCTATGCAGAGATCACCAGACCCCTGATTCATCTCCTGAAGGGGGGGTCAAGTGGCAATGGGGTCCAGAGCAAGCCGAGGCAGTAAGACAACTCAAAAGCAGCCTCTCACAAGCGCCTTGCCTAGCTTACCCTGTCAGAAACAAGGAGTTCTTCCTGGAGACAGGGTTCTCTAATACGTGCTTGACGGCAGTATTGTACCAAAAGCATGACAAGGTCAATAAAGTAATCTCCTATGCGAGCAAAACTTTATCCTCTGTGGAGGAAAAATTCAACAATTGTGAGAAGGCACTCCTTGCAACAGTGTGGGCATTGAAGAATTACCGCCCGTTTATCCAAGGGGAACACATCATAGTGGAGACTCCACACCAGCCTCTGCAATATCTCCAAAGTGACAGAATCCGGGCCGGAAATGTGAGTAATTCCCGAATTACTTCTTGGATTCTGTCAATGCAAGGCTTTCCTGTAGAGGTCAGATATGGCCAAAACAAGAAGAGTCCCCTCACGCAAGGTCTGGCTGACTTGCATGATTGTGCCAGAGAAAACTGTCTCGAGGACGAAAGTCTAAAAATCAAGGACAACATGGAGGCATACCTCAATTCCCCACACAAAGTCTTTGAAGAAGACAAGTGTGAGGGAATGCCCACTGTCTATGTGGATAGATGCTCTTACCATGTTGACAACAACTGGGAGAAAGAACTGGTGGCCGGCGTATGGAATGCATGGGTGAAGGAGTTTCCAGAACCATCCGCTGGATACAAAATTGGTCCCCGAAGTAGTCAGGTGGCAGAATTGATGGCTGTGCATCAGGCCATACTCACTGCTGTCCAACATCAACTCTACGAACTGGTCATAATCCCAGATTTGGATTATGTACGGAACGGGTTCATGGAGCACCTGGTTAATTGGAAAACCAGAGGCTTGTTATGTGCTATTAACAAACCCTTGAAACATGGGAAGTTAATCCAAAATATTGATGATCTGGTCACATTGAATGGGATGACCATCTACTGGAAAAAGATCAAGGGTCATTCCAAAGTAGAGGGACCAGACAAACTGGAAATGACTTACCTGATCAGCTGGCCAAAACCGGGGCCATCCAAGGCGATCTAATCAAAATAGAGTCCCTGTTGGGGGAAATCCAGGTCACTGCTATCACTAGGTCCCAGACAAATGCTCACAATGATCTTTCAACTGCACAATGGAGTAAGGAGACCCCTGATGCTGATTTGATTACAGCTCAGAAGGGGGATCCAATAATTGGTAAGTTTTACCAACACATTGAGGACCCTGAGAACTTTCCCCTGACGGATACCGATTACATTGGGAAGGAGGACCTTAGAGTGTTGATGAAATGTCCAAAGATGCTCCGAATCCAAGACGGTTTGTTGGTAAGGAAATCCCAAGCTGGCCATGATCAATGGGTGGTTCCTACCTCATTCCGAAGCCTGATGTTAAGTCACGCCCATGATGCGGCCACCGCCGGTCATAGGGGGTTTCACACAACACTGGAAATCTTAAGAGAGGTTGCATACTGGCCACACATGGGGCAAGACCTCGACCAATACTTGAAGGGGTGTCTTGTGTGTGCACAATTTCAGCCATCATCCCTCACACACCGTGCGCGTCTCCAAAAGAGGGGGATGACACTGCCATGGTCAGATTTGCAAATCGACTTTGTAGGTCCTGTAATTCACTCGTCTAGAGGAAACAAGTACATGTTGACCGTTACATGCTTGTTTACCAAGTGGGTGGAATGTCTCCCGGCCCCAAACTGCAAGGCAGAAACAGCAGCTGCCCTGATGATTAACCACATCTTTTCCCATTTTGGTCTACCTCAAAGGATTGAGTCAGACAGAGGTAGCCACTTCACCAGTGAAGTAACGACAATGATGTGGGAGATACTGGGGGTCAAAAGGAAGTTACATATTGCTTAAAGGCCAGCTTCTTCTGGAGCAGTGGAGAGATACAACCGAACCATTGTGAGCATATTAAAAAAGTTTGTGGCAGATTCTGGGCCAAGTTGGGATATCCGACTACCTCTGGTCCTAATGGCCATCAGATCTACCCCTTCATCTGCAACTAAAATGTCACCATTTGAGTTGATGACCGGACGCAAGATGGTGCTTCTTCAGCATTTGCTCTACAGGACCCAAGAGCAGACGCTGATAAATGCCTCCACAACTCATGAGTATGTGGAGTATTTAAGGAAACACCTCCAACATGCTTTTGCCTATGCTCAGCGGAATCTAGAAAGATCAGCTGAGAGTATGAAAACGCATTATGATTTGAAAACCACCAGGAAGGAATATGATGTGGGAGACCGGGTCTATCTATACAATTTCCAAAGGAACCAGGCCAAACAGCGAAAAATGTTTGCCTACATGGAAGGGACCGTTTGAAATTATAGACAAAATCTCCCCTGTGGCCTACAAGATCCGCATTCCCAAAGGCGGTTTGGCGGAAGGGGAAGACAAGTGGGTACATATAAATCAGCTAAAGTGTTGCCATCCCAGGCACACACTGCAGCAACTGGTGGAGTCCTCTGCAATACCAGAGGGGACCGCTCCAGATAAATTCAGTTCCAACCCTAAAAAATCCCACATATAGTCTCTAAAATATTATGACGCTTGTAAGCCACTGTCTCTGAATTACATCTTGTTTTTCAAAATTGGAATGCTATGTCTATTAAAGTATAAAATGTATATGTCGCCCCACTGTATCAATAGTGGGGGAGAAATGTCTATGAATAGGTATTGCCGCTTTCCTTTGTCGTCCTAGGAGAAAGAAAACCTGGAGACTGGCCAAGGAGGACGCCCAGGGGCCGGGTGCAAAGATCCGAGGGGACCGGGGTACCGCCCAATATTCCCATCAGGACCGGCGAGGAGGACCGATCGATCCAACTCGGTGGAGGAAAAGATGCTGAACTGTGCCATCTACAGAATTGGAAGAAGATAATGTGGACATACCACCGCAAGGGCTTAAAACTTCCTTTGCACCCGACTTCCCCTCGATTTGAATCAAAGCGTAGTCGGGCGGGTGGGTTGTGAAGGGTTTTGACCCATGCTGAATCAATAGACTGGGTAGATGTGGGGATGAGCTGCTGCCGCCCATCATTCCATCCCAGAGTCCAGGAGAACTGCGCAGTTGGCACAAGACCACTCAAAAGATACAACCTTCTTGTGGGGGGTTCCACATCCCCACTCTACTGTAAGGATGCCATCAAAGCAATGTTAAGCAAGGGTCCTATTCTATCAAGCAAAAGACCACTCTATTGAAATGCAGTAATTCAAGACAGATCCCAAAAATGGATGCAGTACCGACAAATTCCACAAGGCGGCGCTAGCATCACTCTGACACACTATCCCTTCCCAAATCAGGGACCAAAGAATCTATTGACCTATCAAATCAAGAGAGGGGCAGGCTTAGTGATGCTAGCCTCTCCACCCACTTTCTAAAACACATAAAAGCAGACAGTGCAGAACAGATAGACATTCATTTTCCATTTCTGCGGAGCATTTTGACGGCCGACATCCCATCCAGACAGAGACCAGAACCAGGGACCCATAGACTACAGAACTTTGAACCTAGAAGGCCCACTGCAAGCAAAAGTATTCTCAGCAGGCCTTCAGAATCCAGCAAACCTAACCAAACTATTCAACAGCCGGGCGAGCTGTTTGAATTCTTTGCCAAGAACTTTTGCCAGAACCGGTAGCAGTATCCAGGAGCCGTGCTGTGTCCAGAGAAAGCAGAACCCTATCCAGAAAACTTTGGTGAGTACCAGAGACCAGACCAGAGATCCAGAGAACCACAGGCCGCTGTATCCAGAGAACTGACCCAGATCGCTGTGAAGTGCCGAGACCAGAACCGGAGTCCAGTCCAAAGCCTGACCAGATCCGTGGCGAGGCCCATTCCTGTCCAAAATATATTGTGAGTACCGCCAGAACTGTGCAAAACCCAATCATTTAGTTTAAAATAATCTAATTCAAACTATTTTAACTTAATTAGAACTGCCTCCTAGAAAGCTGTCATCTGTCATTCTAAAGCTGCATAACTGTCACCTGTCATTTTAAAGCTAAAAGCTGTCAACTGTCATTCTGAAACTGTGATTCACTTCTGAAAAACTACATTCACAAGATCGTCTTTATCTCCGGAACCGTTTGTCCTCGGAACGTGGTTTAACTTTCATTTTAAAGCTGTGATTCTAGGCTTTACAACGAACCTAAAACTTCCCTATACTTTTTCCGCAATCGTGATTTACGCAATCGCGAAATTTACCGCGATTTGCGATTGGCTCAATTTCTCCACTTGTCAAAATAGCAGCTCCATTCTTTCCTTTGTTAAAATCCGTTTGCAACCTGCTAATAACTCATAGAGCATTGATAAAGTGAGCCTGAACTAATAACAACAAGCATCTCTCACTCACCCTGAATCTCTAGAGGGAATTAAAATCAGTTAGCACATTTTTCCATCCATTGCCATCACATTTAAAAGCATTTTGGGCCTGTGTTTCAAACTTCTACCTGTTTCCTCTAAGCTTGCTGGGGGGGAACTCAATTTCGTATTGTATTTGATTGCATTCCTGAGAACTGTGTGCTCCTCTTTCCATCTCCTTCCATTGCTTACATTGCATATGGGGGGGTGAATTGCCAGAGAAAAAGTGATTATCTTATCTTTTGCTAAAATCAAGTATTTCTGTACTGCATTTTATTCCTCATTGCTTTTCCCTTGAAACCATAAAAGTATTTTTGCCACCTTATCCATCCTATACTAACTCCTCGTTGATTGTAAAGAAGTGTGCTAGTGCCAGATTACCCATTGTTGATCAACATTATATCCATAAGTGTGATATCAATTATTAATTTATTATAAAAGTGTGATATATATCTTGTTAATTTTTCAAATAAACCTTTTAATTTGCAAAACAAACCTACTTCTTGGCTCAGTGGGGTCAGGGGGATTCTAAGAGGGGGGTGTTTTACAAGGGTTGTCATCCAGAGTACTGAACTGGACATAAAAATACACCAATAAGGGTTTTCCTCAGCATCCCAGACTAGGCATTGACTTAGCTGTAGTGTTGATTGAATATCGCTTACAAAACACTGGTCAACCTTGGAAGGGGCCTTCTGGAAAAAGGTTCCTAAATCAATCCCAATTTAAATAGTAAGGAGGGAATTGAGTGTGCAGACATTTTTAAAAAAAAAAAGTCGAAAGACAATAATGTCGAAAAATAAATGTAAAAAAAAAATGTCGAATTCCTTTTTTTAAATTATATATTTATTTTGGGGTCCGGGAATAAAAAAAAGGGGTAAAATAAAAAAAAGGGGGGGGTTGGGGATGAACCCCCCCATTTCGAATAAAAAACGTCATAAAAAATGACTATGAACCAGGGAATTGGGCCTTGTTTCGCTTAAAGCACAATTTGAATGGAAGTCGTTATCTCTTTTTTGGAAATGCGTACAGGACAACACAGCACCTATTCTAACGTTAATGAAATCAGAAATTCTGGAGGGAAAGGAGAAACGAATTGCTGATTGGAAAGCAGACTGTGAAAAAACTTCGAACAACTTGGGTTTTCTAACAGAAGCTTTTATCTGTAACCTGACTAAAGTAAAGAGAAATATGTGGGAGGCAGACTGGATTTTTATAAACACAAAGGCAAACAAATACATGCTCCTTTATCATCTATAAAAATTGTCTCGCCTTTTAGGTGACACTTTGAAGTACCTAAAAAAAATACCCCAATCCGTACTTCAGAGATCGGTTTATGAGCATAATACTAACCCTACACAAAGCCAAAGAAATTCTTTGCACTTGGTCACCTAGACTAGTGAAAGATACCACATGTAGATTTTGTAAAGCTAGGGGCTCTTTGGAAAACTTGCAACACATCGTTTTTGTTTTGTGGCGTTTTGACAGCACAAAGAACAACTCACTTCAATCTTTCTTAGAGAACATGGGGACTCTAGACGCTGAAGACGGGCGGAACATGTTAGGGGAGGGAATATCCCCGTCGATTGGTGCAGTTACATTTTTAAATGAGACTTCGATGAAACTGGATCGAGACTGAACAGCTAGAAGATAGAAGTAGGATTTTAATTTGTAAAACCATTAAATCATTGTTAAAAGTCTGTAATAAACTGCAAAAGAATAACAAAAAAAAAAAAGAAAAAGCTCTAACTCGACCTGGCCCCAGATCCAGGATGGCCATGGGTGCCGCCCCCGAACTTGGGCGCCTGCCTCCCATGAGGGTCGACCAAGTCCAGCGGTGGTCCCTTGGGACCCCCGGCGGACTCACTTTCCTTCTCCGGAGGGAAAAACTTTAATGCGGCCCGACCAGAGCTTCTGGACAACCGTGTTTGCTTCCCCCAGCCTGGGGTGCCTGTCTCCCATGTGGGTCAACAGTTCCTAATGCTCAGCGGCGGTCCCGGGGAGTCCCGGCGGGGTCCCTCTCATTCCCCGGAGGGAAAAGCTGTAAGACAACCCGGCCAGAGCTCCAGGTCTGCCGAGGGTGCTGCCCCCGGCCTTGGGCGCCTGTCTCCCATGTGGGACAACTGTCCCCAAGCCCAGCAGCGGTCCCGGAGAGCCGCAGCAGGGACCCCATCCTTCCCCGGAAGGAAAAGCTGCACTGCGGCACGGCCAGAGCTCCAGGACAGCCGAGAGTGCTGCCTCCGGACTTGGGTCTCTGCCTCGCACATGGGTCAACACGCTCCCCAGCCCAGCCGTGTTCATGACCCGGCCCAGCGGGGTCTGCATCTCTCCCCAGATAATGTGGCCCAGCCAGAGATCTAGGATGGCCGGTGGTGCTGCAGTCTGCTTGTAAGGGGTGGCAAAATGGGTTCAGATCCTCAATTTTCCCTCGCCCCCAGGGAAGCAGAAAGGATCTCCCCTCTGTGGAGAGATTCCTGAGAGGGCTGGCCCACAGGCACTGGGCCAGCCCTCTGATGCACCCACGTTTGCCACTCTACATGGAGTGGAATGTTGTTCTGCCTTCCTTGGGGGAAAATAGGTGTAAAACAGCACTGTTCTGCCACCAAAGGAGGCAAAGTAACATTGTGCCACCTTTGTGGCTTTTCTGGGGGGTGGGGATGGGGGCTGTTTGGCCTGGGGCTCCCCCGCCCCCAAAATCAGTTCCCTAGTGGTCTAGTGGTGATTGCTGCTTCCCAGGGGTGGCAAAATAGGGCCAGAACCCCAAGTCTACCTTCCCAGGGAAGCAGCAAGGATCTGCCCCTCCTTAGGGGGGATTCCTGAGGGAGCTCGGCCACAGGCACAGGGCCAGCCCCCTGACGCCCCCAAGTGTTCCACTCTATGTGGTGTGGAATGTTGTTTTGCCTTCCTTGGGGACACATCGTGCAAAACAGCACCAATTTGCCCCCAAAGAAGGCAAACCATTATTCCATCTTCTTGCAATTTTTGGGGATGGGGGCCCACACTCAAAATCTGTTCCCTGGTGGTCTAGTGGTGATTGCTACTTCCTCGGGCGGCAAAGTGGGCCATTGTTGCCCTCCCAGGGATAGCCCTCTGATAACCCCAAGTGTTCCACTATATGTGGAGTGCAATGTTGTTTTGCCTTCCTTGGGGGCAAATCGGTGCAAGACAGCACCAATTTGCCGCCAAAAAAGGCAAACCAGTATTAGGCCTTCTTCGGGCAATTCCTGGGGTTGACGGGGGCTGTGTGGCAGGGGGGATTGCTGGTCGAAGATCGAATTATCCTTGACCAGCAATCTTCTTGAGTGAGAGTTGGAAAGGGGAACATCTCGGAATAAATGGCTTCTTTCTCCAAATAATGAAGCTGAGTTTTGTGTTGTTGTAAACATTCTTGTATTCCACAATGTATGCATCTCCAGGAATGCTACCCCTAAGACTAATGGCGTAGCATGAAGTGGGTGTACTGGGTGGGTGACGACAACTGAAATGAAAGCACAAGGGACCAGTGGGCAGTCTACCGCCCTTCCAACAATTATGTAGGGTAATTTCATGTACAGCATTTGCCACATCTTCTGTGTTCAACAAGAGCATTCCTGTAGGGCAGCGTAGCTCTAAAACATCATTGCAGACCATATGCCGTGCTACAGACTCTTACCCGGCAAAGGACATTGTAGTGTGCATGTACTGCAACGCGCTACTCTACAGAGGGAAGGTACTTGGAAGTGCGTGGGAAGGGTCCTTCCGGGAATATGACAATGACTGCCGCCTATGTAGGTGAGGGCCACCCAATAATTCTGTCTCTCGGCACGTCCCCTTTGGTATCCATACAGGTGCTGTCTCTTCTGTGCCGGGCCTTTCCTGCCATTCCTTCTGTGGCATGTGTCAGAATAATGGAAATGAACTGGGAAAGGAAAAAAGAGAAATAAAGAAAGCACCTTTTAAAGATGAACAATGGAATTTGTAATGAATGGATGCAGAGCGTGAGGCATGGCACTGTGCAAAACACTGTAGGTCAATCGGTTAGAAAGGGGGTCGCTGTAGAAAGAGGTTTCTTTACGCGTTGGAGAGCATTTTGAAGAGTGTTAGTGCGCAACACTTACTACAAAAAATGTTCACTACTTTCAAGAAGGGCACCACAGCAATTTGGATGGGGTGTGCAGAAATCGGGATGGCAGGCATAGTAAGATGAAACTTATAGCTGGGGAAAACTGTTTGTGCTGTGAAATGTCATATTCCCATGTGTGAAGCACATGTTGTACAAAAGCACAAATACACATCTTTGCAATGTACCGCACTTTCTCCATTTGCGGACCAAATAGAAAATGACGCAGCCACATCGGTGTCTGCATAATGCGATAAAAAGTTATGCAATAGATCGGAAACAAATGCTTGACCTTGGAAAGTGCCTCCTTCATCGCAAACGACACTGAAACTCGTGTAAACATGCTGTGTTTTTCCCTCCACAATGAACAACAATAATATCGGCATGATTGCGTGTCACCAAAGTGTCACACAGACAAACCAAAATCAGTCACTTCTTTGTAGGTACTCCACAGCACTACAAATCCACATGATAGATTCCAAAATGAGCAGCCACTGCACAGTGTTTTCCATTGACTTCCAGTCAATGTATTTCGAACTCCCCTAAAACCAAGGACCGGGGGGAGGCACACCATCTACACAAAAACATATAATAAAATCAATATAACCTATCAATGTACTCTGTCATCCTCATTTCTTCAATAACTCTGTAATTGTGTGAATGGCAACTCTACATCTAGTCGTGTACACCTTAACTCACCTCCATATATGCACTTTGGAGATGCAGAAACGTGAAGTGGAATTAATCCTTCCCTTTGGACCAAACTGTGATGTCTTCAATCTGGTCCTGTAGAATTTGAACCAATGGAAACCCGTTTCATTAAGCATTCAAATACTCTTAGTGTTTCTACCCCATCATCTATTCTCTCATTAGACATTTATCATAGAAAAATTACCTTCAGTCGTATATAGAGTAGCTGTGCGCATGTCCTTTCACAATTTCACTGAAGAACGATTTCTTCCCAATTATTCACCAACAGTAATATGCTCTTTCCTGAAAGAATAGCAAAATGAAAAAATGTGTTTTACACATGACATTTAGTATTGCATGTGGGCCTGCTGTACATGAGTAAAGTATTTCTTTAATATAATAGTTGAAAAGACATGAGTATCCCTTTCTGCATTGTTCACACATAGGCCACAGTTTACCATGGGAAACCAGTGTTTACTTTTAAAACAAAGTAGGCCTTTCATTTTGAACTATGCCATTTTGGATGTTGGAAAGTAAGTGTTTGTATTCATGTCATATGTAATATGCTCTGCATCACTTAGATTCCTGGATCACAGTCTTATGTTGCATAGAAGTTAATGTAACATGCTGCTATCAGACTTTTCCAATCAAACTATGGCTTTTCACAGTTTATGATAACAGCATTTGCAGCAACACATGTCTTTTGGAATGCATTGGGCACATTCAGCTGTTTTGAGATTTCAGGCACACTTTCCTTCATTTGAGCACCTGTCCACTTAGGTAAAGTTGAAAGAGGCCCATTTTTGTTAATTCACCAGGCCTTATATCGGAAATCAATGTTTTGAACTGGCATACATTTTCCAATGGGTGTCAACATCAGCCAGCTTCACTCTCACAATAGGGGCCTTGCATGGCCTCTCAATTTCTGTCATTCTGTGGCTGTATTTGCACCCCACAGGCCCAAATATGTGGGCTATCCAGAAGGCCAAATCCAATCTTCCCCAAGGCGTTTGGTGTACCAGTGGTTTAGCCTTTTCCCTTTGCGCCCAGGTCCGTGCACCCACACGTGGGAATGTGAGAAGGTAGGACATTAGTTGTTTTCTCTTGGTTGTGATAACGTTTTCATACATTTCCCTCCTGTGGTTTGTTACACAAACCTCTCTACACAACCCTATAATTTCCCAAATGAGCCCTACGTTTAGTTGCTGCTTTAGGCACTGCACTGTACTCTTTTGAGACCTATCCTTCAAAGGGTCCCACTGTGCTCGCTCATAAAATGGATGCTTGACATTCTTCACCACATTGGTTTTCCTTATTTTCAAATGCGTAAAGTACATCGCTTTAGGCTGTCAAAATACTGGGGACCATGGCTTGGTTTTTGGCTTGTGGTATTGCTTGTTTTGTGAATCCTTACAAAATAGGTGTGATTTCCTAACTAGAAGAGTGGAGGGAATGCAGTGGTCATTGTTTTTCTCAATATTCATGGTAGCCATTACCTTACTAGTGCAAACATGACCAGCACATACTTTATTTTCTGTCACTTTTCAAATTTTCCAACTATTGTAATTATGGGTACATAGTTGTTGCCTGAATTGCCCAAACGACCCCTTCCTGAACTTGGAATTATATCTACTTTTCAGAAATGTATGCCTTTCTGTGTTCCCATTGAGCTTTCCTACCCTCCGCTTCCATTCTGTGCAAGCAGGCCCCATTAAAAAAGAAACGAAAAATCACCTACCTACCTCTCACAAAACTTGAAGGTAAACTTGTGAAAAAAGAAATGTTTCTTTCCACTCAACCTGTTCTTGGAAAATGGCAAATTCACAACTGCAAACCTTTAGCTTCTAGCTCTTACAAGAAAAGAACCGCAAGTACATCATTTTATTGCCATTTTCTGAAAAAAACAAAAGATTGGTTCACTTTAACGTTATTTTATCACACCCCCTACAGCAAACCACAATTCATTGATGGAGTTCTGACCACCGACATGTGGGAAGAAAAGGGTGCAATTTTGGCCCAGATATCACTTGTAACAAAAAAAGTTATAAGAGTTTGAATGCCAACATACCGAAATGACCAAAAAAGGGCTGCCCCCTGGTTATTCACTGGCAATGTCCCCCGAGTTACTCTGCTCCATTTCATATTGCTTGTTTTAATCTAGAACTGCGCACATTACACTAAGAACATTTACCAAATGAGCTAATATCTTTGAATCTGATTAAAGGGCAAAGCATTATGTACATACTCCCTTCCCCATGCAAACCTTCACTTCTGCATTTTTAACATAGTGCTTCGCACTTTCGATAATATACAGGCCAGGTGCTTTTGCATTAACCGCCAGGCTACAGTCAACAAGCACATCCACGTATGGGTATGTAACCCGATCTCCGTTGGCTAGCAACCGGTAGTAAGCGTGCCCTTTTGCCGCGACCTCTTGTCCTTTCACGACACCGAAATATCATCAGGCATCTGGTCCCTACCATGAACTAAAAATTCAAAACCAATATTGCGACATTCACATTAGCTCCTGTAATTCCTAAGGCCCCTTTGACGGACAGAGCTGCGCAAGAACGAATGGGTGTGCAGCGGTCGCTGTATCAAGCTTCCATTAACAGGCAACTGTCTGTTGGGGCCCGACTGCAGCTCAGCAGAAGAGCTGTGCATGCAAAAAAAGCTAATATCACAACAGCAGCAGACCAGGGCAACAAATGCTTCATCGTCATCATCATTACACTTGTATAGCGCAGCAAATCACCATAGGCATCAAGGCGCTACCATGGGAAAGCACGGAACATCGATTTAGACAACTCTACAGCTCAAAATCAAACAGGCTACAAAGGGGCAGAGGGAAGGAGTTCCACAACTTGGACCCTGCCACCAAGTAGGCACGCCCCCCACACAGTGTCGGACTGGTTGGACTGGGGCATAACATTTTATCGTGCACCAATGAAAAAGTGGCCCACAGTTGCAAGTGGCAATTCATTACTTTTGTGACTGAGTAATACCCAAAGGGGGAGGTTTTCATAAGATGTGATGACAATTGTGCATTTTAGAGAGTATTCCTTCAGGAACACTGGTCAAAACTACTAGCCTATGGTGATGTAACTTATCAAACTGGGAAACATGGGCCAAAAAAGTGTCCCACTGTGGCCCCCAAAAAACTGCCCCACACTAGCATTTTGCATTTTTGGTTCAGGCATTGGCCTATTGCCCTGTCCAAGCCTGCCCCCCCACAGCGTTCCAGTAGATATACTTGGTCCGTATTGCCCCCTCCTTCTATGTAGAGCACCTCAATGTGATTACACAATATTGGTAATCAACCGGCCCGAAGCCACAAAAGGTTTTACGAAAACATTGTCTATCTTGTCTTAATGTATGCCGTCCTGGGCACTCGACCCGCAATCGCCAGGATCGCCTGCCAGACACTTCACCACTGAACAATACAACCTGATGCTGATCAATCATCCTCTTCTGCTATGGCACCCTTTGTAAGCACAATGGAGCCAAACAAAGCGTTGTGTACTTTCGAGGCTACCGCAAGGACGGCCCTTTTCAATAACCGAGCCGGCGGTGTTGTTCTCAGTCGACGTGATTTTATATATACATCCAACACGCCTTGCCTGGCTCAGCCGCCGACATTGTGAAGATGTATCACGCGAGATATCGCGGCTCGAAGGTCTTGCGGGAAACGAGAGGCAGAGGGAAAAAGCAGAGGTGCAGAGTAACTCATTAAATGAGATGCCCAGGATCACACATGGGTTAAGGGGCGAAGCTGTGATGTGCGACTCTGCAATTTCTGCATTTGAACACTTTCTTTTCCAGTTCTTACCATGAACTAAAATAATCTCATTTTATAAAACTGGCTTGGAAAGTACACAAATCACAATACCAAACATGACAATTTTTAAAAACTAAATATTACAGAAAAGTGGTACGCAAAATTGGAATTATTTTAACTTCATTCTCTCCATCATCAAGAGAAGTTCATAAGTACCAGCATACCAATCGATGTGATTTAACAGGGTAAGAGTACTTAAAGGTAAACATGCTTATTTTGAATGACTTCATTTATTTGGTTTGGTGGGAGCGGTGGGCCCAAATATGTCCGTGCCCAGGGTCCCAAAAGTGCTTAAGATGGCCCAGGATGTGGCTGAGGACTGTAAGGAGTCTGTGGGTGGAAGGATTCCATCTCATCCATGGCCCATTAATGGGTGAAGTCTGTAAGGAGTATGTGCTTGGAATGATTCCATCTCATCCATGGCACATTAATGTGATGTGGCTGAGGACTGTAAGGAGTCTGTGGTTGGAAGGATTGCATCTCATCCATGGCACATTAATGTGATGTGGCCGAGGACTGTAAGGAGTTTGTGGGTGGAAGGATTCCATCTCATCCATGGCCCATTAATGGTTGAAGTCTGTAAGGAGTATGTGGTTGGAAGGATTCCATCTCATCCATGGCACATTAATGTGATGTGGCTGAGGACTGTAAGGAGTCTGTGGTTGGAAGGATTGCATCTCATCCATGGCACATTAATGTGATGTGGCTGAGGACTGTAAGGAGTCTGTGGTTGGAAGGATTGCATCTCATCCATGGCACATCAATATGATGTGGCTGTAAACTGTAATGAGTCCGTGGTTGGAAGAATTCCATCTCATCCATGGCACGTTAATGCGATGTGGCCGAGGACTGTAAGGAGTCTGTGGTTGGAAGGATTCCCTCTCTTCAATGTCACATTGAAATGATGTGGTCGAGGACTGTAAGGAGTCTGTGGTTGGAAGGATTCCATCTCATCCATGGCACATTAATGTGATGTGGCCGCGGACTGTAAGGAGTCTGTGGTTGGAAGGATTCCATCTCATCCATGGCACATTAATGTGATGTGGCCGCGGACTGTAAGGAGTCTGTGGTTGGAAGGATTCCATCTCATCCATGGCACATTAATGTGATGTGGCCGAGCACTGTAAGGAGTCTGTGGTTGGAAGGATTCCATCTCATCCATGGCACATTCATGTGATGTGGTCGAGGACTGTAAGGAGTCTGTGGTTGGAAGGATTCCCTCTCACCCATGGCACATTCATGTGATGTGGCTGAGGACTGTAAGGAGTCTGTGGTTGGAAGGATTCCATCTCATCCATGGCACATTAATGTGATGTGGCCGAGGACTGTAAGGAGTCTGTGGTTGGAAGGATTCCATCTCACCCATGGCACATTAATGTGATGTGGCCGAGGACTGCAAGGAGTCTGTGGTTGGAAGGATTCCATCTCACCCATGGCACATTAATGTGCTGTTGCCGAGGACTGCAAGGAGTCTGTGGTTGGAAGGATTCCCTCTCACCCATGGCACATTAATGTTATGTGGCCGAGGACTGCAAGGAGTCTGTGGTTGGAAGGATTCCCTCTCACCCATGGCACATTAATGTTATGTGGCCGAGGACTGCAAGGAGTCTGTGGTTGGAAGGATTCCATCTCACCCATGGCACATTAATGTGATGTGGCCGAGGACTGAAAGGAGTCTGTGGTTCGAAGGATTCCATCTCACACATGGCACATTAATGTGCTGTGGCCGAGGACTGTAAGGAGTCTGTGGTTGGAAGGATTCCATCTCACCCATGGCACATTAATGTGCTGTGGCCGAGGACTGTAAGGAGTCTGTGGTTGGAAGGATTCCATCTCATCCAGGGCCCATTAATGGTTGAAGTCTGTAAGGAGTATGTGTTTGGAAGGATTCCATCTCATCCATGGCACATTAATGTGATGTGGCTGAGGACTGTAAGGAGTCTGTGGTTGGAAGGATTGCATCTCATCCATGGCACATTAATATGATGTGGCTGAAAACTGTAAGGAGTCTGTGGTTGGAAGAATTCCATCTCATCCATGGCACGTTAATGTGATGTGGCCGAGGACTGTAAGGAGTCTGTGGTTGGAAGGATTCCCTCTCTTCAATGTCAGATTGAAATGATGTGGTTGAGGACTGTAAGGAGTCTGTGGTTGGAAGGATTCCATCTCATCCATGGCACATTAATGTGATGTGGTTGAGGACTGTAAGGAGTCTGTGTTTTGGAAGGATTCCATCTCATCCATGGCACATTAATGTGATGTGGCCGAGGACTGTAAGGAGTCTGTGTTTGGAAGGATTCCATCTCATCCATGGCACATTAATGTGATGTGGCTCATCCATGGCACATTAATGTGATGTGGACGAGGACTGTAAGGAGTCTGTGGTTGGAAGGATTCCATCTCACCCATGGCATATTAATGTGATGTGGCCGAGGACTGCAAGGAGTCTGTGGTTGGAAGGATTCCATCTCATCCATGGCACATTAATGTGCTGTGGCCGAGGTCTGCAAGGAGTCTGTGGTTGGAAGGATTCCATCTCACCCATTGCACATTATTGTGATGTGGCCGAGGACTGTAAGGAGTCTGTGGTTGGAAGGATTCCCTCTCACCCATGGCACATTAATGTTATGTGGCCGAGGACTGTAAGGAGTCTGTGGTTGGAAGGATTCCCTCTCACCCATGGCACACTAATGTTATGTGGCCGAGGACTGTAAGGAGTCTGTGGTTGGAAGGATTCCATCTCACCCATGGCACACTAATGTTATGTGGCCAAGGACTGAAAGGAGTCTGTGGTTCAAAGGATTCCATCTCACCCATGACACATTAATGTGCTGTGGCTGAGGACTGTAAGGAGTCTGTGGTTGGAAGGATTCCATCTCACCCATGGCACATTAATCATCTCACCCATGGCACATTAATGTGATGTGGCCGAGGACTGTCATGAGTCTGTGGTTGGAAGGATTTAATCTCTTCCTTGGCACATTATTGTGATGTGGCCGAGGACTGTAAGGAGTCTGTGGTTGGAAGGATTCCTTCTCATCCATGGCACATTAATGTGATGTGGCCAAGGACTGTAAGGAGTCTGTGGTTGGAAGGATTCCCTCTCACCCATGGCACATTAATGTGATGTGGCCGAGGACTGTAAGGAGTCTGTGGTTGGAAGGATTCCATCTCACCCATGGCACATTAATGTGATGTGGTCGAGGACTGCAAGGAGTCTGTGGTTGGAAGGATTCCCTCTCACCCATGGCACATTAATGTTATGTGGCCGAGGACTGCAAGGAGTCTGTGGTTGGAAGGATTCCATCTCACCCATGGCACATTAATGTGATGTGGCCGAGGAATGAAAGGAGTCTGTGGTTTGAAGGATTCCATCTCACCCATGGCACATTAATGTGCTGTGGCCGAGGACTGTAAGGAGTTTGTGGTTGGAAGGATTCCATCTCATCCAGGGCCCATTAATGGTTGAAGTCTGTAAGGAGTATGTGGTTGGAAGGATTCCATCTCATCCATGGCACATTAATATGATGTGGCTGAGGATTGTAAGGAGTCTGTGGTTGGAAGGATTCCCTCTCATCCATGGCACAATAATGTGATGTGGCCGAGGACTGTAAGGAGTCTGTGGTTGGAAGGATTCCATCTCACCCATGGCACAATAATGTGATGTGGCCGAGGACTGCAAGGAGTCTGTGGTTGGAAGGATTCCATCTCTTCCATGGCACATTATTGTGATGTGGCCGAGGACTGTAAGGAGTCTGTGGTTGGAAGGATTCCATCTCTTCCATGCACATTATTGTGATGTGGCCGAGGACTGTAAGGAGTCTGTGGTTGGAAGGATTCCCTCTCACCCATGGCACATTAATGTTATGTGGCTGAGGACTGTAAGGAGTCTGTGGTTGGAAGGATTCCCTCTCACCCATGGCGCACTAATGTTATGTGGCCGAGGACTGTAAGGAGTCTGTGGTTGGAATGATTCCATCTCACCCATGGCACACTAATGTTATGTGGCCGAGGACTGTAAGGAGACTGTGGTTGGAAGAATTCCCTCTCTTCAATGGCACATTAATGTGATGTGGTCGAGGGCTGTAAGGAGTCTGTGCTTGGAAGTATTCCATCTCATCCATGGCACATTATTGTGATGTGGCCGAGGACTGTAAGGAGTCTGTGGTTGGAAGGATTCCATCTCATCCATGGCACATTAATGTGATGTGGCCGAGGACTGTAAGGAGTCTGTGGTTGGAAGGATTCCATCTCTTCCATGGCACATTAAAGTGATGTGGCCGAGGACTGTAAGGAGTCTGTGGTTGGAAGCATTCCATCTCATCCATGGCACATTAATGTGATGTGGCCGAGGACTGTAAGGAGTCTGTGGTTGGAAGGATTCCATCTCATCCATGGCACATTAATGTTATGTGGCCGAGGACTGAAAGGAGTCTGTGGTTGGAAGGATTCCATCTCATCCATGGCACATTAATGTTATGTGGCCGAGGATTGCAAGGAGTCTGTGGTTGGAAGGATTCCATCTCATCCATGGCACATTAATGTTATGTGGCCGAGGACTGCAAGGAGTCTGTGGTTGGAAGGATTCCATCTCTTCCATGGTACATTAAAGTGATGTGGCAGAGGACTGCAAGGAGTCTGTGGTTGGAAGGATTCCATCTCTTCCATGGCACATTATTGTGATGTGGCCGAGGACTGTAAGGAGTCTGTGGTTGGAAGGATTCCCTCTCACCCATGGCACACTAATGTTATGTGGCCGAGGACTGTAAGGAGTCTGTGGTTGGATGGATTCCGTCTGACCCATGGCACACTAATGTTATGTGGCCGAGGACTGAAAGGAGTCTGTGGTTCAAAGGATTCCATCTCACCCATGACACATTAATGTGCTGTGGCTGAGGACTGTAAGGAGTCTGTGGTTGGAAGGATTCCATCTCATCCATGGCACATTAATGTGCTGTGGCCGAGGTCTGCAAGGAGTCTGTGGTTGGAAGGATTCCATCTCACCCATTGCACATTATTGTGATGTGGCCGAGGACTGTAAGGAGTCTGTGGTTGGAAGGATTCCCTCTCACCCATGGCACATTAATGTTATGTGGCCGAGGACTGTAAGGAGTCTGTGGTTGGAAGGATTCCCTCTCACCCATGGCACACTAATGTTATGTGGCCGAGGACTGTAAGGAGTCTGTGGTTGGAAGGATTCCATCTCACCCATGGCACACTAATGTTATGTGGCCAAGGACTGAAAGGAGTCTGTGGTTCAAAGGATTCCATCTCACCCATGACACATTAATGTGCTGTGGCTGAAGTCTGTAAGGAGTATGTGGTTGGAAGGATTCCATCTCATCCATGGCACATTAATGTGATGTGGCTGAGGACTGTAAGGAGTCTGTGGTTGGAAGGATTGCATCTCATCCATGGCACATTAATATGATGTGGCTGAAAACTGTAAGGAGTCTGTGGTTGGAAGAATTCCATCTCATCCATGGCACGTTAATGTGATGTGGCCGAGGACTGTAAGGAGTCTGTGGTTGGAAGGATTCCCTCTCTTCAATGTCAGATTGAAATGATGTGGTTGAGGACTGTAAGGAGTCTGTGGTTGGAAGGATTCCATCTCATCCATGGCACATTAATGTGATGTGGTTGAGGACTGTAAGGAGTCTGTGTTTTGGAAGGATTCCATCTCATCCATGGCACATTAATGTGATGTGGCCGAGGACTGTAAGGAGTCTGTGTTTGGAAGGATTCCATCTCATCCATGGCACATTAATGTGATGTGGCTCATCCATGGCACATTAATGTGATGTGGCCGAGGACTGTAAGGAGTCTGTGGTTGGAAGGATTCCATCTCACCCATGGCATATTAATGTGATGTGGCCGAGGACTGCAAGGAGTCTGTGGTTGGAAGGATTCCATCTCATCCATGGCACATTAATGTGCTGTGGCCGAGGTCTGCAAGGAGTCTGTGGTTGGAAGGATTCCATCTCACCCATTGCACATTATTGTGATGTGGCCGAGGACTGTAAGGAGTCTGTGGTTGGAAGGATTCCCTCTCACCCATGGCACATTAATGTTATGTGGCCGAGGACTGTAAGGAGTCTGTGGTTGGAAGGATTCCCTCTCACCCATGGCACACTAATGTTATGTGGCCGAGGACTGTAAGGAGTCTGTGGTTGGAAGGATTCCATCTCACCCATGGCACACTAATGTTATGTGGCCAAGGACTGAAAGGAGTCTGTGGTTCAAAGGATTCCATCTCACCCATGACACATTAATGTGCTGTGGCTGAGGACTGTAAGGAGTCTGTGGTTGGAAGGATTCCATCTCACCCATGGCACATTAATCATCTCACCCATGGCACATTAATGTGATGTGGCCGAGGACTGTCATGAGTCTGTGGTTGGAAGGATTTAATCTCTTCCTTGGCACATTATTGTGATGTGGCCGAGGACTGTAAGGAGTCTGTGGTTGGAAGGATTCCTTCTCATCCATGGCACATTAATGTGATGTGGCCAAGGACTGTAAGGAGTCTGTGGTTGGAAGGATTCCCTCTCACCCATGGCACATTAATGTGATGTGGCCGAGGACTGTAAGGAGTCTGTGGTTGGAAGGATTCCATCTCACCCATGGCACATTAATGTGATGTGGTCGAGGACTGCAAGGAGTCTGTGGTTGGAAGGATTCCCTCTCACCCATGGCACATTAATGTTATGTGGCCGAGGACTGCAAGGAGTCTGTGGTTGGAAGGATTCCATCTCACCCATGGCACATTAATGTGATGTGGCCGAGGAATGAAAGGAGTCTGTGGTTTGAAGGATTCCATCTCACCCATGGCACATTAATGTGCTGTGGCCGAGGACTGTAAGGAGTTTGTGGTTGGAAGGATTCCATCTCATCCAGGGCCCATTAATGGTTGAAGTCTGTAAGGAGTATGTGGTTGGAAGGATTCCATCTCATCCATGGCACATTAATATGATGTGGCTGAGGATTGTAAGGAGTCTGTGGTTGGAAGGATTCCCTCTCATCCATGGCACATTAATGTGATGTGGCCGAGGACTGTAAGGAGTCTGTGGTTGGAAGGATTCCATCTCACCCATGGCACATTAATGTGATGTGGCCGAGGACTGCAAGGAGTCTGTGGTTGGAAGGATTCCATCTCTTCCATGGCACATTATTGTGATGTGGCCGAGGACTGTAAGGAGTCTGTGGTTGGAAGGATTCCATCTCTTCCATGCACATTATTGTGATGTGGCCGAGGACTGTAAGGAGTCTGTGGTTGGAAGGATTCCCTCTCACCCATGGCACATTAATGTTATGTGGCTGAGGACTGTAAGGAGTCTGTGGTTGGAAGGATTCCCTCTCACCCATGGCGCACTAATGTTATGTGGCCGAGGACTGTAAGGAGTCTGTGGTTGGAATGATTCCATCTCACCCATGGCACACTAATGTTATGTGGCCGAGGACTGTAAGGAGACTGTGGTTGGAAGAATTCCCTCTCTTCAATGGCACATTAATGTGATGTGGTCGAGGGCTGTAAGGAGTCTGTGCTTGGAAGTATTCCATCTCATCCATGGCACATTATTGTGATGTGGCCGAGGACTGTAAGGAGTCTGTGGTTGGAAGGATTCCATCTCATCCATGGCACATTAATGTGATGTGGCCGAGGACTGTAAGGAGTCTGTGGTTGGAAGGATTCCATCTCTTCCATGGCACATTAAAGTGATGTGGCCGAGGACTGTAAGGAGTCTGTGGTTGGAAGCATTCCATCTCATCCATGGCACATTAATGTGATGTGGCCGAGGACTGTAAGGAGTCTGTGGTTGGAAGGATTCCATCTCATCCATGGCACATTAATGTTATGTGGCCGAGGACTGAAAGGAGTCTGTGGTTGGAAGGATTCCATCTCATCCATGGCACATTAATGTTATGTGGCCGAGGATTGCAAGGAGTCTGTGGTTGGAAGGATTCCATCTCATCCATGGCACATTAATGTTATGTGGCCGAGGACTGCAAGGAGTCTGTGGTTGGAAGGATTCCATCTCTTCCATGGTACATTAAAGTGATGTGGCAGAGGACTGCAAGGAGTCTGTGGTTGGAAGGATTCCATCTCTTCCATGGCACATTATTGTGATGTGGCCGAGGACTGTAAGGAGTCTGTGGTTGGAAGGATTCCCTCTCACCCATGGCACACTAATGTTATGTGGCCGAGGACTGTAAGGAGTCTGTGGTTGGATGGATTCCGTCTGACCCATGGCACACTAATGTTATGTGGCCGAGGACTGAAAGGAGTCTGTGGTTCAAAGGATTCCATCTCACCCATGACACATTAATGTGCTGTGGCTGAGGACTGTAAGGAGTCTGTGGTTGGAAGGATTCCATCTCATCCATGGCACATTAATGTGCTGTGGCCGAGGTCTGCAAGGAGTCTGTGGTTGGAAGGATTCGATCTCACCCATTGCACATTATTGTGATGTGGCCGAGGACTGTAAGGAGTCTGTGGTTGGAAGGATTCCCTCTCACCCATGGCACATTAATGTTATGTGGCCGAGGACTGTAAGGAGTCTGTGGTTGGAAGGATTCCCTCTCACCCATGGCACACTAATGTTATGTGGCCGAGGACTGTAAGGAGTCTGTGGTTGGAAGGATTCCATCTCACCCATGGCACACTAATGTTATGTGGCCAAGGACTGAAAGGAGTCTGTGGTTCAAAGGATTCCATCTCACCCATGACACATTAATGTGCTGTGGCTGAGGACTGTAAGGAGTCTGTGGTTGGAAGGATTCCATCTCACCCATGGCACATTAATCATCTCACCCATGGCACATTAATGTGATGTGGCCGAGGACTGTCATGAGTCTGTGGTTGGAAGGATTTAATCTCTTCCATGGCACATTATTGTGATGTGGTCGAGGACTGCAAGGAGTCTGTGGTTGGAAGGATTCCATCTCACCCATGGCACATTAATGTACTGTGGCTGAGGACTGCAAAGAGTCTGTGGTTGGAAGGATTCCCTCTCACCCATGGCACATTAATGTTATGTGGCCGAGGACTGCAAGGAGTCTGTGGTTGGAAGGATTCCCTCTCACCCATGGCACATTAATGTTATGTGGCCGAGGACTGCAAGGAGTCTGTGGTTGGAAGGATTCCATCTCACCCATGGCACATTAATGTGATGTGGCCGAGGACTGAAAGGAGTCTGTGGTTTGAAGGATTCCATCTCACCCATGGCACATTAATGTTATGTGGCTGAGGACTGTAAGGAGTCTGTGGTTGGAAGGATTCCCTCTCACCCATGGCGCACTAATGTTATGTGGCCGAGGACTGTAAGGAGACTGTGGTTGGAAGAATTCCCTCTCTTCAATGGCACATTAATGTGATGTGGTCGAGGACTGTAAGGAGTTTGTGCTTGGAAGTATTCCATCTCATCCATGGCACATTATTGTGATGTGGCCGAGGACTGTAAGGAGTCTGTGGTTGGAAGGATTCCATCTCACCCATGGCACACTAATGTTATGTGGCCGAGGACTGTAAGGAGACTGTGGTTGGAAGAATTCCCTCTCTTCAATGGCACATTAATGTGATGTGGTCGAGGACTGTAAGGAGTTTGTGCTTGGAAGTATTCCATCTCATCCATGGCACATTATTGTGATGTGGCCGAGGACTGAAAGGAGTCTGTGGTTGGAAGGATTCCATCTCATCCATGGCACATTAATGTGATGTGGCCGAGGACTGTAAGGAGTCTGTGGTTGGAAGGATTCCCTCTCACCCATGGCACACTAATGTTATGTGGCCGAGGACTGTAAGGAGTCTGTGGTTGGAAGGATTCCATCTCACCCATGGCACACTAATGTTATGTGGCCAAGGACTGAAAAGAGTCTGTGGTTCAAAGGATTCCATCTCACCCATGACACATTAATGTGCTGTGGCTGAGGACTGTAAGGAGTCTGTGGTTGGAAGGATTCCATCTCACCCATGGCACATTAATCATCTCACCCATGGCACATTAATGTGATGTGGCCGAGGACTGTCATGAGTCTGTGGTTGGAAGGATTTAATCTCTTCCATGGCACATTATTGTGATGTGGTCGAGGACTGCAAGGAGTCTGTGGTTGGAAGGATTCCATCTCACCCATGGCACATTAATGTACTGTGGCTGAGGACTGCAAAGAGTCTGTGGTTGGAAGGATTCCCTCTCACCCATGGCACATTAATGTTATGTGGCCGAGGACTGCAAGGAGTCTGTGGTTGGAAGGATTCCCTCTCACCCATGGCACATTAATGTTATGTGGCCGAGGACTGCAAGGAGTCTGTGGTTGGAAGGATTCCATCTCACCCATGGCACATTAATGTGATGTGGCCGAGGACTGAAAGGAGTCTGTGGTTTGAAGGATTCCATCTCACCCATGGCACATTAATGTTATGTGGCTGAGGACTGTAAGGAGTCTGTGGTTGGAAGAATTCCCTCTCTTCAATGGCACATTAATGTGATGTGGTCGAGGACTGTAAGGAGTTTGTGCTTGGAAGTATTCCATCTCATCCATGGCACATTAATGTGATGTGGCCGAGGACTGTAAGGAGTCTGTGGTTGGAAGGATTCCATCTCACCCATGGCACACTAATGTTCTGTGGCCGAGGACTGTAAGGAGACTGTGGTTGGAAGAATTCCCTCTCTTCAATGGCACATTAATTTGATGTGGTCGAGGACTGTAAGGAGTTTGTGCTTGGAAGTATTCCATCTCATCCATGGCACATTATTGTGATGTGGCCGAGGACTGAAAGGAGTCTGTGGTTGGAAGGATTCCATCTCATCCATGGCACATTAATGTGATGTGGCCGAGGACTGTAAGGAGTCTGTGGTTGGAAGGATTCCATCTCTTCCATGGCACATTAAAGTGATGTGGCCGAGGACTGTAAGGAGTCTGTGGTTGGAAGCATTCCATCTCATCCATGGCACATTAATGTGATGTGGCCGAGGACTGTAAGGAGTCTGTGGTTGGAAGGATTCCATCTCATCCATGGCACATTAATGTTATGTGGCCGAGGACTGAAAGGAGTCTGTGGTTGGAAGGATTCCATCTCATCCATGGCACATTAATGTTATGTGGCCGAGGACTGCAAGGAGTCTGTGGTTGGAAGGATTCCATCTCATCCATGGCACATTAATGTTATGTGGCCGAGGACTGCAAGGAGTCTGTGGTTGGAAGGATTCCATCTCTTCCATGGTACATTAAAGTGATGTGGCAGAGGACTGCAAGGAGTCTGTGGTTGGAAGGATTCCATCTCTTCCATGGCACATTATTGTGATGTGGCCGAGGACTGTAAGGAGTCTGTGGTTGGAAGGATTCCCTCTCACCCATGGCACACTAATGTTATGTGGCCGAAGAACTGTAAGGAGTCTGTGGTTGGATGGATTCCGTCTGACCCATGGCACACTAATGTTATGTGGCCGAGGACTGAAAGGAGTCTGTGGTTCAAAGGATTCCATCTCACCCATGACACATTAATGTGCTGTGGCTGAGGACTGTAAGGAGCCTGTGGTTGGAAGGATTCCATCTCACCCATGGCACATTAATCATCTCACCCATGGCACATTAATGTGATGTGGCCGAGGACTGTCATGAGTCTGTGGTTGGAAGGATTTCATCTCTTCCATGGGACATTATTGTGATGTGGCCGAGGACTGTAAGGAGTCTGTGGTTGGAAGGATTCCTTCTCATCCATGGCACATTAATATGATGTGGCCAAGGACTGTAAGGAGTCTGTGGTTGGAAGGATTCCCTCTCACCCATGGCACATTAATGTGATGTGGCCGAGGACTGTAAGGAGTCTGTGGTTGGAAGGATTCCATCTCACCCATGGCACATTAATGTGATGTGGCCGAGGACTGCAAGGAGTCTGTGGTTGGAAGGATTCCATCTCACCCATGGCACATTAATGTGCTGTGGCCGAGGACTGCAAGGAGTCTGTGGTTGGAAGGATTCCATCTCACCCATGGCACATTAATTTGATGTGGCTGAGGACTGTAAGGAATCTGTGGTCGGAAGGATTCCGTCTCATCCAGGGCCCATTAATGGTTGAAGTCTGTAAGGAGTATGTGGTTGGAAGGATTCCATCTCATCCATGGCACATTAATGTGATGTGGCTGAGGACTGTAAGGAGTCTGTGGTTGGAAGGATTGCATCTCATCTATGGCACATTAATATGATGTGGCTGAAAACTGTAAGGAGTCTGTGGTTGGAAGAATTCCATGTCATCCATGGCACGTTAATGTGATGTGGCCGAGGACTGTAAGGAGTCTGTGGTTGGAAGGATTCCCTCTCTTCAATGTCAGATTGAAATGATATGGTCGAGGACTGTAAGGAGTCTGTGGTTGGAAGGATTCCATCTCATCCATGGCACATTAATGTGATGTGGTTGAGGACTGTAAGGAGTCTGTGTTTTGGAAGGATTCCATCTCATCCATGGCACATTAATGTGATGTGGCCGAGGACTGTAAGGAGTCTGTGGTTGGAAGGATTCCATCTCATCCATGGCACATTAATGTGATGTGGCCGAGGACTGTAAGGAGTCTGTGGTTGGAAGGATTCCATCTCATCGATGGCACATTAATGTGATGTGGCCGAGGGCTGTAAGGAGTCTGTGGTTGGAAGGATTCCCTCTCATCCATGGCACATTAATGTGATGTGGCCGAGGGCTGTAAGGAGTCTGTGGTTGGAAGGATTCCATCTCACCCATGGCACATTAATGTGATGTGGCCGAGGACTGCAAGGAGTCTGTGGTTGGAAGGATTCCATCTCACCCATGGCACATTAATGTGCTGTGGCCGAGGACTGTAAGGAGTCTGTGGTTGGAAGGATTCCATCTCTTCCATGGCACATTATTGTGATGTGGCCGAGGACTGTAAGGAGTCTGTGGTTGGAAGGATTCCCTCTCACCCATGGCACATTAATGTTATGTGGCCGAGGACTGTAAGGAGTCTGTGGTTGGAAGGATTCCCTCTCACCCATGGCACACTAATGTTATGTGGCCGAGGACTGTAAGGAGTCTGTGGTTGGAAGGATTCCATCTCACCCATGGCACACTTATGTTATGTGGCCGAGGACTGAAAGGAGTCTGTGGTTCAAAGTATTCCATCTCACCCATGACACATTAATGTGCTGTGGCTGAGGACTGTAAGGAGTCTGTGGTTGGAAGGATTCCATCTCACCCATGGCAGATTAATCATCTCACCCTTGGCACATTAATGTGATGTGGCCGAGGACTGTCATGAGTCTGTGGTTGGAAGGATTTCATCTCATCCTTGGCACATTAATGTGATGTGGCCGAGGACTGTAAGGAGTCTGTGGTTGGAAGGATTCCCTCCCACCCATGGCACATTAATGTGATGTGGCCGAGGACTGTAAGGAGTCTGTGGTTGGAAGGATTCCATCTCACCCATGGCACATTAATGTGATGTGGCCGGGGACTGCAAGGAGTCTGTGGTTGGAAGGATTCCATCTCATCCATGGCACATTAATGTGATGTGGCTGAGGACTGTAAGGAGTCTGTGGTTGGAAGGATTGCATCTCATCTATGGCACATTAATATGATGTGGCTGAAAACTGTAAGGAGTCTGTGGTTGGAAGAATTCCATGTCATCCATGGCACGTTAATGTGATGTGGCCGAGGACTGTAAGGAGTCTGTGGTTGGAAGGATTCCCTCTCTTCAATGTCAGATTGAAATGATATGGTCGAGGACTGTAAGGAGTCTGTGGTTGGAAGGATTCCATCTCATCCATGGCACATTAATGTGATGTGGTTGAGGACTGTAAGGAGTCTGTGTTTTGGAAGGATTCCATCTCATCCATGGCACATTAATGTGATGTGGCCGAGGACTGTAAGGAGTCTGTGGTTGGAAGGATTCCATCTCATCCATGGCACATTAATGTGATGTGGCCGAGGACTGTAAGGAGTCTGTGGTTGGAAGGATTCCATCTCATCGATGGTACATTAATGTGATGTGGCCGAGGGCTGTAAGGAGTCTGTGGTTGGAAGGATTCCCTCTCATCCATGGCACATTAATGTGATGTGGCCGAGGGCTGTAAGGAGTCTGTGGTTGGAAGGATTCCATCTCACCCATGGCACATTAAAGTGATGTGGCCGAGGACTGCAAGGAGTCTGTGGTTGGAAGGATTCCATCTCACCCATGGCACATTAATGTGCTGTGGCCGAGGACTGTAAGGAGTCTGTGGTTGGAAGGATTCCATCTCTTCCATGGCACATTATTGTGATGTGGCCGAGGACTGTAAGGAGTCTGTGGTTGGAAGGATTCCCTCTCACCCATGGCACATTAATATTATGTGGCCGAGGACTGTAAGGAGTCTGTGGTTGGAAGGATTCCCTCTCACCCATGGCACACTAATGTTATGTGGCCGAGGACTGTAAGGAGTCTGTGGTTGGAAGGATTCCATCTCACCCATGGCACACTTATGTTATGTGGCCGAGGACTGAAAGGAGTCTGTGGTTCAAAGTATTCCATCTCACCCATGACACATTAATGTGCTGTGGCTGAGGACTGTAAGGAGTCTGTGGTTGGAAGGATTCCATCTCACCCATGGCAGATTAATCATCTCACCCTTGGCACATTAATGTGATGTGGCCGAGGACTGTCATGAGTCTGTGGTTGGAAGGATTTCATCTCATCCTTGGCACATTAATGTGATGTGGCCGAGGACTGTAAGGAGTCTGTGGTTGGAAGGATTCCCTCCCACCCATGGCACATTAATGTGATGTGGCCGAGGACTGTAAGGAGTCTGTGGTTGGAAGGATTCCATCTCACCCATGGCACATTAATGTGATGCGGCCGAGGACTGCAAGGAGTCTGTGGTTAGAAGGATTCCATCTCACCCATGGCACATTAATGTGCTGTGGCCGAGGACTGCAAGGAGTCTGTGGTTGGAAGGATTCCCTCTCACCCATGGCACATTAATGTTATGTGGCCGAGGACTGCAAGGAGTCTGTGGTTGGAAGGATTCCCTCTCACCCATGGCACATTAATGTTATGTGGCCGAGGACTGCAAGGAGTCTGTGGTTGGAAGGATTCCATCTCACCCATGGCACATTAATGTGATGTGGCTGAGGACTGTAAGGAGTCTGTGGTTGGAAGGATTCCATCTCATCCAGGGCCCATTAATGGTTGAAGTCTGTAAGGAGTCTGTGGTTGGAAGGATTCCATCTCATCCATGGCACATTAATGTGATGTGGCTGAGGACTGTAAGGAGTCTGTGGTTGGAAGGATTGCATCTCATCCATGGCACATTAATATGATGTGGCTGAAAACTGTAAGGAGTCTGTGATTGGAAGAATTCCATCTCATCCATGGCACGTTAATGTAATGTGGCCGAGGACTGTAAGGAGTCTGTGGTTGGAAGGATTCCCTCTCATCCATGGCACATTAATGTGATGTGGCCGAGGACTGTAAGGAGTCTGTGGTTGGAAGGATTCCATCTCATCCATGGCACATTAATGTGATGTGGCCGAGGACTGTAAGGAGTCTGTGGTTGGAAGGATTCCCTCTCATCCATGGCACATTAATGTGATGTGGCCGAGGACTGTAAGGAGTCTGTGGTTGGAAGGATTCCATCTCACCCATGGCACATTAATGTGATGTGGCCGAGGACTGCAAGGAGTCTGTGGTTGGAAGGATTCCATCTCACCCATGGCACATTAATGTGCTGTGGCCGAGGACTGCAAGGAGTCTGTGGTTGGAAGGATTCCATCTCACCCATGGCACATTAATGTGATGTGGCCGAGGACTGTAAGGAGTCTGTGGTTGGAAAGATTCCCTCTCACCCATGGCACATTAATGTTATGTGGCCGAGGACTGTAAGGAGTCTGTGGTTGGAAGGATTCCCTCTCACCCATGGCACACTAATGTTATGTGGCCGAGGACTGTAAGGAGTCTGTGGTTGGAAGGATTCCATCTCACTCATGGCACACTAATGTTATGTGGCCGAGGACTGAAAGGAGTCTGTGGTTCAAAGGATTCCATCTCACCCATGACACATTAATGTGCTGTGGCTGAGGACTGTAAGGAGTCTGTGGTTGGAAGGATTCCATCTCACCCATGGCAGATTAATCATCTCACCCTTGGCACATTAATGTGATGTGGCCGAGGACTGTCATGAGTCTGTGGTTGGAAGGATTTCATCTCATCCTTGGCACATTAATGTGATGTGGCCGAGGACTGTAAGGAGTCTGTGGTTGGAAGGATTCCCTCCCACCCATGGCACATTAATGTGATGTGGCCGAGGACTGTAAGGAGTCTGTGGTTGGAAGGATTTCATCTCACCCATGGCACATTAATGTGATGCGGCCGAGGACTGCAAGGAGTCTGTGGTTGGAAGGATTCCATCTCACCCATGGCACATTAATGTGCTGTGGCCGAGGACTGCAAGGAGTCTGTGGTTGGAAGGATTCCCTCTCACCCATGGCACATTAATGTTATGTGGCCGAGGACTGCAAGGAGTCTGTGGTTGGAAGGATTCCCTCTCACCCATGGCACATTAATGTTATGTGGCCGAGGACTGCAAGGAGTCTGTGGTTGGAAGGATTCCATCTCACCCATGGCACATTAATGTGATGTGGCTGAGGACTGTAAGGAGTCTGTGGTTGGAAGGATTCCATCTCATCCAGGGCCCATTAATGGTTGAAGTCTGTAAGGAGTCTGTGGTTGGAAGGATTCCATCTCATCCATGGCACATTAATGTGATGTGGCTGAGGACTGTAAGGAGTCTGTGGTTGGAAGGATTGCATCTCATCCATGGCACATTAATATGATGTGGCTGAAAACTGTAAGGAGTCTGTGATTGGAAGAATTCCATCTCATCCATGGCACGTTAATGTAATGTGGCCGAGGACTGTAAGGAGTCTGTGGTTGGAAGGATTCCCTCTCATCCATGGCACATTAATGTGATGTGGCCGAGGACTGTAAGGAGTCTGTGGTTGGAAGGATTCCATCTCATCCATGGCACATTAATGTGATGTGGCCGAGGACTGTAAGGAGTCTGTGGTTGGAAGGATTCCCTCTCATCCATGGCACATTAATGTGATGTGGCCGAGGACTGTAAGGAGTCTGTGGTTGGAAGGATTCCATCTCACCCATGGCACATTAATGTGATGTGGCCGAGGACTGCAAGGAGTCTGTGGTTGGAAGGATTCCATCTCACCCATGGCACATTAATGTGCTGTGGCCGAGGACTGCAAGGAGTCTGTGGTTGGAAGGATTCCATCTCACCCATGGCACATTAATGTGATGTGGCCGAGGACTGTAAGGAGTCTGTGGTTGGAAGGATTCCCTCTCACCCATGGCACATTAATGTTATGTGGCCGAGGACTGTAAGGAGTCTGTGGTTGGAAGGATTCCCTCTCACCCATGGCACACTAATGTTATGTGGCCGAGGACTGTAAGGAGTCTGTGGTTGGAAGGATTCCATCTCACCCATGGCACACTAATGTTATGTGGCCGAGGACTGAAAGGAGTCTGTGGTTCAAAGGATTCCATCTCACCCATGACACATTAATGTGCTGTGGCTGAGGACTGTAAGGAGTCTGTGGTTGGAAGGATTCCATCTCACCCATGGCACATTAATCATCTCACCCATGGCACATTAATGTGATGTGGCCGAGGACTGTCATGAGTCTGTGGTTGGAAGGATTTCATCTCTTCCATGGCACATTATTGTCATGTGGCCGAGGACTGTAAGGAGTCTGTGGTTGGAAGGATTCCTTCTCATCCATGGCACATTAATGTGATGTGGCCGAGGACTGTAAGGAGTCTGTGGTTGGAAGGATTCCCTCTCACCCATGGCACATTAATGTGATGTGGCCGAGGACTGTAAGGAGTCTGTGGTTGGAAGGATTCCCTCTCTTCAATGGCATATTAATGTGATGTGGCCGAGGACTGTAAGGAGACTGTGGTTGGAAGGATACCCTCTCTTCAATGGCATATTAATGTGATGTGGCCGAGGACTGTAAGGAGTCTGTGCTTGGAAGGATTCCATCTCATCCATGGCACATTATTGTGATGTGGCCGAGGACTGTAAGGAGTCTGTGGTTGGAAGGATTCCCTCTCTTCAATGGCACATTAATGTGATGTGGCCGAGGACTGTAAGGAGTCTGTGGTTGGAACGAATCCATCTCATCCATGGCACATTAATGTGATGTGGCCGAGGACTGTAAGGAGTCTGTGGTTGGAAGGATTCCATCTCATCCATGGCACATTAATGTGATGTGGTCGAGGACTGTAAGGAGTCTGTGGTTGGAAGGATTCCATCTCATCCATGGCACATTAATGTGATGTGGCCGAGGACTGTAAGGAGTCTGTGGTTGGAAGCATTCCATCTCATCCATGGCACATTAATGTTATGTGGCCGAGGACTGCAAGGAGTCTGTGGTTGCAAGGATTCCATCTCATCCATGGCACATTAATGTTATGTGGCCGAGGACTGCAAGGAGTCTGTGGTTGGAAGGATTCCATCTCATCCATGGCACATTAATGTTATGTGGCCGAGGACTGCAAGGAGTCTGTGGTTGGAAGGATTCCATCTCTTCCATGGCACATTAAAGTGATGTGGCGGAGGACTGCTAGGAGTCTGTGGTTGGAAGGATTCCATCTCTTCCATGGCACATTAAAGTGATGTGGCCGAGGACTGCAAGGAGTCTGTGGTTGGAAGCATTCCATCTCATCCATGGCACATTAATGTGATGTGGCCGAGGACTGCAAGGAGTCTGTGGTTGGAAGGATTTCATCTCTTCTATGGCACATTATTGTGATGTGGCCGAGGACTGCAAGGAGTCTGTGGTTGGAAGGATTCCTTCTCATCCATGGCACATTAATGTGATGTGGCCGAGGACTGCAAGGAGTCTGTGGTTGGAAGGATTCTCTCTCACCCATGGCACATTAATGTGATGTGGCCGAGGACTGCAAGGAGTCTGTGGTTGGAAGGATTCCCTCTCACCCATGGCACATTATTGTGATGTGGCCGAGGACTGTAAGGAGTCTGTGGTTGGAAGGATTCCATCTCATCCATGTCACATTAATGTGATGTGGTCGAGGACTGTAAGGAGTCTGTGGTTTGAAGGATTCCATCTCATCCATGGCACATTAATGTGATGTGGCCGAGGACTGTAAGGAGTCTGTGGTTGGAAGGATTCCATCTCATCCATGGCACATTAATGTTATGTGGCCGAGGACTGCAAGGAGTCTGTGGTTGGAAGGATTCCATCTCATCCATGGCACATTAATGCTATGTGGCCGAGGACTGCAAGGAGTCTGTGGTTGGAAGGATTCCATCTCTTCCATGGCACATTAAAGTGATGTGGCCGAGGACTGCAAGGAGTCTGTGGTTGGAAGCATTCCATCTCATCCATGGCACATTAATGTGATGTGTTTGAGGACTGCAAGGAGTCTGTGGTTGGAAGGATTCCATCTCATCCATGGTACATTAATGTGATGTGGCCGAGGACTGCAAGAAGTCTGTGGTTGGAAGCATTCCATCTCATCCATGGCACATTAATGTGATGTGTTTGAGGACTGCAAGGAGTCTGTGGTTGGAAGGATTCCGTCTCATCCATGGTACATTAATGTGATGTGGCCGAGGACTGTAAGGAGTCTGTGGTTGGAAGGATTCTGTCTCATCCATGGTACATTAATGTGATGTGGCCGAGGACTGTAAGGAGTCTGTGGTTGGAAGGATTCCATCTCACCCATGGCACATTAATCATCTCACTCATGGCACATTAATGAGATGTGTTTGAGGACTGCAAGGAGTCTGTGGTTGGAAGGATTCCATCTCATCCATGGCACATTAATGTTATGTGGCCGAGGACTGCAAGGAGTCTGTGGTTGAAGGATTCCATCTCTTCCATGGCACATTAAAGTGATGTGGCCGAGGACTGCAAGGAGTCTGTGGTTGGAAGGATTCCATCTCTTCCATGGCACATTAAAGTGATGTGGCCGAGGACTGCAAGAAGTCTGTGGTTGGAAGCATTCCATCTCATCCATGGCACATTAATGTGATGTGGCCGAGAACTGCAAGGAGTCTGTGGTTGGAAGGATTTCATCTCTTCCATGGCACATTATTGTGATGTGGCCGAGGACTGCAAGGAGTCTGTGGTTGGAAGGATTCCTTCTCATCCATTGCACATTAATGTGATGTGGCCGAGGACTGCAACGAGTCTGTGGTTGGAAGGATTCCCTCTCACCCATGGCACATTAATGTGATGTGGCCGAGGACTGCAAGAAGTCTGTGGTTGGAAGGATTCCCTCTCACCGTTGGCACATTATTGTGATGTGGCCGAGGACTGTAAGGAGTCTGTGGTTGGAAGGATTCCATCTCATCCAGGTCACATTAATGTGATGTGGTCGAGGACTGTAAGGAGTCTGTGGTTTGAAGGATTCCATCTCATCCATGGCACATTAATGTGATGTGGCCGAGGACTGTAAGGAGTCTGTGGTTGGAAGGATTCCATCTCATCCATGGCACATTAATGTTATGTGGCCGAGGACTGCAAGGAGTCTGTGGTTGGAAGCATTCCATCTCATCCATGGCACATTAATGTGATGTGTTTGAGGACTGCAAGGAGTCTGTGGTTGGAAGGATTCCATCTCATCCATGGTACATTAATGTGATGTGGCCGAGGACTGCAAGAAGTCTGTGGTTGGAAGCATTCCATCTCATCCATGGCACATTAATGTGATGTGTTTGAGGACTGCAAGGAGTCTGTGGTTGGAAGGATTCCATCTCATCCATGGTACATTAATGTGATGTGGCCGAGGACTGTAAGGAGTCTGTGGTTGGAAGGATTCTGTCTCATCCATGGTACATTAATGTGATGTGGCCGAGGACTGTAAGGAGTCTGTGGTTGGAAGGATTCCATCTCACCCATGGCACATTAATCATCTCACCCATGGCACATTAATGAGATGTGTTTGAGGACTGCAAGGAGTCTGTGGTTGGAAGGATTCCATCTCATCCATGGCACATTAATGTTATGTGGCCGAGGACTGCAAGGAGTCTGTGGTTGGAAGGATTCCATCTCTTCCATGGCACATTAAAGTGATGTGGCCGAGGACTGCAAGGAGTCTGTGGTTGGAAGGATTCCATCTCTTCCATGGCACATTAAAGTGATGTGGCCGAGGACTGCAAGAAGTCTGTGGTTGGAAGCATTCCATCTCATCCATGGCACATTAATGTGATGTGGCCGAGAACTGCAAGGAGTCTGTGGTTGGAAGGATTTCATCTCTTCCATGGCACATTATTGTGATGTGGCCGAGGACTGCAAGGAGTCTGTGGTTGGAAGGATTCCTTCTCATCCATGGCACATTAATGTGATGTGGCCGAGGACTGCAAGGAGTCTGTGGTTGGAAGGATTCCCTCTCACCCATGGCACATTAATGTGATGTGGCCGAGGACTGCAAGGAGTCTGTGGTTGGAAGGATTCCCTCTCACCGTTGGCACATTATTGTGATGTGGCCGAGGACTGTAAGGAGTCTGTGGTTGGAAGGATTCCATCTCATCCAGGTCACATTAATGTGATGTGGTCGAGGACTGTAAGGAGTCTGTGGTTTGAAGGATTCCATCTCATCCATGGCACATTAATGTGATGTGGCCGAGGACTGTAAGGAGTCTGTGGTTGGAAGGATTCCATCTCTTCCATGGCACATTAAAGTGATGTGGCCGAGGACTGCAAGGAGTCTGTGGTTGGAAGGATTCCATCTCTTCCATGGCACATTAAAGTGATGTGGCCGAGGACTGCAAGAAGTCTGTGGTTGGAAGCATTCCATCTCTTCCATGGCACATTAAAGTGATGTGGCCGAGGACTGCAAGGAGTCTGTGGTTGGAAGGATTCCATCTCTTCCATGGCACATTAAAGTGATGTGGCCGAGGACTGCAAGAAGTCTGTGGTTGGAAGCATTCCATCTCATCCATGGCACATTAATGTGATGTGTTTGAGGACTACAAGGAGTCTGTGGTTGGAAGGATTCCATCTCTTCCATGGCACATTAAAGTGATGTGGCCGAGGACTGCAAGAAGTCTGTGGTTGGAAGCATTCCATCTCATCCATGGCACATTAATGTGATGTGTTTGAGGACTGCAAGGAGTCTGTGGTTGGAAGGATTCCATCTCATCCATGGTACATTAATGTGATGTGGCCGAGGACTGTAAGGAGTCTGTGGTTGGAAGGATTCTGTCTCATCCATGGTACATTAATGTGATGTGGCCGAGGACTGTAAGGAGTCTGTGGTTGGAAGGATTCCATCTCACCCATGGCACATTAATCATCTCACCCATGGCACATTAATGAGATGTGTTTGAGGACTGCAAGGAGTCTGTGGTTGGAAGGATTCCATCTCATCCATGGCACATTAATGTTATGTGGCCGAGGACTGCAAGGAGTCTGTGGTTGGAAGGATTCCATCTCTTCCATGGCACATTAAAGTGATGTGGCCGAGGACTGCAAGGAGTCTGTGGTTGGAAGGATTCCATCTCTTCCATGGCACATTAAAGTGATGTGGCCGAGGACTGCAAGAAGTCTGTGGTTGGAAGCATTCCATCTCATCCATGGCATATTAATGTGATGTGGCCGAGGACTGCAAGAAGTCTGTGGTTGGAAGCATTCCATCTCTTCCATGGCACATTAATGTGATGTGTTTGAGGACTGCAAGGAGTCTGTGGTTGGAAGGATTCCCTCTCATCCATGGTACATTAATGTGATGTGGCCGAGGACTGTAAGGAGTCTGTGGTTGGAAGGATTCCGTCTCACCAATGGCACATCAATGTTATGTGGCCGAGGACTGCAAGGAGTCTGTGGTGGAAGGATTCCATCTCTTCCATGGCACATTAAAGTGATGTGGCCGAGGACTGCAAGGAGTCTGTGGTTGGAAGGATTCCATCTCTTCCATGGCACATTAAAGTGATGTGGCCGAGGACTGCAAGAAGTCTGTGGTTGGAAGCATTCCATCTCATGCATGGCACATTAATGTGATGTGGCCGAGGACTGCAAGGAGTCTGTGGTTGGAAGGATTCCATCTCTTTCATGGCACATTAAAGTGATGTGGCCGAGGTCTGCAAGAAGTCTGTGGTTGGAAGCATTCCATCTCATCCATGGCACATTAATGTTATGTGGCCGAGGACTGCAAGGAGTCTGTGGTTGGAAGGATTCCATCTCATCCATGGCACATTAATGTTATGTGTCCGAGGACTGCAAGGAGTCTGTGGTTGGAAGGATTCCATCTCATCCATGGCACATTAATGTTATGTGGCCGAGGACTGCAAGGAGTCTGTGGTTGGAAGGATTCCATCTCTTCCATGGCACATTAAAGTGATGTGGCGGAGGACTGCTAGGAGTCTGTGGTTGGAAGGATTCCATCTCTTCCATGGCACATTAAAGTGATGTGGCCGAGGACTGCAAGGAGTCTGTGGTTGGAAGCATTCCATCTCATCCATGGCACATTAATGTGATGTGGCCGAGAACTGCAAGGAGTCTGTGGTTGGAAGGATTTCATCTCTTCTATGGCACATTATTGTGATGTGGCCGAGGACTGCAAGGAGTCTGTGGTTGGAAGGATTCCTTCTCATCCATGGCACATTAATGTGATGTGGCCGAGGACTGCAAGGAGTCTGTGGTTGGAAGGATTCTCTCTCACCCATGGCACATTAATGTGATGTGGCCGAGGACTGCAAGGAGTCTGTGGTTGGAAGGATTCCCTCTCACCCATGGCACATTATTGTGATGTGGCCGAGGACTGTAAGGAGTCTGTGGTTGGAAGGATCCATCTCATCCATGTCACATTAATGTGATGTGGCCGAGGACTGTAAGGAGTCTGTGGTTTGAAGGATTCCATCTCATCCATGGTACATTAATGTGATGTGGCCGAGGACTGTAAGGAATCTGTGGTTGGAAGGATTCCATCTCATCCATGGCACATTAATGTTATGTGGCCGAGGACTGCAAGGAGTCTGTGGTTGGAAGGATTCCATCTCATCCATGGCACATTAATGTTATGTGGCCGAGGACTGCAAGGAGTCTGTGGTTGGAAGGATTCCATCTCTTCCATGGCACATTAAAGTGATGTGGCCGAGGACTGCAAGGAGTCTGTGGTTGGAAGCATTCCATCTCATCCATGGCACATTAATGTGATGTGTTTGAGGACTGCAAGGAGTCTGTGGTTGGAAGGATTCCATCTCAACCATGGTACATTAATGTGATGTGGCCGAGGACTGCAAGAAGTCTGTGGTTGGAAGCATTCCATCTCATCCATGGCACATTAATGTGATGTGTTTGAGGACTGCAAGGAATCTGTGGTTGGAAGGATTCCATCTCATCCATGGTACATTAATGTGATGTGGCCGAGGACTGTAAGGAGTCTGTGGTTGGAAGTATTCTGTCTCATCCATGGTAAATTAATGTGATGTGGCCGAGGACTGTAAGGAGTCTGTGGTTGGAAGGATTCCATCTCACCCATGGCACATTAATCATCTCACTCATGGCACATTAATGAGATGTGTTTGAGGACTGCAAGGAGTCTGTGGTTGGAAGGATTCCATCTCATCCATGGCACATTAATGTTATGTGGCCGAGGACTGCAAGGAGTCTGTGGTTGGAAGGATTCCATCTCTTCCATGGCACATTAAAGTGATGTGGCCGAGGACTGCAAGGAGTCTATGGTTGGAAGGATTCCATCTCTTCCATGGCACATTAAAGTGATGTGGCCGAGGACTGCAAGAAGTCTGTGGTTGGAAGCATTCCATCTCATCCATGGCACATTAATGTGATGTGGCCGAGAACTGCAAGGAGTCTGTGGTTGGAAGGATTTCATCTCTTCCATGGCACATTATTGTGATGTGGCCGAGGACTGCAAGGAGTCTGTGGTTGGAAGGATTCCTTCTCATCCATGGCACATTAATGTGATGTGGCCGAGGACTGCAAGGAGTCTGTGGTTGGAAGGATTCCCTCTCACCCATGGCACATTAATGTGATGTGGCCGAGGACTGCAAGGAGTCTGTGGTTGGAAGGATTCCCTCTCATCCAGGTCACATTAATGTGATGTGGTCGAGGACTGTAAGGAGTCTGTGGTTTGAAGGATTCCATCTCATCCATGGCACATTAATGTGATGTGGCCGAGGACTGTAAGGAGTCTGTGGTTGGAAGGATTCCATCTCATCCATGGCACATTAATGTTATGTGGCCGAGGACTGCAAGGAGTCTGTGGTTGGAAGGATTCCATCTCTTCCATGGCACATTAAAGTGATGTGGCCGAGGACTGCAAGGAGTCTGTGGTTGGAAGGATTCCATCTCTTCCATGGCACATTAAAGTGATGTGGCCGAGGACTGCAAGAAGTCTGTGGTTGGAAGCATTCCATCTCATCCATGGCACATTAATGTGATGTGTTTGAGGACTGCAAGGAGTCTGTGGTTGGAAGGATTCCATCTCTTCCATGGCACATTAAAGTGATGTGGCCGAGGAATGCAAGGAGTCTGTGGTTGGAAGCATTCCATCTCATCCATGGCACATTAATGTGATGTGGCCGAGGACTGCAAGGAGTCTGTGGTTGGAAGGATTTCATCTCTTCTATGGCACATTATTGTGATGTGGCCGAGGACTGCAAGGAGTCTGTGGTTGGAAGGATTCCTTCTCATCCATGGCACATTAATGTGATGTGGCCGAGGACTGCAAGGAGTCTGTGGTTGGAAGGATTCTCTCTCACCCATGGCACATTAATGTGATGTGGCCGAGGACTGCAAGGAGTCTGTGGTTGGAAGGATTCCCTCTCACCCATGGCACATTATTGTGATGTGGCCGAGGACTGCAAGGAGTCTGTGGTTGGAAGGATTCCATCTCATCCATGTCACATTAATGTGATGTGGTCGAGGACTGTAAGGAGTCTGTGGTTTGAAGGATTCCATCTCATCCATGGCACATTAATGTGATGTGGCCGAGGACTGTAAGGAATCTGTGGTTGGAAGGATTCCATCTCATCCATGGCACATTAATGTTATGTGGCCGAGGACTGCAAGGAGTCTGTGGTTGGAAGGATTCTATCTCATCCATGGCACATTAATGTTATGTGGCCGAGGACTGCAAGGAGTCTGTGGTTGGAAGGCGTCCATCTCTTCCATGGCACATTAAAGTGATGTGGCCGAGGACTGCAAGGAGTCTGTGGTTGGAAGGATTCCATCTCTTCCATGGCACATTAAAGTGATGTGGCCGAGGACTGCAAGAAGTCTGTGGTTGGAAGCATTCCATCTCATCCATGGCACATTAATGTGATGTGGCCGAGAACTGCAAGGAGTCTGTGGTTGGAAGGATTTCATCTCTTCCATGGCACATTATTGTGATGTGGCCGAGGACTGCAAGGAGTCTGTGGTTGGAAGGATTCCTTCTCATCCATGGCACATTAATGTGATGTGGCCGAGGACTGCAAGGAGTCTGTGGTTGGAAGGATTCCCTCTCACCCATGGCACATTAATGTGATGTGGCCGAGGACTGCAAGGAGTCTGTGGTTGGAAGGATTCCCTCTCACCCATGGCACATTATTGTGATGTGGCCGAGGACTGTAAGGAGTCTGTGGTTGGAAGGATTCCATCTCTTCCATGGCACATTAAAGTGATGTGGCCGAGGACTGCAAAAAGTCTGTGGTTGGAAGGATTCCATCTCTTCCATGGCACATTAAAGTGATGTGGCCGAGGACTGCAAGAAGTCTGTGGTTGGAAGCATTCCATCTCAACCATGGCACATTAATGTGATGTGGCCGAGGACTACAAGGAGTCTGTGGTTGGAAGGATTCCATCTCTTCCATGGCACATTAAAGTGATGTGGCCGAGGACTGCAAGAAGTCTGTGGTTGGAAGCATTCCATCTCATCCATGGCACATTAATGTGATGTGTTTGAGGACTGCAAGGAGTCTGTGGTTGGAAGGATTCCATCTCATCCATGGTACATTAATGTGATGTGGCCGAGGACTGCAAGAAGTCTGTGGTTGGAAGCATTCCATCTCATCCATGGCACATTAATGTGATGTGTTTGAGGACTGCAAGGAGTCTGTGGTTGGAAGGATTCCATCTCATCCATGGTACATTAATGTGATGTGGCCGAGGACTGTAAGGAGTCTGTGGTTGGAAGGATTCTGTCTCATCCATGGTACATTAATGTGATGTGGCTGAGGACTGTAAGGAGTCTGTGGTTGGAAGGATTCCATCTCACCCATGGCACATTAATCATCTCACCCATGGCACATTAATGAGATGTGTTTGAGGACTGCAAGGAGTCTGTGGTTGGAAGGATTCCATCTCATCCATGGCACATTAATGTTATGTGGCCGAGGACTGCAAGGAGTCTGTGGTTGGAAGGATTCCATCTCTTCCATGGCACATTAAAGTGATGTGGCCGAGGACTGCAAGGAGTCTGTGGTTGGAAGGATTCCATCTCTTCCATGGCACATTAAAGTGATGTGGCCGAGGACTGCAAGAAGTCTGTGGTTGGAAGAATTCCATCTCATCCATGGCATATTAATGTGATGTGGCCGAGGACTGCAAGAAGTCTGTGGTTGGAAGCATTCCATCTCATCCATGGCACATTAATGTGATGTGTTTGAGGACTGCAAGGAGTCTGTGGTTGGAAGGATTCCCTCTCATCCATGGTACATTAATGTGATGTGGCCGAGGACTGTAAGGAGTCTGTGGTTGGAAGGATTCCGTCTCACCAATGGCACATTAATGTTATGTGGCCGAGGACTGCAAGGAGTCTGTGGTTGGAAGGATTCCATCTCTTCCATGGCACATTAAAGTGATGTGGCCGAGGACTGCAAGGAGTCTGTGGTTGGAAGGATTCCATCTCTTCCATGGCACATTAAAGTGATGTGGCCGAGGACTGCAAGGAGTCTGTGGTTGGAAGCATTCCATCTCATCCATGGCACATTAATGTAATGTGGCCGAGGACTGCAAGGAGTCTGTGGTTGGAAGGATTCCATCTCTTTCATGGCACATTAAAGTGATGTGGCCGAGGTCTGCAAGAAGTCTGTGGTTGGAAGCATTCCATCTCATCCATGGCACATTAATGTGATGTGTTTGAGGACTGCAAGGAGTCTGTGGTTGAAAGGATTCCATCTCATCCATGGCACATTAATGTGATGTGGCCGAGGACTGTCAGGAGTCTGTGGTTGGAAGGATTCCATCTCTTCCATGGCACATTAAAGTGTTGTGGCCGAGGACTGCAAGAAGTCTGTGGTTGGAAGCATTCCATCTCATCCATGGCACATTAATGTGATGTGTTTGAGGACTGCAAGGAGTCTGTGGTTGGAAGGATTCCATCTCATCCATGGCACATTAATGTGATGTGTTTGAGGACTGCAAGGAGTCTGTGGTTGGAAGGATTCCATCTCATCCATGGTACATTAATGTGATGTGGCCGAGGACTGCAAGGGGTCTGTGGTTGGAAGGATTCCCTCTCACCCATGGCACATTAAAGTGTTGTGGCCGAGGACTGCAAGAAGTCTGTGGTTGGAAGCATTCCATCTCATCCATGGCACATTAATGTGATGTGTTTGAGGACTGCAAGGAGTCTGTGGTTGGAAGGATTCCATCTCATCCATGGCACATTAATGTGATGTGTTTGAGGACTGCAAGGAGTCTGTGGTTGGAAGGATTCCATCTCATCCATGGTACATTAATGTGATGTGTTTGAGGACTGCAAGGAGTCTGTGGTTGGAAGGATTCCATCTCATCCATGGTACATTAATGTGATGTGGCCGAGGACTGTAAGGAGTCTGTGGTTGGAAGGATTCTGTCTCATCCATGGTACATTAATGTGATGTGGCCGAGGACTGTAAGGAGTCTGTGGTTGGAAGGATTCCATCTCACCCATGGCACATTAATCATCTCACCCATGGCACATTAATGAGATGTGTTTGAGGACTGCAAGGAGTCTGTGGTTGGAAGGATTCCATCTCATCCATGGCACATTAATGTTATGTGGCCGAGGACTGCAAGGAGTCTGTGGTTGGAAGGATTCCATCTCTTCCATGGCACATTAAAGTGATGTGGCCGAGGACTGCAAGGAGTCTGTGGTTGGAAGGATTCCATCTCTTCCATGGCACATTAAAGTGATGTGGCCGAGGACTGCAAGAAGTCTGTGGTTGGAAGAATTCCATCTCATCCATGGCATATTAATGTGATGTGGCCGAGGACTGCAAGAAGTCTGTGGTTGGAAGCATTCCATCTCATCCATGGCACATTAATGTGATGTGTTTGAGGACTGCAAGGAGTCTGTGGTTGGAAGGATTCCCTCTCATCCATGGTACATTAATGTGATGTGGCCGAGGACTGTAAGGAGTCTGTGGTTGGAAGGATTCCGTCTCACCAATGGCACATTAATATTATGTTGCCGAGGACTGCAAGGAGTCTGTGGTTGGAAGGATTCCATCTCTTCCATGGCACATTAAAGTGATGTGGCCGAGGACTGCAAGGAGTCTGTGGTTGGAAGGATTCCATCTCTTCCATGGCACATTAAAGTGATGTGGCCGAGGACTGCAAGGAGTCTGTGGTTGGAAGCATTCCATCTCATCCATGGCACATTAATGTGATGTGGCCGAGGACTGCAAGGAGTCTGTGGTTGGAAGGATTCCATCTCTTTCATGGCACATTAAAGTGATGTGGCCGAGGTCTGCAAGAAGTCTGTGGTTGGAAGCATTCCATCTCATCCATGGCACATTAATGTGATGTGTTTGAGGACTGCAAGGAGTCTGTGGTTGAAAGGATTCCATCTCATCCATGGCACATTAATGTGATGTGGCCGAGGACTGTCAGGAGTCTGTGGTTGGAAGGATTCCATCTCTTCCATGGCACATTAAAGTGTTGTGGCCTAGGACTGCAAGAAGTCTGTGGTTGGAAGCATTCCATCTCATCCATGGCACATTAATGTGATGTGTTTGAGGACTGCAAGGAGTCTGTGGTTGGAAGGATTTCATCTCTTCTATGGCACATTATTGTGATGTGGCCGAGGACTGCAAGGAGTCTGTGGTTGGAAGGATTCCTTCTCATCCATGGCACATTAATGTGATGTGGCCGAGGACTGCAAGGAGTCTGTGGTTGGAAGGATTCTCTCTCACCCATGGCACATTAATGTGATGTGGCCGAGGACTGCAAGGAGTCTGTGGTTGGAAGGATTCCCTCTCACCCATGGCACATTATTGTGATGTGGCCGAGGACTGTAAGGAGTCTGTGGTTGGAAGGATCCATCTCATCCATGTCACATTAATGTGATGTGGCCGAGGACTGTAAGGAGTCTGTGGTTTGAAGGATTCCATCTCATCCATGGTACATTAATGTGATGTGGCCGAGGACTGTAAGGAATCTGTGGTTGGAAGGATTCCATCTCATCCATGGCACATTAATGTTATGTGGCCGAGGACTGCAAGGAGTCTGTGGTTGGAAGGATTCCATCTCATCCATGGCACATTAATGTTATGTGGCCGAGGACTGCAAGGAGTCTGTGGTTGGAAGGATTCCATCTCTTCCATGGCACATTAAAGTGATGTGGCCGAGGACTGCAAGGAGTCTGTGGTTGGAAGCATTCCATCTCATCCATGGCACATTAATGTGATGTGTTTGAGGACTGCAAGGAGTCTGTGGTTGGAAGGATTCCATCTCATCCATGGTACATTAATGTGATGTGGCCGAGGACTGCAAGAAGTCTGTGGTTGGAAGCATTCCATCTCATCCATGGCACATTAATGTGATGTGTTTGAGGACTGCAAGGAATCTGTGGTTGGAAGGATTCCATCTCATCCATGGTACATTAATGTGATGTGGCCGAGGACTGTAAGGAGTCTGTGGTTGGAAGTATTCTGTCTCATCCATGGTAAATTAATGTGATGTGGCCGAGGACTGTAAGGAGTCTGTGGTTGGAAGGATTCCATCTCACCCATGGCACATTAATCATCTCACTCATGGCACATTAATGAGATGTGTTTGAGGACTGCAAGGAGTCTGTGGTTGGAAGGATTCCATCTCATCCATGGCACATTAATGTTATGTGGCCGAGGACTGCAAGGAGTCTGTGGTTGGAAGGATTCCATCTCTTCCATGGCACATTAAAGTGATGTGGCCGAGGACTGCAAGGAGTCTATGGTTGGAAGGATTCCATCTCTTCCATGGCACATTAAAGTGATGTGGCCGAGGACTGCAAGAAGTCTGTGGTTGGAAGCATTCCATCTCATCCATGGCACATTAATGTGATGTGGCCGAGAACTGCAAGGAGTCTGTGGTTGGAAGGATTTCATCTCTTCCATGGCACATTATTGTGATGTGGCCGAGGACTGCAAGGAGTCTGTGGTTGGAAGGATTCCTTCTCATCCATGGCACATTAATGTGATGTGGCCGAGGACTGCAAGGAGTCTGTGGTTGGAAGGATTCCCTCTCACCCATGGCACATTAATGTGATGTGGCCGAGGACTGCAAGGAGTCTGTGGTTGGAAGGATTCCCTCTCATCCAGGTCACATTAATGTGATGTGGTCGAGGACTGTAAGGAGTCTGTGGTTTGAAGGATTCCATCTCATCCATGGCACATTAATGTGATGTGGCCGAGGACTGTAAGGAGTCTGTGGTTGGAAGGATTCCATCTCATCCATGGCACATTAATGTTATGTGGCCGAGGACTGCAAGGAGTCTGTGGTTGGAAGGATTCCATCTCTTCCATGGCACATTAAAGTGATGTGGCCGAGGACTGCAAGGAGTCTGTGGTTGGAAGGATTCCATCTCTTCCATGGCACATTAAAGTGATGTGGCCGAGGACTGCAAGAAGTCTGTGGTTGGAAGCATTCCATCTCATCCATGGCACATTAATGTGATGTGTTTGAGGACTGCAAGGAGTCTGTGGTTGGAAGGATTCCATCTCTTCCATGGCACATTAAAGTGATGTGGCCGAGGAATGCAAGGAGTCTGTGGTTGGAAGCATTCCATCTCATCCATGGCACATTAATGTGATGTGGCCGAGGACTGCAAGGAGTCTGTGGTTGGAAGGATTTCATCTCTTCTATGGCACATTATTGTGATGTGGCCGAGGACTGCAAGGAGTCTGTGGTTGGAAGGATTCCTTCTCATCCATGGCACATTAATGTGATGTGGCCGAGGACTGCAAGGAGTCTGTGGTTGGAAGGATTCTCTCTCACCCATGGCACATTAATGTGATGTGGCCGAGGACTGCAAGGAGTCTGTGGTTGGAAGGATTCCCTCTCACCCATGGCACATTATTGTGATGTGGCCGAGGACTGCAAGGAGTCTGTGGTTGGAAGGATTCCATCTCATCCATGTCACATTAATGTGATGTGGTCGAGGACTGTAAGGAGTCTGTGGTTTGAAGGATTCCATCTCATCCATGGCACATTAATGTGATGTGGCCGAGGACTGTAAGGAATCTGTGGTTGGAAGGATTCCATCTCATCCATGGCACATTAATGTTATGTGGCCGAGGACTGCAAGGAGTCTGTGGTTGGAAGGATTCTATCTCATCCATGGCACATTAATGTTATGTGGCCGAGGACTGCAAGGAGTCTGTGGTTGGAAGGCGTCCATCTCTTCCATGGCACATTAAAGTGATGTGGCCGAGGACTGCAAGGAGTCTGTGGTTGGAAGGATTCCATCTCTTCCATGGCACATTAAAGTGATGTGGCCGAGGACTGCAAGAAGTCTGTGGTTGGAAGCATTCCATCTCATCCATGGCACATTAATGTGATGTGGCCGAGAACTGCAAGGAGTCTGTGGTTGGAAGGATTTCATCTCTTCCATGGCACATTATTGTGATGTGGCCGAGGACTGCAAGGAGTCTGTGGTTGGAAGGATTCCTTCTCATCCATGGCACATTAATGTGATGTGGCCGAGGACTGCAAGGAGTCTGTGGTTGGAAGGATTCCCTCTCACCCATGGCACATTAATGTGATGTGGCCGAGGACTGCAAGGAGTCTGTGGTTGGAAGGATTCCCTCTCACCCATGGCACATTATTGTGATGTGGCCGAGGACTGTAAGGAGTCTGTGGTTGGAAGGATTCCATCTCTTCCATGGCACATTAAAGTGATGTGGCCGAGGACTGCAAAAAGTCTGTGGTTGGAAGGATTCCATCTCTTCCATGGCACATTAAAGTGATGTGGCCGAGGACTGCAAGAAGTCTGTGGTTGGAAGCATTCCATCTCAACCATGGCACATTAATGTGATGTGGCCGAGGACTACAAGGAGTCTGTGGTTGGAAGGATTCCATCTCTTCCATGGCACATTAAAGTGATGTGGCCGAGGACTGCAAGAAGTCTGTGGTTGGAAGCATTCCATCTCATCCATGGCACATTAATGTGATGTGTTTGAGGACTGCAAGGAGTCTGTGGTTGGAAGGATTCCATCTCATCCATGGTACATTAATGTGATGTGGCCGAGGACTGCAAGAAGTCTGTGGTTGGAAGCATTCCATCTCATCCATGGCACATTAATGTGATGTGTTTGAGGACTGCAAGGAGTCTGTGGTTGGAAGGATTCCATCTCATCCATGGTACATTAATGTGATGTGGCCGAGGACTGTAAGGAGTCTGTGGTTGGAAGGATTCTGTCTCATCCATGGTACATTAATGTGATGTGGCTGAGGACTGTAAGGAGTCTGTGGTTGGAAGGATTCCATCTCACCCATGGCACATTAATCATCTCACCCATGGCACATTAATGAGATGTGTTTGAGGACTGCAAGGAGTCTGTGGTTGGAAGGATTCCATCTCATCCATGGCACATTAATGTTATGTGGCCGAGGACTGCAAGGAGTCTGTGGTTGGAAGGATTCCATCTCTTCCATGGCACATTAAAGTGATGTGGCCGAGGACTGCAAGGAGTCTGTGGTTGGAAGGATTCCATCTCTTCCATGGCACATTAAAGTGATGTGGCCGAGGACTGCAAGAAGTCTGTGGTTGGAAGAATTCCATCTCATCCATGGCATATTAATGTGATGTGGCCGAGGACTGCAAGAAGTCTGTGGTTGGAAGCATTCCATCTCATCCATGGCACATTAATGTGATGTGTTTGAGGACTGCAAGGAGTCTGTGGTTGGAAGGATTCCCTCTCATCCATGGTACATTAATGTGATGTGGCCGAGGACTGTAAGGAGTCTGTGGTTGGAAGGATTCCGTCTCACCAATGGCACATTAATGTTATGTGGCCGAGGACTGCAAGGAGTCTGTGGTTGGAAGGATTCCATCTCTTCCATGGCACATTAAAGTGATGTGGCCGAGGACTGCAAGGAGTCTGTGGTTGGAAGGATTCCATCTCTTCCATGGCACATTAAAGTGATGTGGCCGAGGACTGCAAGGAGTCTGTGGTTGGAAGCATTCCATCTCATCCATGGCACATTAATGTAATGTGGCCGAGGACTGCAAGGAGTCTGTGGTTGGAAGGATTCCATCTCTTTCATGGCACATTAAAGTGATGTGGCCGAGGTCTGCAAGAAGTCTGTGGTTGGAAGCATTCCATCTCATCCATGGCACATTAATGTGATGTGTTTGAGGACTGCAAGGAGTCTGTGGTTGAAAGGATTCCATCTCATCCATGGCACATTAATGTGATGTGGCCGAGGACTGTCAGGAGTCTGTGGTTGGAAGGATTCCATCTCTTCCATGGCACATTAAAGTGTTGTGGCCGAGGACTGCAAGAAGTCTGTGGTTGGAAGCATTCCATCTCATCCATGGCACATTAATGTGATGTGTTTGAGGACTGCAAGGAGTCTGTGGTTGGAAGGATTCCATCTCATCCATGGCACATTAATGTGATGTGTTTGAGGACTGCAAGGAGTCTGTGGTTGGAAGGATTCCATCTCATCCATGGTACATTAATGTGATGTGGCCGAGGACTGCAAGGGGTCTGTGGTTGGAAGGATTCCCTCTCACCCATGGCACATTAAAGTGTTGTGGCCGAGGACTGCAAGAAGTCTGTGGTTGGAAGCATTCCATCTCATCCATGGCACATTAATGTGATGTGTTTGAGGACTGCAAGGAGTCTGTGGTTGGAAGGATTCCATCTCATCCATGGCACATTAATGTGATGTGTTTGAGGACTGCAAGGAGTCTGTGGTTGGAAGGATTCCATCTCATCCATGGTACATTAATGTGATGTGTTTGAGGACTGCAAGGAGTCTGTGGTTGGAAGGATTCCATCTCATCCATGGTACATTAATGTGATGTGGCCGAGGACTGTAAGGAGTCTGTGGTTGGAAGGATTCTGTCTCATCCATGGTACATTAATGTGATGTGGCCGAGGACTGTAAGGAGTCTGTGGTTGGAAGGATTCCATCTCACCCATGGCACATTAATCATCTCACCCATGGCACATTAATGAGATGTGTTTGAGGACTGCAAGGAGTCTGTGGTTGGAAGGATTCCATCTCATCCATGGCACATTAATGTTATGTGGCCGAGGACTGCAAGGAGTCTGTGGTTGGAAGGATTCCATCTCTTCCATGGCACATTAAAGTGATGTGGCCGAGGACTGCAAGGAGTCTGTGGTTGGAAGGATTCCATCTCTTCCATGGCACATTAAAGTGATGTGGCCGAGGACTGCAAGAAGTCTGTGGTTGGAAGAATTCCATCTCATCCATGGCATATTAATGTGATGTGGCCGAGGACTGCAAGAAGTCTGTGGTTGGAAGCATTCCATCTCATCCATGGCACATTAATGTGATGTGTTTGAGGACTGCAAGGAGTCTGTGGTTGGAAGGATTCCCTCTCATCCATGGTACATTAATGTGATGTGGCCGAGGACTGTAAGGAGTCTGTGGTTGGAAGGATTCCGTCTCACCAATGGCACATTAATATTATGTTGCCGAGGACTGCAAGGAGTCTGTGGTTGGAAGGATTCCATCTCTTCCATGGCACATTAAAGTGATGTGGCCGAGGACTGCAAGGAGTCTGTGGTTGGAAGGATTCCATCTCTTCCATGGCACATTAAAGTGATGTGGCCGAGGACTGCAAGGAGTCTGTGGTTGGAAGCATTCCATCTCATCCATGGCACATTAATGTGATGTGGCCGAGGACTGCAAGGAGTCTGTGGTTGGAAGGATTCCATCTCTTTCATGGCACATTAAAGTGATGTGGCCGAGGTCTGCAAGAAGTCTGTGGTTGGAAGCATTCCATCTCATCCATGGCACATTAATGTGATGTGTTTGAGGACTGCAAGGAGTCTGTGGTTGAAAGGATTCCATCTCATCCATGGCACATTAATGTGATGTGGCCGAGGACTGTCAGGAGTCTGTGGTTGGAAGGATTCCATCTCTTCCATGGCACATTAAAGTGTTGTGGCCTAGGACTGCAAGAAGTCTGTGGTTGGAAGCATTCCATCTCATCCATGGCACATTAATGTGATGTGTTTGAGGACTGCAAGGAGTCTGTGGTTGGAAGGATTCCATCTCATCCATGGCACATTAATGTGATGTGTTTGAGGACTGCAAGGAGTCTGTGGTTGGAAGGATTCCATCTCATCCATGGTACATTAATGTGATGTGGCCGAGGACTGCAAGGGGTCTGTGGTTGGAAGGATTCCCTCTCACCCATGGCACATTAATGTGATGTGGCCGAGGACTGTCAGGAGTCTTTGGTCGGAAATGATTGCATGTCTTCCATGACACACTGTTGTCGCATGATGGCAGAGCAGTGTTGGTGGCACTGCTGTGGTGTAAAGGTACGCATGTCTAGTGCGGCAGAATGAAGATGATACATTGTCGTCAATTTGAGATCAGTTTCCTTCTAATGTTTGCACCTGAGGTGCGTTATGCTACCTGGTGTACCAGAAGATGTATAAAAAATAAAAACACCACCTTTTCTAATATCTGTCCTAAAAATGAGGAAACCTCATCACTACCATCTCAATACCTTCTGATCCCTCCCTACTAGTAACCCCCAGCAGCTAGCTATGAAAATAATTCCTGCATCCTAGCTTGCTAACATTGACAGAGCACCACCTCTGAAACGGAGAAATCATGCCACTGTGTAAATCTTTACACCAGAGGCGCCCCGCGTGGCATTAGGCACGACATGCACAAGGTACAATGACTTTACATTACTGAAAAAATCAATAATGGGTATACTTGTATAATTGCTGTCTTCTGGCACTTCAATTAAACAGTACAGGATGTTAGTCACGGTATTAAGCCCATTTTCCCAGTCCTTTCATTCAGTGCCAAGGACGAGTATGCTCGTCCTTTTTGCATAGACTGCCATAACAGCCTGGCGCTTAACGCACAGGGCAAGCGGCACGGCTACTGCATGTGCCAGCAAGCAGGTGGCAATAGGGCCACTTCCGCTTAGTGAAGGTTGAGAGCCGGCGTGTGCGTCCGTCCTCCAGCCGCACTGTCCGCGCTGCTCAGAATGAGCGTCCACATCTGTCAGTCTGGCCCCTCTCGCGCGCTCAAACATTCTGCAACTATGAAGGGCTCTGCCTTGAGATATCAATCACGGGAGGGCGTCATAACGCGTGAATTATGCACGGAATGCTTCGGATTCGGCAGACACCCATTCTTTCCAAGCTTTAATTGCCGTCGCTGCCAGTCGCACCCACCCAACACCCTCCCGACCATATATCACTGACCTCGGAAAGGCTTCGGCTGGGGTGAGGAATGCGATGGGTGACAGCGGCCCCTCCGATTTAACGATCTCATGTCAGGGTGGGGGAGTGTGGAAGCTTCTGAGCGTCATCAATCTAGAACACTCGGTGAGTGAGCGGCGCGCCAGCTGCTGCGTATCTGGAGCCAGTTAATGGAGCATGCATTCAATGGTGGTGCATCACACGGATGTGTACAGCGCACATACACCGGGTAAGCCTGGTGCCCGGGCCTGGCGCTATCCACCACCAAAGACTGCATCTGACTAATTCAGTACAGTTCGGACTTCACAATGTGGGGATAACCCGGGGAGTATCCACCGTGGTAATAAGAGGAGGCGAGGGGGGCGACCTATGGAAAACGTGCTGGGTTTTTTAATGATGCAAATCGGCGTTCTCCCAATGTGTGGAACCATCGTCATTGGCCTCCATGCCCCAATCCAGTGATTCCTACATTGTCTAGTGCGCTGGCACTTGTGGGTTTATGAAACTGAAGGGTGCAAATGTTTCCTGAATTGAAGCAAGCCAGCACTTGTTTGTTTGTTTGTTTATTTTATTTGTATAGCGCTCCAGACCCAGGGGTAGAAGGGCACTTAAGAAGATGGTTACAACATTGAGAAGTATCTTGGAGTTGCATACTTCGTACATACATACTTATAATACATATATAATAAAATGGAGTACAGTTTACAGTTTGAATAGAATACAATTATCAATATACAGTTTCCATGTACAGTCATATACAATACATGAGCCAATTTCCGAGCAGGGGTGTGAGGTCGGATGTTAGTGGAGCTACTCTTTGTTTAGGAGCCAACTGATGACCTGCTTCCTGAAGATCTGGAAGGACTCGATCATTTTCATGTTGAGAGGTACGGTGTTCCAGAGTTGGGAGGCAAGTACTGTGAAGCTGGCCCCTCCAGCTCTTTTTAGGTGGAATCTGGGCACTGTCAAGCATAGAGTGTTGGAGGATCTGGTGGTTCTGGTAGCAGGTTTCATGGTAAATTTGCTAGCTAGATATGGTGGTGCTAGGTGATTGAGGGAGTTGTATGTGAGGCAGATGGTTTTTAAATCGATTTTCTGGCTTATGGAGAGCCATTTGCAGGCTTTCCTGGTAGTGGAAATATGCTCTCGTCTGGGAATGTTCATAGCTGCACGCAGAGCGTTATTCTGTAGTACTTGTAGTTTGTTGAGTACGGATTGGTTGGCACCTAGGTACAGGCTGTTGCAGTAGTCCAGTCTGGATTGTATGAGGGCTCTGGCGAGGGTGAGGCAGTTGTTGGGTGATAGGAAGGGTCTACTGGCCCTAATGAGTTTGCCGGTGTAGGCAGAGGCTGAGGCGATCATATTGGTTTGTTTGGAAAGGCTGGTGTTGGCATCCAGATAGAAGCCGAGGGTTTTCATGCTTTTGGCAATAGGGATGGTGTGACCATCGATCATGATATTATTGTAGCTGGAATTGAGTTTGGTAAGGATGTTAGGGGAGCCAACGATAAGGAGCTCTGTCTTCTCATCGTTCAGGCAGAGGCCATGCGAGGCCATCCATGCCTGAATGATGGAGAATATTTTGTTGATCCGGGCAACGTCTGCTTGGTAATCGCCTGTGATGGTGAGGAGTATCTGGGTGTCATCTGCGTAGTTTGTGTAGGTGACACCCAGATGGTCCAGTTGGTCAAATAGAGGCTTTGTAAATATATCGTACAAAGTGGGGGATACACAGGATCCCTGTGGGACTCTGCATGTGATGGGGATGGGATCCGCTGCAGATGTTGTTGAGAACACCCACATGGTTCTGTTTGCCAGGAAAGATTGTATCCATGTGATGGCAGAAGAGAAGTGGGCTGCGGTGGCTAGGTGACTGTAAAGGATTTCGTGGCTGACCAGGTCAAAGGCCGCTGAGAGGTCTAGGAGGAGTAGAATTGCGGCATTGCTTTTATCTTTAATTTCATCAATCTGGCTTTTGAAATCAACAAGGGCAGTTTCTGTTCCGTGTTGAGGTCTGAAGCAAGATTGACGTATTCCTAGTAATTGGTTGGATTCCAGGTATTCCTGAATTTGGATATAGGCGACTCTGTCCAGGATTTTTAGGAGGAATGGGACTGTGATGATGGGCCTGTAGTTGGTGGGTAGGGCTGGATCGAGGGATTGTTATTCAAGAGTGGGAGAACCCATGATTGTTTTAGGTTGCTGGGTATTGTCAGGGGTTTTGACCCATGTTCGAGTTATTATGCTGCAATATTTGGGGCTGTGGGCTCAGAAAATCCAAGATGGCCGAAAAAGCCCACATTGCGCCAGAATCCAGGAAAACCGCGCAGTTTTTACGCACACCAAAATGGTCGCCTGACCTACCACCCACCAGTGCGAGCGTGATGGGCCAGAAGCGCCATGAGTGAAACGTGGTGCCAAAGGAAAAACAGCAGTGCCTGTTAGCTCAAAAAGCACTTTGAAATCACCTTTGTTTCTCTGAAATGCAAGCTAAAATTGCCTATTTTAAAAATTGCAAGATATTCAAAAATCTCACTGAACACCAGCAGACATTTGGCAGAATGTAGTCTTGTGTGCATACAAAATCTGGAAAGGTGAAGAGCCCAAAACAATGTTTATAACAAAACTGGCTGAGCTCTGGATGTCAGTAGCTGAAGTGAAATTGGACTTAAAGCCACTAAAATCGAAATGTTTAAAATAAATGAGTGACCTACTTTGAGTGTCACATAGGTTGCAACTGTTTAAATGTCATAGTTTTGAACTTAGAATCAGCGTTCTAGCTGCATGTGTAGAAATTGTAAGTTTGATTTGAATGAAGAAAAACTGGGAACAAAAGTGACATTTGGCTGAAGCCTGGCTTGAAGAGATTGAATTCTGCCCGGCAACTACCCCCGACAGGAGTTGAAACTTGCTCAGCCACTGCATTCGCAGGCCTGGCTGCCTTCTGCTGTTCCCACCAAAAGGAGATTACACCTATCTGATTGAATCAGGGGAGGAGCACCTGGGAGCAGGGATACAGAAAAACGAGCCTTCCTTGGCTCAGGCAAATGTTAAATTAGGGTGGGGGTCGTAAATGGCTTCCTCTTGGGAGAAACTGGGGGGAGCAGTGCCTCTGTGAGTTGGAGGAAGTGGATAAACCAGAAATTCCACCATGTGCTTTGGGAAACCACACCCCTCTGGGCCAGAGCATAATTTTAAAAAGATGGATAATTCATAGTACGGACATGTCAAAATTATATAATTAATATCATTATTCTTGTGATTTTTCTGTGCACATTTTAAGAGGTGTTAGGGCTCTGTGTTATGTTCTGGGGGGTAGTAGCGGAAAATAAGGTATTACTCCGAATGTCTGTATGTTAAAAATCTGACACTTTATCATCTGATGCCCATATTCCTTGTGCATGTTTGTGTAAATTCTGGAAAAGTTTAGAGGTTGTGTTCTTGATGAAAAGGGCAGAATTCTGTCATAAGTGGACACGACATCTTACAAAGACACGGATCAGATGGTTTGGTGCTACAGAAAATATGTTAACTCGACATATAATATTAGAAAAATGGTACATAGATAAATATGTATTTAAATCAAAAATAGATTTGTGTGCAAATTGACAAGGGGAGTGTTCTTTCTGTATGATATAAAATTAATGCCTGATGACACTCCATTCCTTCCCCCAATCAAGGGAGAGAGGGGAGCTTGGCCAATGATAAGTTGTGAGGGGCAGGCTTGGTTATGCCCACGCACACACCCATTTTCAAAACACATAAAAAGAGACTGCTTTGGACAGGCAACACACTCACTTTCCATTTTCTTGCAAAGCACTCTGCCGGACCAGACAATATCCAGAAGGACCATCTCCAGAACTTAGAATCCAGACTTCAGAACATTTTCAGCAGGCCTCAAAATCTTTTGCAAATTATTCAAGCAGCCGGGCTGAGCTGTTTGATTCTGCTAGAACCCTGTGCCAGTACCCAGAAAGCAGTGCTGTATCCAGAATCCACTTGATCCAGACCAGCAGAACCAGAGACCCAGACCAGACCGCAGTGCCGCTAGCAGACCCAGACCAGATCGCTGTGAGCAGAACCGGTACTAAAGACCGTCCGTGGCAAGCAGCCAACCTGACCAGACCCTGACGGCCTATTTCAAATTTATAGTGTAAGTACTAAGCTAGAACTGTGCCAGAACCAATCTCTTAGCCTAAAATAATCTGATTCAAAACATTTGAGGCTGTCCAGAACTGCATCATAGGAATCGTGTGTTCATTCTTTCAAAGCTGTAAAAGTGTCATTTTGTCATTCAGAAGTTTACTTTCATTTCGAGAAACTCCACAAAATCGTCCGTATCTCTGGAATCACGTGTGCTAGGAATGGGATTCAACTTTCATTTTAAAGCTAAGATTCTAAGCTTTCCAACAAGCCTAAAACCGACTTCCTATTCCTTATAGTTATTCCGTAATCGTGCTTAACGCATTCGGAAAAATTGCCGCAAATTGAAAAATTAGCACCTGTCAAAGATAGCTGTCTTTTGCTTGAACTACTAAAATTCGTTTTCAACCTGCTAATCCCTCATTGAGCATTGTCAGTGTGATTTGAACTAATCTTAAATAGCTATCACCTACCCTGAACCTCCTACAGGGAATTAAAATCATTTTTAGCATATTTTCCCTTCTTTGCATGCAACATTTAAAAGTACTTTTGCCTGTGTTTAAAATCCTCCCTGTTTCTCTAAGCTTACTGGGGGGTACGGGAACTGAACTACATTTGAATGTATTCCTGAGAACTGTGTGCTCCTCTTTCCATCTTTTTATATTGCATAGGGGGGGAGTGAATTGCCACCAGGGGAAAAGGGAACATATTATCTCTTGTGAAACCCTATCAGTTTATTTCTGTGCTGCATTTTTTCCATCATTGTTTTTCCTTGAAATCATAAAAATATTCTCAGCTACCTTATCCTCCCTATACTAACTCCTCAGTAATTAAATCAGTGTGCTAGTGTAATATTATCCATTGTTGATCACTGTCATATTCTTAAGTGCGATATCAAATATTAATTTATTATAAAAGTGTGATATATATATTGTTTAATTTTTCCAATAAATCTTTTAAATTGCAAAACAAACCTACTTCTTGGCTCAGTGAGGTCAAGGGGATTCAAAGAGAGGGGTGTTATATAAGGGTTTATCATCCAGAGTATAACTTGTCTTAAAAATATATAAATAAGGGCTTCCCTTGGGCGTCCCAGACGAGGCACTGACTTAGTGGGATTGCTGAATTGAAGTCACTTAACAGATTGGGGGCTCGTCCGGGATTCTGGATTAGATCTATCACTTGTGCAGATTAATACAGTGTGCTGACAGGATACATAATCCTGTTGGATCACCACGCCGTGTTACACTGTAAAAACACCCCTCAAAGGAACGCTCTAAGGAAACGGTCTGTTTTGCAAAATAAAATACAAACTTCGTAAGTCAGGAAGGAAATCAATTTCCAGAATGACGACCTTGGTAGATATCAAAATAGCCAGAGAACACCTGTTACATTAGCTATTTGTGAGAGGTGAGTGGGCTCATCAGGACCAGGCGGTCTGGTTGCAGGCAATCGCACCCCAGATCACTAAAACAGGGTCAGACATATGGAGAGATCAGGGTCCATTACATGTGGCCCTGAGTGAACTATATATGGCCCCTAAAGCCAAAGATGAGCACGACATGATTGTCAGGATAGCGGCATATTTATATTTATATATGGGAGCCATACAGGACAAATGTGCTGAAGGCCAAGATCTGGCAAATAGGCAACTGATGGCATTAGAGAAGGCCCAATCTGACCTGGTCTCTTCCGAGCAGAGGCTGCAGAGGAGCCAGGAGTCATAAAATGATAGTAGGCAGTATATCATTAAAATAAAAGAGGACATGGGGATCCTGCAACAGGAAAAGTCTGACCAGGATACCAGATTTCTGGCCTTGCAGAAGGAGTACCAAGAAGGTTTGGACTCCCTACTGCAGATCCAGAAAAAGCTGGAGCAACAGCTGGATTTCAATAGGGGATGTGCTGAGCAGGTAGTCACCCTGCAAAGCCACCTAGATAGGGAGAAGGCAGAAAGCAACAAATTATTTCTGAAAGACCTGGACACCCAGGCAGAGTTTGAGGAAGAGCGACAGAAAGCTGGTGCCCTTCAAAGGCAGAGGGACGACCTGGCGGCACCGATGCAGGCTCTTAGTCAGGAAAGGGACACCTTAGGCCAGGAAGTCTGCCAATTAAAAGAAAAAATTGAAGAAAATCACCTGGCCCTCCAGGGGCTGGGTGACCTCCAAAAAGAGCATCAGGACTTGCTAGAGCACACCAGGAGGGTGGAAGATGATCTGGCAAGAAAGGAACAAGCCAGTAGGGATGGGACACAGGAGGTAACCCTCCTGCAGCAAAGACTGGCCCAGTATTCCAGGACCAACCAGGAGGCACAGAGAGAGAATGAGGCTCTCTGTCAGCACAATGATAGGCTCCAGCAACAGGTAACCATGCAGGAGAGACTGATAGAGTCTAGAAAGGCCTTAACGGAGGAACTGAAAGCGCAGGCTCTTGCATTGCAACAGGAAGCAGGGGCTGACAGAGATGAAATTCGCGGGGAAAGGGAAACACCTGAGCGTAACCTCAGGAGCCCTAGTACCAGAGGCCTTCATCTCTCCCAGTCCTTGGACTCTGTCACCCCCATGTCCCAGGGTGCACATGAGCCCAGGGCCACGGGGAAGGCAGATTACTATCCAGCCAAAAGTATGGGGTTCATAGGCCAGTACCTCCCAGGAATGGATGGGCGGGCATCAGGGTATGGGCACCCAAGCACAGTGCAATTTAGTGGGGAACCCCAGGAGAGTAGGCCCACTAAGGGCATCCTAAAAACCCCTGCCCAGTTAGGTCAGTGGGGGGGGTACCCATCAAATCCTGGCAGCAAGGAGGAATCTGAAGACTCCTCTGAACATCACAGGACACAGGAGACCAGGTCCCCACATTCTGCCAGCCATTCCCAGGCTCGCAGAATCCGGGAGAGCCTGGAAGATCAGAAGGGCACCTCTGGGAGCAGTGCTTCTGAGTCAGAGGATGAATGGACCAGGGTTACCCGAACCAAAAAGGCCAATAAGGCAAAAAGGGCCTTGCTTAAGGACCCCTTAAAACAGATTAAGGCAATAAGGAGGATTTGATGGGTACCCCCCCCCCCCCACTGTCATCACACCTTATCATAAGAACGCCAAGTATTCTGTTTGGGAGCCACCCGCATCTATGAGGTGCAGAAACCGGTGGAAAATAAGAATCAGCCCAAAAAACCCAAAACCAGCAGCACCCCTGCTGCTGCCAAGGTGGCAGAGGTAAAGGTTGCCGCCGTTTTAGATTTGGAGATGGGGGGGCCTAAAAACCTGCCTGCACCGAATAATTCTCAGCCCAGAAGGCCCTCGGGCCAGTCACAGACAGGGGTCAAGGAGTTAGTCCCACAAATGGGGTCCCTCGCTCCCCTGACTATGTAAGTCCCCGCTACAAGGGAAACCGACCCATCCTGGGGTATGTGTGGTCCCCTCCAGCCCAAGGGGGGGGATCCAACGAGGCACACAACCCAGGGAACTTCCCTCCTAACTTCCCACAGGAGGGCAGAAATTCCCCAAATCCTGGGCAGAACTTGTTCCCCAGGTATCCACCCAACTTCCAGCCCCAAAATCATCCATCCTTCTTTCCCCACTTCCCTGAGCCCCGACCACCTAATCCGGGAGAAAGGAGGCCAAGGGTGGAGGGGTACCCAAATCTTCCCAACAAGGGGTACTACCAAAGAAGGGATAGCTACCCTTACCGGGATCAGCCCAGGGGAGAAAACAGAACCCCGTATCAGCCTGAGCGGGTTTCCCAACTTGAGCGCCAAGTCCAAAATATGGCACAGGAGCTGGGTCACGTTCTGCGGGCTCAACAGAACCCTCAGATGAGCATGCCAGTGCAGAATGCCCCAAACTCTGGACCTGGTGCTCCAGAACAATGACGGGGGCAGCACCCCGATAACCCACCGGTTCCCAAGGAGGAGGCACAAGGGGAAGGGGGTGTAAAGCCTTGGAGGAAGCATTCTTCCCCACTTGTAAACAGCCCCTGGAAACCCAGGAACTGGAAACAAAATCTCTTACCCCTGAAAGGCTGCCACCCAAGGAGCAGAGAGGAGGTAGGAGAAACAAAGGACCCAAACTGACCCATTTTGTGGAGGAGGTACAGATCGTCCAATTTGAGGGAGAGGGATCCTCAGAGGATCCTGGGAAAAGGTGCTTCTCCTTTAGAGATGGGGGAACTCCTCCCAAGGAAAAATGGGTCCCAGGAGATTCCAATCTAGACTGGGTAGATGTGGGGATTGAGCTGTCGCTGCCCATCATCCTATCCCAGAACCAACAAAATCGAAAACCCCTGGTTCAAACCCACCCTGGTGACTGCCTCCAAAAAGGGGGGGCGGCCCAGAACCGGAACCAGGGGAACCTAAAACTGAATCAATAGACTGGGTAGATGTGGGGATCGAGCTGTCACCGCCCATCATCCTATCCCAGAACCAACAATACCAAAAATACCTGGTCCAAACCCATCCTGGTGACTGCCTCCAAAAAGGGGGGGGCGGCCCAGAACCGGAACCAGGGTAACCCAAAACCATATCCAGTTGCCAACTTTTTCTTACAGATTCCCGAGACTCTCCACAGAATTTTGGCCAGATCTCTTCTCTCTCAATGTCCAAAACCAGAAAATTAGCCCACCAGTTGTCCGAAAATGTGCATTATCTGTGTCCCCTTGAGGAGAAGGAGGGAAGATACTATGCCCGGTACAAGGGGCAGGGTACAATTTTGGCACTGGTGGACACTGGATCCCAAGCTACACTTCTGTCCAAAAGGGCCTTTGATGAACCAAATGCAGGAAGGGGGGAGAATTACCGTATTCCTCTCACCTCTCTTCCTGGACAACTTCAAAACTTTGACGGGAAGGAAATTCCACACTGGTAGGAAATACTCTGAAATTCTTTACTAATCCACAATCAGAAACTCCCACTCCTATAGTCCAGAAAGATGCGAAATCAGCTCAGAGCCTGGCTGATGTTCAGCAAATTGGAGAGCAGTTGTTCATCCCTGTTCAGTTAAATGATGGGAAGGACTCTGTTCTCGCCCGAGTGTGTGTGAACAACAGTAAGAGCTTCATCAGCGAAGCCCTGTTCCGCCAACTCCCAAAAGATCCAGCCATTCCCACATTCAAACTGATAGACAAATGGGAAATGGATCTGGAAACATCCAATTCCAAACATCTCCTGCCAAGCAGGTGTATGCTCAAAATCTCCATTGGCAACAAAAGCATAGTCCATAATTGTTGGGGCGTGCGAGACGTCACTGCCGCCTTTTACTTAGGCAGTGACATTCTCAATCGGTTTGCCATTAGTTTGGACCTAATAAACTTCAAAGCCTGGTCTCGATTAGCGGATAATCCCATGGGCTTTGATGATCCAGGAAAAGCATTTAGGTCAGCTCAATTGCTACCTTATGCAGTTGAAATTCAGGTTAAAGAGGAAGACACCATCCCAGAAAGGACCCGACAATTCTCCCTGGAAGTGAAAGTTAAAAGAGGTTAAAAATTTAAAAACAGTGATGCTTATATTCACCTAAATGCTTCTCTCCAACAGCAAGGGTTGGGGGTAAACCCAACACCATTAGTCAACATACAACATGACACCATTCCAATAGAAGTGGATAACAGTGACTTAAAGAGTATTACTCTAGCCGCGGGCACCATTATTGGAATGGCGGTTGATGACCGACATTTCTCCATTGATTTAGGAAATGAACTGTTAGGACCAATCCCCAAGGACTGTTTTGACAGTGACAGTGATGACAATACAACACCAGACAGGATCTTTACCCGGCATGGGGGGAACTTCCTGATGTACTCTTCCTGCCCTTATGGTAAGGAAGATGTGACTTGTGACTTCAGGAGGAAAAGAGGTGATTTTCCAGGTCCATGAGGACTGCCTTTCAAACCTGAAGCCTCCAGTCCAAATCAGCACTCTGACCAGGGACTTCTCCAACCACCTGGAGGAGGCTGCTGAGATAGCAAAACCAGAAGTCTTTCCAGGCTTCAGGCAGATGGTGGAAGAGAGAGTCAACCTAGCTGTGCCTGTGTGACTCTGGAACAGAAGCAAAAGTTGAAACAAGATCTCTTTGCGGTTGACTCATATGACTGTGGTCGCACCGACATCCACACAACAACAATTCCCACAGACCTTGGCATGACTCCAGTGTTTGTGAAGCAATATCGCTTGCCTCTCGCATCAATGGAGTCCCTTACTGAAATAATTAAGAACCCTGAGTCCCGGGGAATAATCCGTCCAGTACACAGCACCTTCAATAATCCGGTGCTGGGAATATTGAAGCCAAACGGCCAGTGGAGACTCTGCGCCGACCTTAGGGAGCTCAACAAACGGGTCCATACTTCCCGATGGCCTCTTCCCTACATTGACCAAGGGCTGGCCCAGATCCAGGTGTCACAGGTATTCACTGCAATAGACCTGACCAATGGATACTGGACTGTGCCTGTCAGTAGGGAGGACCAATACAAGCTGGCTTTTACCTTTGGGGGCCAGCAGCACACATAGACCCGGACTCCCTTCGGATACCTCAACTCCGGCAATGAGTTCAACATGTTCCTACTTAAGGCCATGCCCGACCTGGGTGCAAGGGGTAACTTGGCTTAGGTAGATGATGTCCTCATCAAAAGTTCATCTGTGGAGGAACATATAGCGAAGATCCGTTATGTTCTGACACAGTTGATGGCCGCCGGAGCAAAACTTTCCTTTCAGAAAGCACAGTGGTGTAGAACCTGTATTAATTTCTTGGGGCATGAGATTACTCCTCAGGGTCTCTGTCCCCAGGAAAAGAAAGTGGAAGCACTCTAGAAACTGAAAGACCCCACAACTCTGCGGGAACTAAGGAGCCTCCTTGGACTGACTAATTAAAGCAGAAAGTTCATTGAGGGCTACGCAGAGATCACCAGACCCCTGATTCATCTCTTGAAGGGGGGGTCAAGTGGGAATGGGGTCCAGAACAATCCGAGGCAGTAAGACAGCTCAAAAGAAGCCTTTCACAAGTGCCCTGCCTAGCTTACCCTGTCAGAAACAAGGAGTTTTTCTTGGAGACAGGGTTCTCTACTACATGCTTGACTGCAGTATTATATCAAAAGCATGACAAGGTCAATAAAGTCATCTCCTATGCGAGCAAAACCTTATCCTCTGTGGAGGAAAAATTCAACGACTGTGAGAAGGCACTCCTGGCAACGGTGTGGGCATTGAAGAATTACCGCCCGTTTATCCAGGGGGAACACATCATAGTGGAGACTCCACACCAGCCTCTGCAATATCTCCATAGTGACAGAATTCGGGCCAGAAATGTGAGTAATTCCCGAATTACTTCCTGGATTCTGTCAATGCAAGGCTTTCCTGTGGAGGTCAGATATGGCCAAATCAAGAAGAGTCCCCTCGCGCAAGGTCTGGCTGACTTGCATAATTGTGCCAGAGAAAACTGTCTCGAGGACTAAAGTCTAAAAATCAAGGACAACATGGAGGCACACCTTAAATCCCCACACAAAGTCTTTGAAGAAGACAAGTGTGAGGGAATGCCCACTGTCTATATGGATGGATGCTCTTACCATGTTGACAACAACGGGGAAAAAGAACTTGTGGCCGGCGTAGGGAATGCATGGGTGAATGAGTCCCCAGAACCCTCCGCTGGATACAGAATTGGTCCCCGAAGTAGTCAGGTGGCAGAATTGATGGCTGTGTATCAAGCCATCCTCACTGCTGTCCAACATCAACTCCATGAACTGGTCGTAATCACAGATTCAGATTATGTACCCTTGAAAACATGGGAAGTTAATTCAAAACATTGATCATCTGGTCACCTCGAACGGGATGACCATCTACTGGAAAAAGATCTAGGGTCATTACAAAGTAGAGGGACCAGACAAAACTGGAAATGACTTAGCTGATCAGCTGGCCAAAACCGGGGCCATCCAAGGGGGAAATCCAGGTCACTGCTACCACTAGGTCCCAGACAAATGCTCACAATGAACTTTCAACTACACAATGGAGTAAGGAGACCCCAGATGCTGATTTGATTACGGCTCAGAATTGGGATCCAATAATTGGTAAATTTTACCAACACATTGAGGACCCTGAGAACCTTCCCCTGACGGATACCGATTACATTGGGAAAGAGGACCTTAGAGTGTTGATGAAATGTCCAAAAATGTTCCGAATTCAAGACGGTTTGTTGGTAAGGAAATCCCAAGCTGGCCATGATCAGTGGGTGGTCCCTACCTCATTCCAAAGCCTGATGTTAAGTCACGCCCATGATGCGGCCACCGCAAGTCATAGGGGGTTTCATACAACACTTGAGATCTTAAGAGAGGTTGCATACCGGCCACACATGGGGCAGGACCTCGACCAATACTTGAAGGGGTGTCTTGTGTGTGCACAACTTCAGCCAACATCCCTCACACACCGGGCGCCTCTCCAAAAGAGGGGGATGACACTGCCATGGTCAGATTTGCAAATCGACTTCATAGGCCCGTGATTCGCTCTTCTAGGGGAAACAAGTACATGTTGACGGTCACATGCTTGTTTACCAAGTGGTTGGAATGTCTCCCGGCCCCAAACTGCAAGGCAGAAACAGCAGCTGCCCTGATGATTAACCACATCTTTTCGCGTTTTGGTCTACCACAAAGGATTGAGTCAGACAGAGGTAGCCATTTTACCAGCGAAGTAATGACTAAGATGTGGGAGATACTGGGGGTTAAAAGGAAGCTACATATTGCTTACCGGCTAGCCTCTTCTGGTGCAGTAGAGAGATACAACAGAACCATAGTGAGCATCTTAAAGAAGTTTGTGGCAGATTCTGGGCCAAGTTGGGATATCCGATTACCTCTGGTCCTAATGGCCATCAGATCTACCCCTTCATCTGCAACTAAAATGTCACCGTTTGAGCTGATGACTGGACGCAAGATGGTGCTTCCCCATCATTTGCTCTACAGGACCCAAGAGCAGACATTGTTCAATGCCTCCACAACTCATGAGTATGTGGAGAATTTGAGGAAACACCTCCAACATGCTTTTGCCTATGCTCAGCGGAAGCTAGAAAGATCAGCTGATAGCATGAAGACCCATTACGATTTGAAAACTACCATGAAAGAGTACAATGTAGGAGACCGGATTTATTTATACAGTTTCCAAAGAAACCAGGCCAAACAGCAAAAATGTTTGCCTACATGGAAGGGACCTTTTGAAATTATAGACAAGATCTCCCCAGTCACTTACAAGATCTGCATCCCCAAAGGCAGTTTGGCGGAAGGACTAAGACAAGTGGGTCCACATCAATCAGCTAAAGTGTTGCCATCCCAGGCACACTCTGCAGCAACTGGAGGAGTCCTCTGCAATACCAGAGGGGACCGCTCCAGAGTAATTCAGTTCCAATCCTAAAATATCCCACATCTAGTCTCTAAAATATTATGATTCTTGAATAATTCTTGATTATATCTTGTTTTTTTTAAATAAGAATGTAAATGTCTATTGATTTATAAAATGTATATGCCGCCCCACTATATCAATAGTGGGGGAGAAATGTCTACGAATAGGTATTGCCGCTTTACTTTGTCATCCTAGGAGAAAGAAAACCTGGAGACTGACCACGGAAGACGACCTGGGGACCGAGAGCAAAGATCTGAGGGGCCCGGGGTACCGGCCAATACTTCCATCAGGGCCAGCGAGGAGAACCGACCGATCCACCCTGATGGAGGAAAAGATGTTGAACTTTGTCATCTGCGGAATCGGAAGAAGATGATGTGGACATCCCAGCGCGTGGATCAAAACGTCCTTTGCAACCCGACTAGCAGTCGGGCGGGGGTGCTTGTCAGGGGTTTTGACCCATGTTCCGAGTTATTATGCTGCAACATTTGGGGCTGTGGGCTCAGAAAATCAAAGATGGCCGAAAAAAGCCCACATTGCGCCAGAATCCAGGAAAACCGCGCAGTTTTTGAACACACCAATATGGTCGGCTGACCTACCGCCCACTAGTGCGAGCGTGATGGGCCAGAAGCGCCATGAGTGAAACGTAGTGCCAAAGGAAAAAGAGCAGTGCCTGTTAGCTCAAAAGTGATTTGAAATCACCTTTGTTTCTCTGAAATGCAAGCTAACAATGCCTATTTTAAACATTGCAAGATATTCAAAAATCTCAGTGAACACCAGCAGACATTTGGCAGAATGTAGTCTTGTGTGCATACAAAATCTGGAAAGATGAAGAGCCCAAAACAATGTTTATAACAAAACTGGCTGAGCTGTGGATGTCAGCAGCTGAAGTGAAATTGGACTTAAAGCCATTAAAATCGAAATGTTTAAAATAAATGAGTGACCTACTTTGAGTGTCACATAGGTTGCAACTGTTTAAATGTCATAGTTTTGAACTTAGAATCAGCGTTCTAGGTGCATGTGTAGAAATTGTAAGTTTGATTTGAATGAAGAAAAACTGGGAACAAAAGTGACATTTGGCTGAAGCCTGGCTTGAAGAGATTGAATTCTGCCTGGCAACTACCCCGAAAGGAGTTGAAACTTGCTCAGCCACTGCATTCGCAGGCCTGGCTGCCTTCTGCTGTTCCCACCAAAAGGAGATTACACCTCTCTGATTGACTCAGGGAGGAGCACCTGGGAGCAGGGAAACAATGAGCCTTCCTTGGCTCAGGCACATGTTAAATTAGGGGGGGTCGTAAATGGCTTCCTCTTGGGAGAAACTGGGAGGAGCAGTGCCTCTGTGAGCAACCTGAGTTGGAGGAAGTGGATAAACCAGAAATTCCACCATGTGCTTTGGGAAACCACACCCCTCTGGGCCAGAGCATAATTTTAAAAAGATGGATAATTCATAGTACGGACTTGTCAACATTATATAATTAATATCATTATTCTTGTGATTTTTCTGTGCACATTTTAAGAGGTGTTAGGACTCTGTGTTATGTTCTGGGGGGTAGTAGCGGAAAATAAGGTATTACTCCGAATGTCTGTATGTTAAAAATCTGACACTTTATCATCTGATGCCCATATTCCTTGTGCATGTTTGTGTAAATTCTGGAAAAGGTTAGAGGTTGTGTTCTTGATGAAAAGGGCAGAATTCTGTCATAAGTGGACACGACATCTTACAAAGACAGGGATTGGATGGTTTGGTGCTACAGAAAATATGTTAACTCGACATATAATATTAGAAAAATGGTACATAGATAAATATGTATTTGGATCAAAAATAGATTTGTGTGCAAATTGACAAGGGGAGTGTTCTTTCTGTATGCCATAAAATTAATGCCTGATGACACTCCATTCCTTCCCCCAATCAAGGGAGAGAGGAGAGGTTGGCCAATGATAAGTTGTGAGGGGCAGGCTTAGTTATGCCCACACACACACCCATTTTCAAAACACATGAAAAGAGACTGCTTTGGACAGGCAACACACTCACTTTCCATTTTCTTGCGAAGCACTCTGCCGGACCAGACAATATCCAGAAGGACCATCTCCAAAACATAGAATCCAGACTTCAGAACTTTTTCAGCAGGCCTCAAAATCTTTTGCAAATTATTCAAGCAGCCGGGCTGAGCTGTTTGATTCTGGCTAGAACCCTGTGCCAGTACCCAGAAAGCAGTGCTGTATCCAGAATCCACTTGATCCAGACCAGCAGAACCAGAGACCCAGACCAGACCGCAGTGCCGCTAGCAGACCCAGACCAGATCGCTGTGAGCAGAACCGGTACTAAAGACCGTCCGTGGCGAGAGAACCGCAGCCAACCTGACCAGACCCTGACGGCCTATTTCAAATTTCTAGTGTGAGTACTCAGCTAGAACTGTCCCAGAACCAATCACTTAGTCTAAAATAATCTGATTCAAAACATTTGAACCTGTCCAGAACTGCATCATAGGAATCGTGTGTTCATTCTGTCATTTCAAAGCTGTAAAAGTGTCATTTTGTCATTCTGAAGTTTACTTTCGTTTCGAGAAACATTGGAAAGCCCTGTGGCAGAAGGGCTGTGCGAATCTGTTTAGCTGTGGCGGCAGTGTGACCTATTTATTCATTCTACTGTGGTTCACTTATTGGATTGTTTGGCGAGCGAACGGAGAGTAAGTGGGGAGTAAGAAGCAGTCTCCTTTGCTCCACCCTGCAGCCGGCAGGAACTTCAGAACTTCAGAAAAAGTAAAAGGTGAAAAGGACGCCTTTACTTTTTTTTTTTTTTCTTCCAGTGACTCGCATGTCACGTGTGTAGCAGCTGAGCTCATTAGGACACCTGGTGCACCCTTGCGGAGAACGCCCTGTGGCAGAAGGGCTGTGCGAATCTGTTTAGCTGTTTGGCAGCTTTGGCGTGCATGCCAGAATTTACATTATAAAAGGAAAGCTTGAGTGTGAGAAGGGCAAGTGAATTTTTTTTTTTTTTTTAATTTTCTTTTCACTGTTTGGCGGTTTGCTGCTTTGTTGCCTGGCTGTCTGGCCGGATTGCTTCCCCTGGGCAACTTGTGGCTTGTGTTTGTGTTTTGAACTCTGCCGCCTTTGTAGAACAGCTGAGTCTTCGCCGAGCTGACGTTTTTTCCCGCGGCACGGGAAGCTGCCTGACTTCAACCTGTGAAACTATCTACTGATTGGGTCGTGGCTCTTGCTGGTTTTTTTTTTTTTAATTAATAATTAATTTTTTAGTTAAAGTTGTCTTTATTTTTTTAAGTGGTTTTTGTGTATCAATCTTATTTAACTGTGTTGGGATTCTTGTGGCAAACTACAAAAAGAGAAAGTTAAAATCCTTTTGCGAATTGCACAAGTGAATTGCTAAGTGCTTTCCTGTCTCGCCGGGTTGCCAGAGGATTCTTGTCGGACAAACACATTGCTGGACACGCTTTCCTGCTTTTGAAGGACTGATCCTATTGGGTTTTACTTTATAACATACCTGTGTTCTTATTTGAAGAATTATACAATCTTTCTTTATGTCACGTCAAATCAACCCGCTAAAAGCGGGAATGCCTGGGTCTGTAGCTAATACGTATAACCTAGTGCCACCTTTACCTAAAAAGACCTTGATCACTAAAAGAATTAAAGAAAATAAAGAGAGGAAACGAGCGACTTCTCTTAATGTGGATATTCGTTCCTATTGCATCACAGATGTTGTAGGATCAGAAAAAACTTCAGCAATGCCCTTACAAATGGAAAAAAACTCTGTCGTCAATAACTGTTTCCTCGGTGCCAGAGCTAGCTATGGCCAATCAGGTGATTTGCCCTAATGTGTTTGAGACGGCCATTATTCAGCACTTGGTCTGTCCTAACACTACAGTTCTGTGCGGAGTCTCGCCGCCCATAATTCCTGTCTCTGAAGAGTCTGTAATAAATTCAGTGCCCTTAAGTACTAACTTAGAGATGGATGTGATTGCCTCAAAAACATGTATTACTAGTGTTCAACTTCAACAAGCAAGAACAGAAGTAGCGGATGCCTCAATTGCATTAGCCTATACATCAGGCGAAATATGCACATCACAAGCAGTTACTACTGTAGCGGCTAAACCGTATGCACCCCCCCCTGTACCTTTATGCTCTGTTGAAGCTCAGCAGTTACTACGAACTGAATATGCTAAATTGACAGCGGTTGGTGAATTTGGAGATGATACATTAGCATCTATCTTAGCATCCAGTCCTCATGAATCTGCAACACCTGACATAATGTATATTTGCTCAAACACGGGTGATCTGATTCAATTGGCTGATCACTCACACATCCATACAGGTGAGTGTATAGATCATGCTCAAAAGCTAAATACCACCCCACCAGTTGAGACTGAGAATCCTGATTTATATAAATCTCCGGTCTTATTCGACAAATATCCATCATCAATCTCAAATACATCTTTTGTGGCCCCAACACCTAGATGTACCAGGTTCATAGAACCTGATACTAGTCATCCTTATTTTATTTGTGATAGTCAGATGCCATTTAAAGAAAATAGGTTCTCTTTTCCTGAAGCACCAGCTTTAAACAACACGTTGAGTGCCATGAATACCGCCCTATTGTCTTTGGCTAAGCTTTACGAATCATTAGATGAAAAGATGCGTTGCCAGAATAGCGAACTACATGTGTTACACATGCTTCTTAAAAAAGAACAGAAGGCACGCGTTCTGACATCTCGCTCTACTATACTCAAGATGACAAATCAATCTATGCAAACAAATACAAGTGATGCACTAGATGTGATGGTAGGCTTGCTGTCAAATTCAATACCAAATATAAAGTCAGTGTCAAGTATCACCCTTGATGCTGGAGCTCATTTAGTGCCCATCAATCCTTCTGAGGTAATGACAAAAGAACAGAGTATTTTGCCTCCAATTCCACTATCCAGTCAGCACCTCTTATGCCGATTGGGATAATCCCAAAACTACAAGGTGTATCATTTGCTCCAATATTCAGTACCTTGAAAGCTCTTCCTGTGTCCATCTTAGGTCAAACTCTACTTGAACCGGAGCCAAAAAAGCGTCTACCATTTGTCAATACAAGTTCTAAGTTAAAAGTAAAGAAAGCTGTTAGACTTGTGACATCAGTCAGGAAAAAACGAAAATTGAGCATAGACATTGAGAAAACAGACTACACAAGATGCTTTAGAATATCAACCACTCGATGATTTGCTTGATAGTGTAACAACATTAACTCTAAATCCATTAGATCAGAGTATTCAGACTCAAAATGGGCCAACTATATCTCAGTCTGCAATTGTAGGGGGTCCTCAACCACCATCTGTTGAAGAAAGGACATTGGCTAAGAGCTTATGTGCTGATCGAGTTCAATCCTCTGCTGTTTTAGAAAATGCTTCAAGTACTACTGATGACATCTTACACGATTTACGAGCAACTACGAGCCTCTTTTGACAAACAGATTAAAGTCAATGAAGCTCTTGTACAGTGTTACATTGCGCCAACTAATGAGAATAAGATTAAACAAACGAATATCACCCGCCTGCAAGATGATAAAATGCAAGCGCTTCGTGCTGATGGGATACTACAAGATTTGCTTGAGGAGATACGAGCTTCTTTCGCAAGATATACTAGAGAAAATGAGCATTTACACAAACTGTTAGGTCAGTTAACCAGGGCTCACTGGGTAAAATTGATCTAACTGCCCAGGATTATCAAAGGGCTATACCCAGTACTGAACCCTTGTTACTTGGACCTCCAAAACTTCAAAAAATAACAGCACAGGACACTGTGGATGTGGGAATCAGGGGTTCATCATCTTCTATCATGCTACCTATGAGCAAACAGAGTGAGCATATCCCAGGGTCATCTAGACTTGTCGGTAAATCGCAATTTAAAAATCACCATTGCCTTCTTATAAAATGTCGTGGTCACCCATTCCCCACTTATGACCTTAATCGAGCCAGCTTTTTGAATATCTGTGCTGATATCGCAGCTCTCGAAGATTTAACATCAGCTGATATTAGCTTGGTTGAATTTACTAGTGACCAAGATCTAACAGAAGCACGTTTATATGTACAATCAAGAGTGGTTTTAAACACGCTCTGGCTGGCTCGGACTGCCTTTTATAATTTGGGCTTTCTACTATCACAATATGTGCTCCATAATGATCTGAAACAATCCAATAATCAAGATCCTAAAAGTCGAATGTATGGTGACAACATAGCCTCCACGAGATCGGGGGCAGGAGCTGCACATAATGTATGGTCCCATGACAGTGACAATTTGAGATTGTAACCATCCCAGAAGATGGAATCTGTTAGTCTACTCTCTTGGAACACTAGAGGTCATAGACACTTTATTAATAATGGAAACAACAACCTCTTCCAGTTTTATATACTAATGTTTCAGGAGACATGGCTTCGCGATACACCAACATGGGATCAATATAATATCTTTGTGGTACCAGCCATAGAGCTGGTGAAGGGACGACCTATGGTCGGGCTCCTCATGGCCTTGCGAAAGAATAAGAAAATTGAAATTATTTGGCACAGATCACCGTCACCCTGCTTTCAGTATGTAAAGCTTCATGTTGGAGAAAGCTTTTATGCCATGATAAACATCTATTGGGGGAAAAAACATATATCCTCGAAGGTTTTCTTTGAAACTTTGATCATGATCCTTGATCAATTATTATTAGATGTTACCATTACCAACACGTTTATAATGGGGGATCTGAATCTTCACCTCTTAGCTCCTAATCTCTCGAGTCCCATGTCTGATGAACGTCGCTGGTTAACTCTAATGGCTGATCGCAATTTTGTAATGGTTAATGGATCTATACCTGGGGATGTACCTCCTAAACCTACATGGCACACACAATGTTAATAACCATGTAACGTTGGATTACATCTTTGTTAATACTCTTTTTTTGAATAATATAACTATGTTCTCCATTAAACCAACTATTCTGAGTGATCATAGTTTACTACATCTAAAATATGATTGGGCTGAAACGGAGAAACTCCATCAGAATATGAATGTGACTAATCTATACTAATCTAATAATGCTGGTAATCGATTAAAATGGACTCACAGAAAATTATGTCAGCTCAGAGATACCTTGTGGGAACAGTATACTGGTAATAAAGAATGTCTTAGTGGTTGTTATGTACATGCCATACAGCGCTTTTCAATACAGAGGGCGTGTCCTAAAGGCTCCACCCAGGTTCATCGTCATGCCTTCGATTTAGAAGTAAAATATAGGAAGAGTGAATTGAGAAGGCTTGTTAGGAGGCTATCAAATGGGTACACTCTTGTCCCGGGCTCTAAACAAGATCAGACCAAACGATTACAAAAGGCGTATAAAACATCACCGTGCCTCCCAATACCAACTTGATGGGGAGGCGATGTTGAAACAAATCATCCTCAAATCATCGGCAGGAATATGGGCTCTGTTAAATAACACCGCGGTTAAAAACCATTCATTACAGGTGAATTCCAACCCCCAAGAATCTTGGAATGATTTTTATGGCAATATATACACCTCGCCTTTCCTAGATTTTGACATGACCTGGGATAACATTACAGCTAATCATACTGTTAATTTTGGCCGTGAGGATATACTGTTTTTTATATCTAAATTGAGTGTATCCAGAGCTGCCGGACCAGATGGGCTACATAATGCCATGATAAAGCAAAATAAACATTTGTGGCCAGACATTCTATTTCATATGTTTCAACACATTAAGTTAACAGGTTTAGTGCCCGCGAATTGGAAAACATCAATTATTCTCCCCATATTCAAGAAAGGAGACAGGACAAATCCAGCATCATATAGACCCATTGCTTTGCTTGACTGTCCGGGAAAATGTTTTGCCCACTTGATCCTAGGTGAATTTAACCATTGGTTAAATCAACTCAATTACAGAGATCCTTTTCAAACTGGGTTTGTTCCAGGGTTAGGCACTGCCATCAATTTGATCACTTTAAAGGCTATTATTCACCTGAACAACCAACGCAACCAGCCAATTTATATGGCTTTTGTTGATTTTAGGGCAGCTTTTGATTTGGTCCCAAGGGAATTGTTATTTAAAAAATTGATGGATTTAAAGTGCCCCTGGCATATCCTAAAATGGATAATTCAATTACATTCAAACACCTCAATCTGTATTCGCCTGAACAACGAGGGCCTCTTGTCTGAACCCATACAGACCACTCGGGGTCTGAAACAAGGATGCCTGTTAGCGTCCGCCTTGTTTAATTACTTTCTTTTGGATTTTGGCACTAGTATTGAGGGGCTGATTGTTGATTCTCCGAAATTACAAGGTGTAGCAATTAAGTGGCTCTTGTACGCCGATGACATGGTGTTACTGTCCAAAACGCCCATTGGCCTATGTAATCTGCTAAATGCATTAGATATATATGCTAAACGTAATTGTATTAGCATTATTACTAAAAAAAACTCAAGTAATGCAATTTGGAGTTAATAGAGGTCAGAAAACATGTTGTTGGCAACTTCAAGGCACTGATTTGCTGCTTGTAAGATCAAGATCATACATCTATTTGGGGGTCTGTGTGGCAAGCAAATTGTCCGATAAAATGCAGAAACATCGTCTGCAACTAAAACATTCGAGTGCATTATCTCAACTACGAATAATCCGGGCAAAATATTGCAAATTTTCTATTGACCCTATGGTTATTTTTTACAAGCAAAAATATGTGCCTACCATTTTGTATGGTTCTGAAGCCGAGATATGCCGAGATATGCCAAACATACACATATTGGGTTAAATATGAAAGCAAGTTTTGGAAAAGTTTGCTCATGCTTCCAAATTCTGAATCTATTTCTATCATTAGATATGAACTGGGGCTTATATCCTTTTACGCATATGTATAAATGGAAGGTTTGTTTATTATATCGAAAATGTATCATGAAAGATAGCACTAATGGGCTACTTGACATCATATCTAGCTACTTATTGTTATCAGATGAAATCTTTCCAATGAAATGGCGTACTTCTGCTAGAAAATTCTTGAAAGGAGCTGATGTCTCTGAAATCTTGCTTATCGAAAATCCCAATAAAGCCAAAACTAAGTTGTGGGAATCCGACTGGATCAAAACCTGTGATGCATGCATGAAAATAATTAAATTCGGGTCGAATCCTTTTCCCTTAAAAGCAAAAGGCCATATAGAAACTTATTTAATACAATCTCCAAATCCGAGACATTGTGCAGATTTCATGCGCTTTAGATTGAACATTTGGCCTACAAGAGAGATTCTGTTTAGATGGAAGAAGACATCTGCGCAAACTTGTCGATTCTGTCATAAACAATAGAAACGGTGAAACACTTAGTGCTAGAATGTTTTAGTCTTTTATCATCAAGAATAAATTATTTTAAGCACTTGATCAACAAGACGGTGGTTATGCATGATGAATTATGGTTAATATTATTTAGAGGACACTCAAAACAATTAAGGTATGCGCTTGTGAATTATCTAAATTCATTGAAAATTAGGTTACCAGAGATTAATGCTGTTCAAGAAGAAGAGATGTAACAACTATATGTATCTCATGTTATTTAACTCTGAGAGTGAATCAGGTCCAAATCATGTGCAAAATCTGAAGGTGAATTATTTAAAAATGAGTGAAATTTAAGTTATCAGAGATTAACAATGTTAAAGAAAGAGCGATGTGATAAATCTTTTAATTTTATGTTATAATTTCGAAAAGTGATGTATGTAATAACTGTATAAAGATTCGACGGTTGTTTATTATGAAATATTGTAAAATTGAATGTAATATATTTTTATCTTTATATATTTTTTTTTCTTTTTTAAAATTGGTAATGATATGTTGAAAGGTCAGGTTTTAATGATCAAAACAACAATAAATAAAAAAAAAAAGAAACACAAAATTGTCCGTATCTCTGGAATCGCTATGTGCTAGGAATGAGATTTAACTTTCATTTTAAAGATAAGATTCTAAGCTTTCCAACAAGCCTAAAACCGACTTCCTATTCCTTGTAGTTATTACGTAATCCCGCTCGACGCATTCTGAAAAATTGCTGCGAATTGAAAAATTAGCTCCTGTCAAAGATCGCTGTCTTTTGCTTGAACTGCTAAAATTCGTTTTCAACCTGCTAATCCTTCATTGAGCATTGCCAGTATGATTTGAACTAATCCTAAATAGCTATCACCTACCCTGAACCTCCCACAGGGAATTAAAATCATTTTTAGCATATTTTTCTCTTCTTTGCATACCACATTTAAAAGTACTTTTGCCTGTGTTTAAAATCATCCCTGTTTCTCTAAGCTTGCTGGGGGGAACGGGAACTGAACTACATTTGAATGTATTCCTGAGAACTGTGTTCTCTCCTTTCCATCGTTTTATATTGCATGAGGGGGGAGTGAATTTCCACCAGGGGAAAAGGGAACATATTATTTCTTGTGAAACCCTATCAGTTTATTTCTGTACTGCATTCTTTCCATCATTGTTTTTCCTTGAAATCATAAAAATATTCTCAGCTACCTTATCCTCCCTATACTAACTCCTCAGTAATTAAATCAGTGTGCTAGTGTAATATTATCCATTGTTGATCACTGTCATATTCTTAAGTGCGATATCAAATATTAATTTATTATAAAAGTGTGATATATATATATTGTTTAATTTTTCCAATAAATCTTTTAAATTGCAAAACAAGCCTACTTCTTGGCTCAGTGAGGTCAGTGGGATTCAAAGAGAGGGGCGTTATATAAGGGTTTATCATCCAGAGTATAACTTGTCATAAAAATATATAAATAAGGAGACGAGGCACTGACTTAGTGGGATTGCTGAATTGAAGTCACTTAACAGTATGGAATTATTGGTGAAGGATAGGTTAATACATTTGGTGATGAAGGGGGAAATCTCTCTAGCTGCATCTTTTATGATCTGGGCGGGGCAGCTGTCTCCTTTGCAGTTTGAAGTTTTTAAGGAGGCGATGATTTTTTAAACTTCCGTAGTGGTAACTTTCTTAAACGTGAAGGGCAAACTGGTGTGGTTGGGCGTGGGTGGGCTGGGGTTGGTGATCTTGTTATTGGAGAGTTGTTGGCGCTTGTCCTCAATTTTGGTTTGGAGTCCTGAGATTTTGTGGAGGTTGTTGAGGGTGTTTTGGATGCTGGTGCACCAGGATTGGTCTTTCAAACAGGTGTCTGGAGGTGAAAATAGGGTTTTCTAGTTCCTTCAGAATTTGAAATAATTCTTTGGTGGAGGATCCTGCCTGGGCAATCCTGGTGTTGTATACATATTTTTTGGTGCGAATAATCTCGTTTTTGTAAAGTGAGGATAGGTTTGTGAGGTTGGATTGGTTTTCTGCGGTGGGGTTAGTTTTCCAGGTGTGTTGTGCCTTGGCTTTCTTTTTTCTGAGTGATTTGAGCTCAGGGGTGTACCACGAGTTCAGATGAGCTTTGGGTTTGTCTTTTCGTAGCTTCAGGGGGGCAACGGTATCCACTGCTCTAGCCATGGAGTTATTGAAGGTGTCGACTAGCAGGATTAAGTCAGCGTTTGCTGGGAGAGCATTGAGGGTTGGTAGGATCAGTGGTAGTAGGGCTTCAGCAGTGATGTTGCGTTTATTCCTAGTGGGACAGGCTGGTGCCATGGGGTATCTATTGGGCAGTATCTGCTTAGTGTTGATCTCAAGAGGAATCATGTGGTGATCAGTCCATGCCAAAGGATGGGGATCCTTGCAGGTTGTATTGCAATTGTAATTTGCTACCCAGTCGAGGGTTCTGCCCCTTAGGTGGGTGGGTAGTACAATGAGTTGTGAATTTATAAACATAACACAGTAAGGTTTTGGCTGGCGCTTCCCATTGGAAAAAGAACCTGAAAAATTTAGAAACAATGTATATTTACACTCCATTCTGCCAGGCAGCATATTCAATACTCTAACAATGCACAGGTACATGTTGTAACAGATGTTGATGATGGTTGTCTTCAAAGAAAAAAAAAGAGGAGGCCTGTCTGAACAATATATGCCAGCAGTGCCCCACTTTCAAGCAGCTTTTGCCCAAAACAGATCATGAGGTATATCCTCCTTCGTGCTTTTTGTGTCCAAAGAAAATAATGAGGCTGGACTTCGATATATAGATGCCAGTATTTCCCCAGTGAAATACATTCTGATGCCATTAGTGCCCCAAAAAGTTCTATCTCAGCAATATATGCCGACACTGCCCACCTTACATGCTGGAAGTGCCTAAATCACATTCTGCCGTATGTGGCAATAAATGCCTCGATTGCCCCTTGTTGTGCATCATAGGGCTCTCAGTGGCCACAGACAAATACACATACAAATGTATACACACATGCACATTCACGCAAAAACACATGTGCAAACAAATATTTTTTAAAGATAGTTTGATTATTATTATTATTATTATTATTATTATTATTATTATTATTATTATTATTATTATTATTATTATTATTATTATTATATGTTTTTTCTGTTTTATGAGCCTAAAAGCCAGGAATGGTTACTTATTTCACAAATGACATTGGAAAACTTGAGAGCTCCTTAAACTGTCCTATATGTCTTTAAACATTCAAGACTTTTACACCCACAGAAAATGTATTTATTATTTATTTTATTTATTGCATTTGTTGTACGCCCAAACCCTAAGGTATCACAGCCTAATTATACAGACATAGTGCCTCATTCTGACCCTGGCGGTAAGCGGTTAATGGCACCGCTAAGGATGCCGGTGCTGTTAACCCCTTACCGCCGCATTCCGAGGTCCCTTAGCGGGTCCCTCTAAGGGCAGCTGGTAACGGGAGCCTCTAAGGGACCTGAGAGCGGTCCCATTATTAGCTTCCTCCCCATTCTCATTGAGCCCTATGGGGGCTCATATGGGAATGGGGATTGGTTTTTTGAATGGGGACTTACCGGGTCCTCCAAGTTGGAATGACCCGGTAAATCCCCATTCAAGGACTTTTTGGAGGCAGCCATGGCGCTAATAGTATTATAGCCATGGCGCTTAAATTTAACTTTCTCTGCCTAGTTTTTAAATCTCTTCATGGGCTAGCTCCCCCCTACCTTTCCTCTCTCCTTTCTTTCTACTCTCCTTCTCACTCCCTCAGATCCGCTGGTCTCTTCCTACTCACAGTACCTCCTTCCCCTTGTGCTTCCTCTCGTTTCCGTTCCTTTCAGCTTCTAGCCCCCCATCACAGGAACTCCCTACCTCTCTCCATCCATTCCATTTCCTCTTACCCCTCTTTCCGTGCCTCCTTGAAATCTTTCTTTCTTCACCGCCGCCCTAACTTCCCTCTTTCTGCTATTATATCCCTCCTTTATCTCTACCCTCCTTCCTACTTCGCTTCTTCTTCCCTTTCTTTCTCCTACCTCCTTCCCTCCTCCTGTTATCTCTGTATTCTTCCCCTGCTCTGACCTCCCTTTCTACTTCCCTTTCTTCCTCCTCTTTTCCATTCCTCCTTTAGAACTGGTCAATTGATCTACATACTGTTTTTGATGGTTTGTTTCATGTCTTTGTAACTTTATGCTTCTTGTTTACTATGTATTCTTGTTGTATTGTAAAGCGCTTTGACGTAAAGCGCTATATAAACCTAATAAATACAAATACAAATACCAATAATAGTGCCATGGCTACCTCCAAACTCGGAATGACCCCCATAGTTGGTAACAATCTTAGTGGTTGACGGTGCATAGTAGTTGTACATGATCAGGGTTCAGTTACAGATACAGTACAGTGACGAAATGTCAAGGTGATATAAACAAAAGAAGCATGCAATCAAATAACTCAGTTAAAATGTGCAGGTTCAGGACGCAAACGTATTCCTTGGGTATTGATCTTAGTTCCAGTGGAAAGGTCATGAGGTGCAAATGGTGTAGCCATCACTCTGGATGACTGCAGGAGAGTTGGGAGTTGGGCAGTGGCGGGCTGATGAGGATCTAGGTATATGTAGCAATTTAATATTTGTTAAATAGCCAGGTTTTGAGTAGTTTCTTGAATTTGATAAGGGAGGGCTCATTACTAATGTAGTTTGGAGGGAGTTCCAGATTCTGGGTGCTGCTATTGGGAATCTGGAATTAGCTGTTCTTGAATTCTTGAATCTTGTGATATGAAGGAGTGTGTTAGTTTTGGACCTAAGTGTTCTCGTAGTTATTTTACGGCTGATGCTTTTGTTGAGATCGTTCGGTGCGTTACCTGTGACACATTTGTGTGAGTGTGTAAGGGTTTTGTGGAGAATCCTCACTTGAATGGGGAGCCAATGTGCCTCTCTTCTGTGTTGAGATATGTGTTCATTCTTTTTTATGCCTATAACTGCTCTTAGTGCTTTGTTCCGCAGTAGTTGCAATTTATTTAGTTTTTTTTTTGGAGGTGCCTAGTAGTAGTATATTGCAGTAATCAATCTTAGCAAGTATAAGGGCTCTGGCGAGAGTAATGCAGTTTTGTTGTGAAAGGAAAGGTCGACTCAGTGCAATGAGGTTGGCAGTGTATGCGGTAGATGACGATAAGGCACTGATATGTTGACTCATAGTGAGACTAGAATCCAAGTAAACACCTAGTGTTTTTATTTGACTGGAGATAGGGATGTCGGTGCCATCAATGACTATGGCTGTGTATTGAGGGTGACGTTTGGCTAGTTTAGTTGGAGTGCCTACAATCAGAATTTCAGATTTTTCCCGATTTAAGCAGAGGCTGTTTGCTGCCATCCAATTTTGGGTGATATAGTAGATTTTATTCACTAGCATAGTGTCCTGTTCGAGGTTGCCTGAGATAGGGATTAGTATTTGAGTATCATTGGCAAAGTTGGTGTATAGTACTCCCATTGCATCTAGGGCAGCAAAAATAAGTTTAGTATATGCGTTGTAGAGCGTTGGGGACAAGCAAGAGCCTTGCGGAACTCCCAGCGGTACTGGGATGGGGTCAGCTGAGACGTCTCCTATGGCTACCCTAGAGGTGCGGTCTGATAGGAATGATTTAATCCAAGCAGTTGCTTCTTTGGGGAATTGGAAGTTGTTAGCTAGTGTTAGGCACAGTTTGCTGTGATCAACTAAATCAAATGCCGCAGAGAGGTCGAGTAGTCGCAGTATGCATAATTTACCTGAGTCCCTCACCGCGTCCATCTGGTTTTTTAGATCCAGCAGTGCTGTCTCAGTGCTGCATCCGGGGTGGAAGCCTGATTGTCTGTCTCCTAACAGATGGTTATTTTCAAGGTGAGCTTGTACTTGGGCGTAAGCAATTTTGTCTATAATTTTGAGAAGGAAGGGTACTGTGGTGATGGGTCTATAGCACCAGCATACAATCGGCTATGCTAAAAAAAACAGACCTACTCCAAAACAAAATCTCAGAACATTACAAGGCTCTGCAGAACCACCCGACCCAGACCCAGCCTAATTCCATAAACAGCAACACTCCCAAATTCAAATTCACTGAAATCACTGAAGCAGATGTCATAGACATTCTCAAACATCTCAAACCATCACAATGCAAAGGCGATGTATGCCCCCCCAAAATCATCAAGGAATGTGCAGAGCCTCTCGCTCCTCTCCTGACCGCCTTCATCAACGCTTCATTCAAGCCAGGCTCAGTCCCTAACAGCCTTAAGGAGGCCTGGGTGCGCCCGCTCTTAAAAAAACCTACGCTAAACCCCACTCAACCTAATAACTACCGACCCATTACAACCGTCCCATTTCCCCTTAAAATCCTAGATAAGGCCGCCCCCAGGCAGATGCAACTGTACTTTGGAACTAACTCTATCTTAGGAAATAGACAGTCAGGCTTTCGCAAAGGGCACGGTACTGAAACCGCCCTACTAGATTTAAAGAACCAAATCACTTATATCCTCGAGAAGGGCAAGCCTGCCCTCCTCCTCCTCTTAGACCTCTCAGCGGCATTCGACTTGGTTGATCACAACACCCTCACCAACCATCTCACGCATGCTGCGCACTTCTCCAATCAAGCAGTGACATTGGTCACCTCCTTCCTCGAAGGTAGAGCGATGAAAGTGTTCTCCAATATTGCAAATGCAGAGCCAACTATCATTCATTGTGTTGTACCTCAGGTATCCTGTACTGCACCCACCCTTTAAAATCTTTTTACTAAGCCACTCTTTGATAAACTGGACGCACTTGGGATCACATATATAACCTATGCAGATGATACCCAGGTGCTCCTTCCTCTGACAGGGATCTATCACCAAGACACTACTACTTTACAGCAAATCTACTCCACCATCCAAACTTGGATGGCCACAAACGGTCTCTGCCTCAACGGGGACAAGACAGAAATCCTCATTCTTGGTCAAAAGTCCACATTAGCTACTCTCGGCTCGCTCTACTCCAACTTCCTTATCGATAACTGTGTCATCCCAGTCCTATATTCTGTTAAAACTCCAAGAGTCCTCATTGATGCCACACTGTCTATGGATAAGCAAGTCAGTGCTATCGTCTCTGCCTCCGCTCTGAGCACTAAACTTATTAATGCCATTAAACCGTTTCTAACCAAGGATAATTGCCTTTCAATTGCCAGACCTACTATAGGAGCCAAATTGGACTACTGCAATGTACTCCTGGCTGGCACCTCAAAATAAATTTAACTAGACTCCAAACCATACAAAATAACGCACTCAGAGCAGCTGTCAGTATGCCTAAAAGAGACCACATCACACAAGCAAGAAAGACGGCTCATTGGCTCCCAGTCAAAGACCGCATCACATTCAAAATTCTTACAACCACACACAAATGCATCAACCTCTCAGCACCCTCATACTTATCAGACACACTCTCCAGAACACACTCTCCAAGGCCTACCAGACATTGCTACACTAACCAACTCAGGGTACCACGCATCAATAAACCTAAAGCAGGAGGAATAAGCTTCCTTTATCTGCCCCTAAGCTATGGAATGCGCTCCCCACCGCTCTCAGATCTGAAACGTCTCTCTATTCCTTCCGCAAAAATCTTAAAACGGCCCTCTTCAACTAACCATCTACACGCATTATCTGTATATTGCAGCTACTAGCAGTCTATTTAGTCATAGCATGCTCATCTGTCTTTTTTGTTTGTAACGAAGCCAGGATCATTTCCTGTATGTAATTAAGCCATGATCACCGTCTGTAACAAGCGCCAAGATGCCCCTGGGCTGTTGTGCGCTCAACAAATGTGAATAAATAAATAAATAAAATAAATAGTTGGTGGGGATTATGGGATCTAGTGAAGGTTTCTTGAGGAGAGGGGTGACCCAGGCTTCTTTAATATTGGATGGAATAGAATTAGTGGTAAAAGAGGCATTAAACGAAGTTTGTAAAAGTTGGAGCTAGAGTGGGGGCACAATCCTTAAATAATTTGGCAGGGAAGTTATCTCCTTTACAGTTAGAGGGTTTAAGCGAGGCTATCATTTTTTGTACTTGGTCAATAGTCACTGGGGTGAAATGGAATTCCCATAGGTTAGTCGTCTGCACCGGGAGTTGTGACGAGGTCAATTCTGTCTCTGGGGTGATTCCTAGTGATTTCCTTTGTGTTGCGAGTTTATTTTGTAAGGTATTTATTTTGGTGGCAAGTGCGTCTTGGATGGTGGTACACCAGTCTTTATTTATTATGGCTGTACTAGGTGGGATAACAGGTGTTTCCAATTCTTTGAAAATGGAAAAGAGCTCTTTACTACTAGAGGTAGCATTGGTGATGCGCTCATTTAGAGAATTCACTTTTTGTATGTATACTTCTTGCTTGTATGTTTTAGCTATTACTTGAAATTCTTTTTTGGAGTCGTTAGTAAGGTTTCTTCGGAAGAGGTGTTCTAATGATCTTTTTCTCTTTCTGAGTTCAATGAGTTTATCGTTGAACCATGTATTACTGCGTTTCTGTTTAGGTCTTTTAGATAGTGTATGAGATTTTGTGAGGGTTAGGGCCTGCTGGAGGTTTTTTGATGATTAACTTATGGAGCACAGGAGTGCCATTTTCAGCGACTTTGTGATAAACTCATCTGCGTGTAGTCATCACTTGGCAAATGCATGCTTCATGTACACAACCTTTGCACATCAAACAATGATCTGTAACACTTCCAGAGATTTTTGTGAAAAAGAGCTATCACATGTATTGTTTTCCATGCCTGCTGCCAGCGGCACAACTACACCAAAACCTCAGGGCTGTAGACTAAACATCAAACAGTGGCTTTGTCAATTGCCAGTTCCTGGTGCATGCCCATCTGCATTTCACCATAATCTCATGTAAGACTAAGTGAGACTGCAGTTGGTGTTTCCTGGAGGTGTCAGTAGGCAGCCAGAAAGGAGGTCATGGGCAATTGAGTAGAAAATGTGGGTCCTGAATTTGTTCTATGGCATAGTGTCTCCTAACATAGCATCACTTAGCCTAAAATCAGGCAATATGGCATAGTAAGGCATCTAAGTTGGAGAAATAATGTTTTGCAAGAATATAAACAAATGAACGAGACCATTTGTGATGTTTCCAAAGTGAAAAAGGTTTCCTCAGTAGTTGGGTGGTTAGATAGGTATGACATGATAACATTCACCTCCAAATCATTTTTCCTCCCACCCCAAAAGTCAATGCATCTCATCACAACTCCATCACCAAAATAACACGTTACACCATGGGATGTACGCCACCCGAAGGCACATGTCTAGTGAAGGTGGTCATTCCCCAAAACACAAACCCCAAACTCAGAATAAAAGGACACACGCCAGTAGGGAATGAGACCAGGAGAAAGATTGCAAGTTAAGTAAAGGTTTAAAATGATGCACGCAGAGGACTCTGCTTCTCCGAGAGCGCTCTGCCAACAATACAGAAACAACATATCTTTATATACACATTTGGTCATCAGTGACGAATAGTATAAGGGATGAGTAGTACAAGCCCATTGGTGCATTATAACAATATTGTATAGTCCATAGGGAGTTGGTGCAACTTGATTGGTTGGTGCAGAGCTGTTGCTTCTCACGGCATGTGGATCAGCTGGGCTCATCTGGGTGGAGTGGAGGTCAGGCTGGATACGCAATGTGCGATTGTTCTAACTAATCTAAACTACACAGTAATCTTTGACATGCTATAACTAATGTAACACATAAAACCTATACCAGAATGCAGGGTCGCCTATAAATTGTGAGCAAACCTATACACATTCTTAACCTGGGCCGTTGTGGCGCCGGGGTGCGGTGGTCTTTTTTGCCATGTGGCTTATCTGAGGTTTCAATCTGAGATTTATTCACCCTGGTGCCTCATGGTTCAAAGAAATAGATTGATAGGTGTTAGTCTGAGAGGAATGTATGATCACACATGATTAGTTATATTAGGGGCAATCAAGGGTGGTCTTTGGGGACGGGTCTAACCAACTGCTACATGAAAGGAGAATAGAGGGGCAAAAGTTTGTACAGGCAATAATTCGTAAAGGTCGGGGCTAAGGAGCAGGAGCAGGTTTGTGCAGATGGGTGAATACACAAGTCAAGATCTGCCCCAGTCACACACAGGGTAATGAGCTCAGAGAGAAAGTTTACACTTTTTAGTTTGCAACAATTCACGCCTGTGCTTCCGTGCGAACTGGGCTGGTGTGGAGCAGACAGGGGAGGAGGCAGTGGGCGTTGTTGGAGGTGGCTGTGCGTGGCGCTGGCTGAGGGGAGAGGAGGCCTTTTAGAGATCATTGTGCAGACTAATACAAAAATGGAGTCTGATGTGGCATAAAATGGAGTCTTAGTGTATCGTCCCATGGCTTCTTCACACTGTCATCAGTGATAGACAACGGGGAAGTCTCCCCACGATGGGTTGAGCAAATAGACTTATTTCATGTGAAATGTATAAAATGGGCCATACGTACCCTTCCTCCCTTACACTACACTAAGGCCCTGATTCATGGAATTATGTGCGTGTAAAACAGGGATTTGCGTGCCTTTCTGCATGCAAATCCCGGTTTGACGAATACGGATTTGCGGGCATAATGGCATGCAAAACACCTTTTTACACGCAAATAATTCCATGAATCTGAGCCCAAATTTCCCTATACACAACGCTAACTCGCTATAGATAGACCAATGCAATTCACCGCACTTTGACAGACACCACAGATAACCACTCAGCCAATGTATATTAGCAACTTGGAGTATACATCAACCACTGCCTCAGAAAGAACGTCAATGATTTAACCGAATCAGAAATGTTCGAGGTAGAAAAAAAGAGTCATTTGAACAAAAATGACTTTCGGTTTTCACTCCTCCGAATATTTCTGGTAACCCGCACCACTGACCCCCTTACTTACCTTTTGGCGGGAAACACTTCACTCTGTGCCGCCGACTCCTCTATGACGCCCGTTCATTTCACTTACATGCATGGGAAACAGCGCTGTAGGGTCCTTTTTTGTTTTATCTTTTTTTAAACTTTACTTTGACTTGGCGGGGACATCCCCGTAACCCCTGAAGCCATTGTAACGAACAAGGGTACAGCGGACACCCTAGCTCCTCTTGTTCGCTACAATGGTACTGAGTGGTAGATGTGTTCGACATTTTCGGCTGTACGCAATTTTCGTGCAGCCAAAATTCAAACAAATCTACCATTAGTTTTTATTTTGTTGGTACTTAATACGGATTCCCTCCTCAAAAAAATATCTAAAACTTAAATCCTGTGAAAACTGCAGAAGGTGAGCAATGCAAGACTAAATAACATAATATTACCGAGCATATTGAAGAAAGGCACTCATTCACATGTGGGGAAGTACTCTGGACAGCCCAAGTAACTTCAGTGATTGGCAGCAACTCGGGAGAAAATGATCGCTGGTTCTACTCCAGTCAACCCACTATACTAGAATCTCTGGTGCACTCAGTGGCTTTTGAGACTATATATCTGCCTGTCAAACCAATTGTTATGAGATGAAGGGAGAGCCAGTACAGCAATAACCTAATTCTAGGTGATGTGTGACGGGGAACAAACAGAGGAGCATGAGGGGACATCATTTGGTCCCCAAATAACTACACCTGCCCTATTTCAGAGAAGACTTTTTCAAACAGTGAGACCTTCATCACTTCTAAGAACTGAAATGTTTGCAGTTAAGGCGCAGTTAGATTAAATTGTGTGTCTAGGATCACCCACTTTGGTTAAGCAGTGACGCCAGGATTTTAGCTCACTCTGCTATCTAGGCACTTGGCCACATACTTTCTGTGTTTTTGTTTTGGTATTAATATTCAGGTAGCAGACATAGATTTGGCAGGTAACTGGAGGGTATTTGGGCGGCGGGCTACTTTCATTTTGAAAATACCCATCACACTGCCAATTGACTAAACGCTCATGCCCAATAGAGGTGCTGTTGACAAAAGAAATGCTGTTTTTCAGCACTAATTGCGAGGCCATTGTTAAGGTTAATTTCCGCATCTCCCTTCATTTTGTCCTGCTATTGACAAAAAACAAGGGAAACCAATCGGTGCAGTATTTCAGCACCTATAAATAACACGATTCAAAATGTTCTCAGCTCCATGTCATCCCCAGTTTTGCATAATCAAAGTTCAGAATGTTTCAGAGTCACAGAATATGTAAACATGTGTCCTATTAAGGTGAAAAACAATATCCCATGGTTGAATGTAACATGAACACATAATTGACATGATTAACATAATTCGGGACACAATTAAAGTACATTCTGCCAGGTTTTTTCAATCCTGTACATCAACTAGTCTTCTCAAAAGAGCCCAATTATGATGCATTCTAACGTGTTTCAGCTATCATGGAATTCGTCCACACACAGTCTTTGCCAAAGACAAAATAACCCAGTCTTTTTTTATGTAACAAGGAGCAAAGTCAAAAGAACCCAGTCTTATCCTATGTAACAAGGCCCAAAGTCAAAAGAGCCCAGTCTTATCCTATGTAACAAAGCCCAAAGTCAAAAGAGCCCAGTCTTATCCTATGTAACGAAGCCCAAAGTTAAAAGAACCCAGTCTTATCCTATGCAACAAGGACCAAAGCCAAAATTACCCAGTCTTATCCTATGTAACAATGCCCAAAGTCAAAAGAACCCAGTCTTATCCTATGTAACAAAGCCCAAAGTCAAAAGAACCCAGTCTTATCCTATGTAACAAAGCCCAAAGTCAAAAGACCCAGTCTTATCCTATACAACAAGGACCAAAGCCAAAATAACCCAGTCTTATCCTATGGAACAAGGACCAAAGCCAAAAGAACCCAGTCTTATCCTGTGCAACAAGGCACAAAGTCAAAAGACCCCAGTCGTATCCTATGCAACAAGGCACAAAGTCAAAATAATCCAGCCTTATCCTATGGAACAAGGCCCAATGTCAAAAGAACCCAGTCTTATCCTATGTAACAAGGCCCAAAGCCAAAAGAACCCAGAGTCTTATCCTATGTAACAAGGCCCAATGTCAAAAGAACCCAGTCTCATCCTATGTAACAAGGCCAACATGTGTTTTGTCGAATAGGAGGTGCTCCACTATATAATCAAAGATGTGGTTCATCAAAAACTAGTCGGCCGATAAAGTGAATGTCTGATTGATTGGCTGTTCATGGTGGAGCCCGGCCGCGTCTTCTTCAGGGCGAGATCATGGGATTCTAGAAAGGAAAGTATGTAATGTAATGGGTGCTCAGGACAGCCTCAAAAAAGAATGATAATATTAAACCCAAATTAAACAGTGACTGATAGACACTCAGAGACACAAAATTCAGGGAGGAGAGAAAAGGAGGGGTGCAGAGTGGTGTGTTATTAAAAAATGAATGAAGACTCAAACCAACATAGCGTCCTAAATACTGTGTAAAAACAAAAAAGGAATATCAAAAGCTACGTTACCAATGCAAACATGCTGGAAAATGAAAGAGGCCACTCAGGCCACACTCACGTGTCAAGGTATTGACCCTCAGATGAACACGGGAGTGTTTACGGTGGGCAGTCATAATGTCGACAGTCAAAATGTCGACAGTCAAAATTTCGAAAAATAAATGTCGAAAAAAATAATGTCGACAAACAATAATGTCGACATTTTTTCGATATTTTTTCGAAATTTGGTATTTATTGGATGAATAAATAAATAAATATATATAACTAAGATATGTTGAGTATGAGGAGTGGGGGGTGTGGGGGGGGTGGCAGGGCGTCTTGGGTGAGAGGGGTTGGGGGGACATCCCCATAGTAAATGATACTCTTTTTATTTATTTAATTATTGAATAAATAAATAAATAAATATATAATTACTATGTGTTGAGAATGAGGGTGAGAGGGTGGTTGGGGGGGGTGTGGGGGGGTGGCAGGGGGGTGTTGGGTGAGGGGGGGTTGGGGGGACCCCCCCATAGTAAATTAAACTATTTTTGGTTATTTATTCATTGAAAAAATAAATAAATAAATAAATATATAATTAGAATGTGTTGAGTATGAGGGGTGAGAGGGTGGTTGGGGGGGTGCCAGGGGGGTGTTGGGTGAGGGGGGGTTGGGGGCATTCGACATTATGACTATAAACCAGTGTTTACATTGAAAGTATCAGTGACGGAAAAATATTCAAACTTTCTAAAATGGAGAAAATGTTTGTATCATGATGTATAATTCTAGAACAATCAAACAAGCAAACGTAATTGCAGTACAAACTGACAGAAAAGACACTCAAGCTCTTTAACTCCTTATTTGGAAAATGAATCACGAATGAAGAAGAATAAGGGGTTCCAAGAGCCGGGTGTGTGATTAGTTCAATGTGCGTCTGCAGGCCCATCAAAATGTATGGCCTATAACGTAAGAACAACGGCTGAAAAAGATCATGTCCTGCTATTGACAGCTGTGAAGGTGAGTAGGTCCTAATGGGAAGTGGGTGGCTGCAGCTATTACATTAAACTTCAACCATTAGCAGTGCATTGAGCTAACAAAGACACCCAGGATTTCACATAACCAGTGGCTGGGGTAGTTTCACCATCCGCAGGGCACTTTTGCCTGCCAGCAGCTGGGAAAATTATTTTTTTTCTGAAAATAATTTCTTTCTGAAGTCAGAGTGTACTCTGCCTTCAGAAAGAAATGTTTCGGTTCTCGCACCACGGGATGGAGGCTCCTGGCTCCCACCACTCCACTGTCAACATCTGTCTGCTTCCTGGTTTCTGTTTGGCATAATGGAGCGTGGGAACCAGAGGCCTGAAGGCCTCAGGCAAAATGAATTTTGGACAGCACCAGGGGAGTTGCTAGGTTTGGAAAAGACCCGGGGCTACGCTGATGTCGGAATTGTTGGGACTGGGGGCTAGCTAGTCTTTTGGCTGTAGCTCCTGAGATTCTATCCGGGGCTACAACCAAAAGATCAGGGGCTATAGTCCCCTTAGCGCCCCCCAGCAACGCCCCTGGACAGCACATAAGTAAAAAGAAGTTTGTTTAAGTGTGTGCATGCCTCCGTTAGTGTGTGTAGGGCATCTTGCATGTGTTATGTGTCATGTAATGTGTGTGTGAACGAATGAGTGAATATTTGATATATGGAGGGCTGGGTGCGTGTATGAACGAGTGAATGAATCTGTGTACGCATCTGTTTGAACTGCAGTAGCAATCTTGAAGCAGATTTTGGTAAGTTGGCAGTGAGAGGAGGGAGAGGTGTGGCTTGGGAGAGGGTACTTCTACACTATTTCACTTTAGGTTCATGATAAAGGAAGCATAATAATAAGTGTTAGCACATGGCTAGACTGGCAATTTGGTGCAGCCAGTCAAGCGTTTCTTACCATGGCATGCCATTTTTAATGGGCCTCCAACCATGCTAAAGCAAACATGATATATTCTATTACATGGCTAGACTGGCATTTTGTTGCAGAAAGTCTTGCCATTTCTTACGGTGCAATGACATATTTTACTGGGCATCTATGATAAAATAAGCATGAAAAGTGTTTCTACATGGCTAGACTGGCATTTGAGTTTAGGAATTTTCTTTTTTACTGCGGGATGGCATTTTTTACTGGGCATCTATGATAAAGCATGCATGGTATATATTATTGCATGGCTAGACTGGCAATTTGAGGCAGCCAGTTGAAAAACGTGTTCTTATTGTGGCATGGCGCTTTTGATGGCAAAGCCAATAGGAGTGTGTTCTTGTATGGGGAAACTGCCATTTATTGGCAGAGCCAGCCTGCACATGTTTTCTTATAGCATCATTACTGGCATTATGCCCGTAATAATACTATAGGAAAACATATCCTACTAAGAATATGTACTACTAAGAACATCACTGTGTTCTTATATGGAAATACTGCCATATATATGTGCACCCATTATGGACATGTGTGGGCACAGCCAGCTTGAAAATGTTTTGTACAGGCATATATTGTGGGGAAAAGCATCATATAAATGTAGTGGGAAATGTTCCTATGCATGGTTGTTGCTATAATGCAACATTTTAACCCATTGTTGGCCATCAGCATGCTTTTATTGCACCCCAGCATCACCAGCAGAAGAAGATAGTGCTAAGCGTTTACAAATCCAAATTCTCTCTTCCAGATTTGAGTATCTAATCAGTAATTGCCACTCGCTGGTTGAATCTGGCAAAAATTCGCTCAATTTTAATGCCCATCAATGTGGTAGCCAAGGGAGAGATTGGAACGCCAATGCCTTCTCCGCTGAAGCTGCTTGCAGTACTTTGCAAGTGTCTAATTCTAGGGCATTATGGAACTTGCTCATGGCATTATACCTCTGCTTGCTTCTCTAAAATAAAAGGACAGGTTCTGTGCACCATGGTGCGGTGCATGGAGCACTATACCATGTTCACTAGAATCCCAGCTGCGCTAAGTTGCGTGAAATCCAGATCCTATGGCATTTCTCTTTTCCTAAATGTGGTTGGGGGTCTTGGACTGCACACACGTGGCCCATGTACCTCCCAAGGCCAAAGAGCAGGCTTTCTATACAGAAGCATGCATCACAGTTCTAACATGCAAATGGTTTGTGACGCAAACCTTCTAATAACCCATGCAAATGAACACTTGCTAGGGTCCACCTATGACTTGATCCAAACGAACGGCTAGCTGTCTGTCCTTCATCATGAAGTGACTGCGGCAACACCGGGCTTGACAGCTAGGTGTGTGGGCATCACAGCACTAGTACTTTAATGCATGTCAATATGAAATGAGCAGAATTCACATTTTCCATACTAACGTTATAGAAAGTCATAATTCTATTAAAGACACAGAGGCAAAGTTGTATGCTTAACTCTTTAATTCACTACTCGAGCAGAGAAGCACAAAGTCTAATTTTGTTAACAACAAAGAACTTCTATTTCTATGAAAAAGACAGCCTCTTGCCATGAAACTTGACTGCTCTAACAATGGTAGCCTTCCCTGTGTTTACGGGACAGCGTAGGCTGTGCCCGGTCAGGAGTCTGAAGGAATACGAGGGGAGGACGGCACCCCTCTGACCAGCGGGGGAAAGCAGAGTGTTCATCGCACCGTTTAAGGCAGTGTTGGTTGCCACTTTGGCGTGCTGGGGCAAGTGGATTATGCTCAGAGCCAGCATAGATGTGGAATGCTTTGGAGCGCATTCAGCACACTGCACCATGGCGTTGAAAGCTTTTGCATGCAGAGCACGCCTATGAGATATCACGAGAGCTGCAGATTGGTCGAATTAGTCAACCTTCAAAACCTTTTATTTCCACCAGTCGATCAGGTAGCCTTGTTGATGGTGCGTAAGCCCTGAACAAGCATAATACGAGCCTGCAGGTATTAACATAGTATTCAGATTTTCCATACTAATGTTACAAAGTCATAATTCTATTAAAGACACAGAGAGGGGAAGTATTATCCCACCCATGCAGTCGCTAGACAATTTGAGAGGGTAGGCAGAGCCAACCGACATGCCATGCAAATGTGCAAGCAACGAGGCTGGCGGATAAGACGCAGAAGCGACTTAGTATGCTATTGCCCGCTCGTTAATATACGGTGTGCCTGTTATGTTTGCTGCCTTTAGGTGCAGAGGAGAAACTGGCAGTTTCCTGAGGATCCGGGCCCAAGTCGGACAAAGGCATAAACCGGCAATGAGGAGCACATCCCGTGGATGTGGGAAGTTCAGATGCGCTTTTTTTGTTTGGCCACTTTGGCTTCAGTTACTAGGGAAATTCTGCAAAAGCAGTGTCAGAAAGAGGAAGAAGAGGAAGGACTGACAGAGTTTATGTGTTGCACCGAGCCCTGATTGGTGAGCTGTGCATTGCGGGAGTCATTGTCAGAGCAGTCACGTTTCATGGCAAGAGATTGTCTTTTTTCATAGAAATAGAAGTTCTTTGATGTTACCAAAATGAAACTTTGTGCTTTGCTGTTCGAGTAGTGAGGTAAAGAGCTAAGAATATTAGAAGCCTCCAGGTCTTGACATAGAATTCATTCCTTACCTAAATGTACTCCATGTGTTGTGTTTCCTCACTCTTCTTGATGACGTGAAATAGACAGAGGAGATGGAATGCACCCTAGACTGCAAAGTCACTGCATTCAATAACAGGACAAAAATAACTGTATCCCGTTACTTACTTATCACCATACTGTGCACTTGGGTGTGTCATGAGAACCTGCTACAGAAATAGCGTGTTGTACCCCCAACCATTATTGCTCACAGTGCCGATCTCCTTGCAGGTGCATCTAGATATCCCCAACCAATCTAGCCAAAGACCCCAGTTCACCAACTTGTGACTCAAAGTAGGCAGTGGTTCCACCTGGCACACATCAGTTATGTATTATATTATTCTTTAGTTGTAGTGTAAGGGATAGCAGTAGTAGTGTAAGGGATAGCAGTAGTAGTTTAAGTGATAGCAGTAGGCCGTGACACAGGACGGTGGAGTTTGATTTTGACGGACATTCTGACAGATCCTTTAGTAGTAGTTTGAGGCAGGGAAACCCCTCTGAGAAGATAAGGCTAGTGAGGGTTTCTTTTTACTACAAATAAATGTGTATAGCAACCATCATGCCACCCGTGTGTCAGCTTAATTCTTTGACCCCCTTACACCCTGTAGTAAAAAATTATATGTTAGCACCTATGAGACACCAGTTTCTTTTCCTCATAACTACTGTCACCACAATAGAAGCATTTATTTGTGATTATTAGTTTGACAAGCATATTGATATTGAAAATAATATTGATATTTTATTTGTATCGATCTCGTACACAAGTGTTTCAGAGCGCGACGAGGCAAGGGAGAAACAAAAACAACAATCTTACTAGGCTCAGTGACATTGAGAACGTGCAAGTGCATGATAGAGGGAAAGGAGAGAGTCGATTGAAGGGGGAGAAGCGGAAAGTGCTAAGAAAAGGAATACAAATAAATAAACATAAGAATAGATAATAAATAAGTAAATAAATAATTAAAAAGGAACAAACAGCGATAATGCAGCCAGCAAGTGGCAAGTGCTAGGTTTAAGGCAACAGACAACGGTGTGTCTGTTAAGTGCAGAATGAAAAGGGGGTGGGACTGTAGGGTTTTAGATACAGGCCACAGTGCAAGGGATTGCCAGGAGGCAGTGCAGGTGGGTGGCAGGGTGAGTATGTACCTCGGCCCGAATGTCAGAAGGTGAGCAGGTGCACGATACAGAGACAGAACAGATTAGCAGGGGAGAAGAGGAGCAAAGGCGGAAGTAAAGAAGACGGTCTTGAGGTGCTTTCGGAACCTGAGATGGGTCTCTTCAAGTTTCAAAGTGGCAGGGAGGCTGTTCCAGAGGGAGGACCCAGCCGAAGACAGAGATCTACCCCCAGCTCGTTTCTTAGAAAAATAACGGACCCTGAGGGACTTAGATGTGGAGGTTCGAATAGCTCTGGAGGGAAGGTATTTATAGAGGGAAAGCCCCAGAAAGCCTTGTGGAAAATGCAGAGGGCCTTGAATTTTATCCTTGCAGCCACTGGGGACCAATGGAGAGATTATAGGGCTGGAGAGATAAGATCCTGGGGCTTGAGGCCGAGTCTCGCAGTCCTGTTCTGGATAAGTTGCAAAGGGCGTAGAGTAAAAGCAGGCAGATTTAGAAAGTGTTACTATAATATCTTTATCAATATATCCTGTGATAAAACAGGGGCACAGAAGTCACTGGTTATTTGTGTGACAGTGAAACAAAAAAACTAAACACAGTTTAAAGAAAACTAGTTGATGTAAGTTTAGGAAGTATGTTTCAGTTTGGACCTTTTTTGTGTGCTTTTCTATTCAAGTGTAAGATGCACATTTGGAAAACAATAGTGTGACCAGCATGTAGAAAGCATGGGGAGGAAGGATAGATCAGGGGAAAACAATGCAGTGCAACACAGCTTCGAATCCTGATCCTTTGCTTCGAAATAATTCTAATTATGTAGAAAGCCTGCTTTTTTCAGTATGGGCCTCCAGGCCAGTGATACTCATGTCCCATTAATTCCTGTGGTATCCCTTTCAGGCCAGAAGAAAGGGCACAGGCTAGGCAAACAAACGCACTGCAAATGCGTGAATGACGGGTGGGCGAAGGAGCACCTTTATGACAGGAGCTCTTTGTCAAGGCTGGGAAGGGGCAGGCCCCAATTCGGGCGCCCGTTCCTTTGTTTTGTTAAAATAAATAAGGGCACTTGTGCAGATGGATTTTATGCACAGATTATCACTGTATTTTCACTGCATGATTTGGACTACGCATGTGCACGGTACACATTTTGTGACGCTCTTCATCTGATATCTGCTTAATGTAGTGATACATCGGAAATAGCACACGTGACCGGATGTGTACATTAGAGAAGCTGCAGCCGGGGAAATAAAAGCCGAAGAATTCCTAACCAGAAGCAGTCACATATTTGAGCTGGACCTTGTTAATGGCATTAACCACAGCCACATGGTTAGCAAATGGTAGATGATGAGGAATGTATGTGGCTTGGACCCGTGCCACTCTGGACTGTAATGGATACATTGGAGCCCATGAAGAATCCAACGTTTCTTATTGAGGAGAAAATGGTTGGGGAAACCAAAATGGAGGGGTGGGGGGGGGGGGTGGGGAGGGGGAATTCAGGGATTCTGATTAGGATCTTCAATTTACTTGCAATCATCTCGTCTATCTAATCCCCCATCTAATCCTCCATCTAATGTAAAGTCTCACGCAGAATGACTGAAGGGGGCAACCATGGGAAGGAAGTAACAGGGAAAGACCACCGCGGGGGATTGGATTCTAATCATATTTTATTCCCGGCAACACCACCGTCTAAACCTGAGCTGATAGAAAAGGCGGAATTTAGCAAATGATGTTTCTGTGGATGCTGAGGCGAAGCATTGGAGCACTCGAAGGTCTAAGGTTCCAAACCCTCAAGGGCGGTCCTCACTCAACCACAATGAATCAAAGACCTATTAAATACTCCATGTAATAATTAATTCAATCTGGGAAATGTGCTTAGATGTGTCAGAAAGGTGCTGGCCCTCGAAAAGGATTGTCCCTGAATGGATAGAAATTTTAACCAGATGTCTGGCAAGACAAAAGTATGAAAATTGATCAAAAGTCAGTAGGTCCAATTTTTATTTTTTGACAGATGGTTGCTTGGGTAAGTGTGGATACACCAATCCGGGGCACGTGCGTGTGGGCAGACCTAGCTTAAGGCTACCAAACACTTGCACATATCCGAGGGCTAGGTGGGGGATAGGCCTTTCAATGGATGCACGTGTTTCCTTTCCTTGATGGATGGCCAGCATATGAATGAAACCTAATACACAGACAGTGAAATGCCTGGGCTTAATCACTAAGAAGCTAAGTCATCATCATCCCCAGCCCCCAGACATCTGGCAGCTCACATGCCTCAGGAGACTTTAGGGGGTTCCCGGAAGACCCAATACACTGGGAGCGTCTGCCAGTGGACCCCATAAGGAACAACAAAAGGCTGGAAATCAGGATTATGCCACCGTTTGATTCTACCACAGTTGCTGCTCACGCATCCCTGTAGGTGGGTGGATTACTCTTCCCCTAGGGCAGGGAAGTCCATCACATAAAACCTCCTGTTTCTCTCTGTGGGTGTGAACGGGTATTGACTTTTACTTCCCCTACGTCCTCCCTATGTTTTCTGAACTTCATCTGGACACACTGTTAAACTCCTACAGTTGCAGACATTTGAGGAGCTTACGTCTCAGGAGAGATCAACGTTTTGTACCACAAATAAGAAAAGTCAAGCAGATTCCTTGACAATCCTCAACCCTTCCCTTTTCCAAGAGTAGAGGTTCAAGATGATCAGAAAAGACATGTCTGTCTATGTTCCCAGGGGATTGGCGTTATGTTGCAGATCCCAAACACCTAACTCAACATCCGTATCTGCAGGCCTCATTCCGAGTTTGCAGGTCTGCAAATAAGGGTGCCGGTATCAACTTACCGGCATCCTTTCTGGACCGGCAAACTACAACTCTGCCTGCCAAGGCCATTGCGTCGCAACGGCCCAAGGAAGCAGAGTTGTCACGGAAGCACCAGCGCTGTTAACAACAGTGCTGGTGTTTCCGAGTCCCCATTCCCGTGGAGCCCTATGGAACTCCACGGGAATGGCGACTAACATTTTACACCACCTGACTTCCCGGGCCGCTGGGATTTGTAATGTCATGGTGGCACCGGAATCTCAGGCAGCGGAAACAGTTTTACAGGATTGGTGGTAATCCGCCGGTGGCACCCGCGGGTTACCGCCAACCTCATAATGAGGCCTGCGTCCCAAATCAGCAATAACTCCGCCATATTATTCATGAGGGAGTCCTAGTAACAGTTCCTTTTTGACTCAACATTGCACCTAGAGTTTTTACCATTGTAATGAACACACATGAAAGCTTCCACAGGTTAAAGGGAATAACATATATCCATTGATTGACAGCTTGATTTTCCGGGCTCCCCTCCACCAAAAACCCTGGTGTCCTTTGGGATACTGACTTAAGCATGAACTGTCAAGTAGGAGCAGTGGTTAAATCATGCTTTTTCCAACTTAAATCTCCCAAGACAATTACCCTTTCAAAGGCCAGATTGACGACGCTGCAGTTGTCAACTCTCTCGGTAAATCACATCTTGATTATGCCAATTCCTTTGTATGCAAACCTCCCCACCTATCAAACGAAAACACTGCAGGTGGTTAAAAACTCTTCAGGCTGTGTCGTAGACGGCATCAGAAACGAATTACCACTTCCAATTTCCACTTTCTTACAGCACTTCACTGGCTCCCAGCAAAAAGGTATCACACCATAATTTCCCGGCCGAAATTGCTGAATGAGGAACTGCACATTTCTACACAATTATATGTGGGGGAGGGCGCTAGGGTAGGTGGAGATTGTGGTTGGACACCCTATGACGTGGCTAAGATCTATCGATGAAACGCCTCCGATAGTTCCTGCATCCAAGTTCTCCAGTAGACCTGATAGAAAGTGTACAGTTGCAGCCTCAACTCTCTGAAACACGCTTCCTCTCACCGGTCATCAAGCCAATTCCTTGGCTCTTCAACAGAGCATGTTTAACTTGCGATTTATAGGTCGTGTTGTTTCTCATGCCTAGTCTTTTCCTGTTACGCTGATGCTTTTCCATCTTCTGTTTCACTGCCGCTCTTAACAATCAATTTTGTGGTATGCTCTATGCAGGCATTTATATTAATGAAGAAAAACAAAGCAAGGTTTCAATCGCACAACATGCCGACCACCCTTGCTTTTCAAAGCATGTTCGTGCTAACGTCCTCCTATGCCCGAGCTTTTACGTGCTTTCTGTTTGGGATGAGGGGATGGCAGCTAAAGCTGGTGATGTGCTGGAAGCAACTTCCCTATTCCTTCAGGATCCACCTTTGAGAGACTTCTCCATTGGCTCTCAGTGGCTGCAAGGATAAAATTCAAGGCCCTTTGCATTGTCCACAAGGCCTTCTGCGGCCTCGGACCAAAATACCTTCAGCTTTCTATTCAGAATGATCTTCCTTCTCAAGCTCTTCCATCTCCAACTCCCTGAGGGTCAGTCACTTTTCTAAGCAATGACAAAGGGGCAGATCCCTCTCTTCTGTGGGCGCCTCCCCCTGGAACAGCCTCCCTGCCTCTCTGAAACTTGAGCAGAACCATCTCCGGTTCCAGAAGCAGCTCAAGACTTTCCTCTTTGCTTCTGCCTTCCATCTCCTCTTCCCTGCTGATCTCCGGTCTGATAATGCACTGGTTTACCTGGCTACCCTCTGAGGTCCCTGCCCTCCAAGTTGCACATTTGCACTGCATCCTGGCAACCTTGCACTTGTGGCTGTATCTGCATCCCTACAGTCCCCCTACTTGCACTTATCTAATACTTGTTGTCTACACTTAACCCCTGCACTACCACCTGTTGGCCACACTCTTTTTTTATATGTCTTGATCCTATGTCTCACACTTCTCCTCTTCCCCTTGCCCTGGCACTTTTCCCCTTCCCTCTCCCCCGCACTTGCATGATCTCAATGTCACTTGGCCTAGTAAGATCATTGTCTTGTCCTCCCTTGTTCCCCCCTTGCCTCGTCACGCCTTGAAACACTTGTGTATAGCCACGCTATAAATAACATATATCATATCCAAGGTAATATCCATTGCAGCATGCAAGCTGACAATATATGGAAGGGTTCTCCCATCGCCCCTCCAGAGCTAGTAGTCACATCACAAGCACCACTTCCCTTTAGAGTATTGAGGGAGGTGGGTGCAGAAATGGGCCTTCTGAGAGTCACTCCTCTTGCATCAATGTGTTGTAAATGAATGCAATGTTCTTGGCCCATTGAGCTTTTCCAGCTCATGTCAGAAGCTTTGCAGTCCTGTTATGCACCAACAGTACTACTGCATAGTTTTACCTCAACTAGCAGAAGAACAACAATTATTCATCCATTCGTTGAGTCACTTGTTATACCGCCTTTCATCATATTAGTGGTCTTCTGCTTTGTCTCTGGCATTGGAACACCTAGGTGTGGGCTCTTCAGCATAGCAGAATGTAAGTTAAGTTAGTATGGACCTTTGGCTTCTGAGATGTAATCATTTGCACTTGTGTCCAGACAACATGGACAATAAAAGTCTGTGTGGAAGCAAACAGTACATAACCGAATTGACCAGGCACCAGAACTGAGCATAAAAAGGGACGAAGCACTTGGTAAAAAGAGAAACCATCGCAGGAGGAAGCAGGAGATTCGAATCCCGGCAGCAGCAGAGGGGACGAGTCACCTACAGTATCAGGAGTGGGATGCTTAGAAGTGTCCCCAAGATATCCGTTGCAGACGGACAGCCGAGGGAAGCAGAAGCCTGAGCTCCCAGCCAGATGGGAAGCCTGGAGCACATGGAGAAGCCGAGACGTGCAGACACACCGAGAAGGTTCAAGGGTGTTTATTAAACTGCAAATGCAGGGTGGAAAAACACCTAAGCTCAACCTAAATCTTAGATCGGAGCAAGCGTCGACTATCAAATGAAAATTAAGTCAGTCCTTGTGGCGTTGTGTCAAAATAAAAAGACCTATGCTAAAAAAAAAAAACGATTGCCAATTCCTAACAACTAATTACAGAAAGTGTGGGATAGGGTTTCAATAAAGAAAGAAGTGGTCACAAATAATAAGTCAGGATGTGATTGCCAGAGTTCTCCCTTCTACACATTTTCAGCATGGGATAAGATGGGTTTCCCGAGCACAGCACACACTGATGCTTTCCCAGCACGAGCCGACAGTTCCACATCAGCTGTCGGGTTCTTCAGGGGCCAAATCTCTTTTCAATAAAAATGAGGCCTTATATATACAAAAAACAAACAAACACAAAGTTCTGCAAAGTGTGTACTTTTGGTGTTGGATTCATCCCTGGGTCCCCCTCTTACGGGCATAACCCCTTCACAAAATCGTATTCAACAAATTGATTCAACAGTTCCTTTTCAATTAACTTTGGTTGGTAACTTTCCACCTATGGATCTCCCACTGCCGGGCTCAGACCCAAATGACAAGGAGGACAGTTCACTTCCTCTGGTTTTCTAATACTTCTTGTATTCACAAATCTTAAGGTCTTTTCAAACAATCCAGTTTGGACATCCGTCGATTGAGTTCACTGTTCCCAATCTGTGCGACACTGTTCATATACTCATTTCACCATTCGGGATTAATTTCCCTTAGTTTCTCAATCATTTGTCAGTCAAAGACATTCGATGGTAGAGAGGATTTTCCAAGACCCCTATAGGACCATTTTGACCTCTTCTCGCCTCTTCCCAAGGGCTTCTAGTTATGGTAGTTTTTCTACCATAGGTTAATCACCCAGAGTAATTCTGCTTGAGCACCCACGTGGTGCCGGCCTCCTCTGTTTGTGGTTCCTCCCCTTTAGCTTTTCAAAGTTCAATGAAGCCGTTGGCTACTTTTTGTTTAACACAGTTCAGTGGCTTATCGATACTCACTTCGACTCACTAGCTGTGATGAACCGCTTTGCTTTATTTCTTCTTGGAGTCAAGGTTGGTACCACAGCGACGAGTGTTTCTCCCAAGCTTGGCAATCTGCCGAGGAAGGAATCGTGTAGCATTGACATCTGGTGCAAGACACGCTGGCTGTTTGCAGACTTATCATTCCCTCTGCTGAGGTTACACAGGCCTTGGTCGGAAAGGGTAAGGTTTCTCTCCCTGCACCCTCTCGGTCTGCCTCATCTTTCTCCTCTTGAACTGCCATGCTGAGTTAGGTCTTACATCATGCTGTCTGCCTTGCTCGTAGGGTGCTGTCGTGCTCCACCTTTTTTCCCTGTGGGGAAGGGAAAGGGACGTCAGGTTGTGTGAGTCTTTCAGTTGCCTGACTTTGCCTGACCCATCACAAAATCGTATTCAACAAATCAATTCCACAGTTCCTTTTCAATTAACTTTGCGTGGTAACTTTCCACCCCTGGATCTCCCACTCCCGGGCTCAAACCCAAATGACAAGGTGGACAGTTCACTTCCCTTGGTCTTCTAATACTTCTTGTATTCACAAATCTTATTGTCTTTTCAAACAATCCAGTGTGGACATCCTTTGATTGAGTTCACTCTTCCCATTCTTTGCAACACTGTTCATATACTAATTTCACCATGCAGGATTAATTTGCCTTAACTTCTCAATCATCTATCGGTCAAAGACTTTCAACGGTACTGAGGATTTTAAAAAGACCCCTGTGTGGCTACTTTGACTTCTTCTCGTGTCTTCACAAGGACTTCTGGCTACGGTAGTCTTTCTACCATTGGGTAATCGCCCAAAGTAACCTGCTTGAGCCCCCAGGTGCTGTCTGCCTCCTCTATTTCTGGTTTTCCCTCCTTTAGCTTTTCAAAGTTCAATGTATCCATAGGCTACTTTTAGTTTAACACAGTTTGGTTTCTTATCGATACTCCCCTCGACTCACTGGCTGTGATGAACCGCTTTGCATTCTTTCCTCTTGGAGTCAAGGTTCACACCACAGAGATAAGAGTCTCTCCCCGGCTTGGTAATCAGCGCAGGAGGGTCTTGTTTACTGTTGACATCTGGTGCAAGACACGCTGACTATTGTTCACAGACTTATCATTCCCTCTGCAGAGGTTTCACGGGCCTTGGTCAGAAAGGGTAAAGTCAACTCTCTTCTTGTCACCCTCTCAGTCTGCGTTGTCTTTCTCCTCCTCTTGAACTGCTGTGTTGAGTTAGCTCTTAAATAGTGCTGTCTGCCTTGCTCATAGGGTGCTGTCGTGCTCCTTAATCCCTGTGGGGAAGGGAAAGAGCCGTCAGGTGTGTGTGATTCTGGTCAATTGCCTGGTAGACGGCTCTGGTGTTAGTCAGTTGTCTTCGTGTTGTTGGGTGTCCTGACCCACGTTTGGACTATTATGCTGCAACATTTGGTGCTGTGGGCTTAGGAAATCCAAGATGGCGGAAAAGCCCACATTTGCGCCAGAATCCAGGAGAACCGTGCAGTTTTGCGCACACCAAAATGGTCCCCGGACCTGCCACCCACCAGTGCAAAGAAAGATGGTTCTGTTCAAAACCCGTTTTATTAATGTCAAAAAATGCTAAGATCATGGGCCCGAAACCACCAAACAAAAATCCAAATATGGTTGAGTGTTTTACTTTACTCTACTACAGATCCACATCAATGCATGTCAAGCAAGGATCATATACTATCAAGTAAAATCCTTTCCTTTTGAAATGTATTAATTCAAGACAGCTGTCAAAAATAGGTGCAGTACCGGCATTGGACACTGACCGGCGCTGGCGCTCTATAAATCCTGACAGGAGAGCTGTCTTGGAGAACTGGGCAGTGGACAGAAGGGGGTCTTATATAATTAAAAGTTCAAAAGACTGACCTTTCCTGAGAACTCTTAACACCCCAGAGACCCACACCAGGAGGCTGGATATCACATGGCCCTGTTGATTGAGAGGGAGGGGACTTCCCTGCAGCCTGCCGGACCCAACACAATAGACCCTTTCAATTGAATGGAGTATGCTGACTTTGGGTGTGGACTGTAAACAAAGCCCTGCCAAGAAGGAGAGACATGTGATCCCTGACTGCCCCAGTTCCTAGGGGCGGGCCAGACAGGACTGTGGATTCATATTGCAGCAAATATATGTTTAAGTTAAATGCTTCTAAAATCTTGTATTAAGCTCACAGAAATGTACAATTTGGCGATCCTGAAAATGAAAAATGCCCTCACGATTTGAGCCCAAATTCCACTTTGTACGGTGTTCTGGGACCGAACCCCGCTATTTATTAATATTGCAGACACTGTGTTTAGGATAGAGACATAGTAATATCCAGTAATATGCTCAGGGAAGGGGTGCAGGTCTGTGTAAATTTTGAGGAAAAACCAATATGGCGAAAGCTACTAAAAAGCACTAAATGTTGCCATTTGTGAACCCAGGCACTGAGGGGGATCAGAGTTGGGCGAGAGTGTATCTTAAATTAATCTGTGAAATGTGTATGTAATTTCAACGACGTGTGTATCTGGGAAACCTGTTAGTTATGAAAAATTAATTTTCTAAGTAAAAGCAAAGGGGGGTTTCTTCAATAGACTGTAAGACTCTGACTCACTCTGACACACTATCCATTCTCAAATCAGGTCACAGAGAATCCTTGACCTATCAAATCATGAGAGGGTTGGGCATGCAGAATGAGCCGACCCACCCACTTTCAAAACACATAAAAAGAGACTGCTTGGACAGGCAAGACATTCACTTTTCATTTTCTTGCGGAGTATTTTGCCGGACCACACAACATCTAGAAGGAACATCCAGAACTTAGATTCCAGATAGACTACAGAACTTAAACCCACAAGCTGAGAACTCTTCTCAGCAGGCCTTCAGAATCCAGCAATCCAACCAACTATTCTACAGCCGGGCAAGTTGTTGGATTTTTTGCCAAGAATTTTTGCTAGAACCGGTATCAGACCCAGAAAGCAGTGCTGTATCCAGAATCCACTTGATCCAGACCAGCAGAACCACAGACCAGACCGCTGTGAAGTGCCGACAGCAGAACCACAGACCAGAACCAGAGATCAAAACCAGAGAACCAGTACCAGAAACCGCCCGTAGTCCAGTCCAAACCGGCTGACCAGACCCTGACGGCCTATTTCAAATTCATAGTGTGAGTACTCAGCCAGAACTGTGCCAGAACCAATCTCTTAGTTTAAAATAATCTGATTCAAACCATTTTAACCTGTCCAGAACTACATCATAGAATCGTGTGTCCCTTCTCCGATTTTAAACCTGTAAAAGTGTCATTTTGCCATTTTGAATCATTATTTAATTTCTGAAAAACTACCTTCATACAATCGTCCGTATCTTTGGAATCGTAGGTGCTAGGAACGTGGTCTAACTTCCACCTTAAAGCTAAGATTCCCAGCTTGCCATCAAGCCTAAAACCGACTTGCTACTCATTATAGTTCCTCCGTAATCGCAATCGACGCACTTAGAAAAAAGTGCAGCGAATTGACAGTTTGCTTCATTTCAACCACGTGTAAAAATATCTTTCTTTTGCTTCCATTACTGAATCCCGTTTTCAACCTGATAACAATCCATGAATCATTGGTAGGGCTGACCTGAACTGATTTAAAGTATCTCTCACTCACCCTGAACCTCTAGAGGGAATTAAAAGCATTTTCAGCATATTTTTCACTTCATTGCCACCACATTCAAAAGGATCTTGCCTGCTTTAAAATCATACCTGTTTTCCTCTAAGCTCGCTGGGGGGAACTGGAAATTTGTATTGCATTTTGTATTCCTGAGAATTGTGTGCTTTCCTTCCATCTCCTTATCTTGCATAGGGGGGGAGGGCATTGTCAAAGAAAAAGTGATCATATTATATTTTGTTGAAAGCATATCAAGTTTATTCTGTGCTGCATTTTTTCCCTCATTACTTTTCCTTGAAACCATAAAAGTATTTTCTGCTACCTTATCCTTCCTATACTAACTCCTCATTGATTGTAAGGAAGTGTGCTAGTGTCAGATTATCTATTGTCGATCAACATTATATTCATATGCCTAAGTGTGATATCAAATATTGATTTATTATAAAAGTGTGATATATATATTGTTTAATTTTTCCAATAAATCTTTTAAATTGCAAAACAAACCTACTTCTTGGCTCAGTGAGGTCAGGGGGATTCAAAGAGAGGGGCGTTATATAAGGGTTTATCATCCAGAGTATAACTTGTCATAAAAATATATAAATAAGGGCTTCCCTTGAGCAATCCCAGACAAGGCAGTGACTTAGTGGGAGTGCTTGATTGGAGTCACTTAACAGGGATTGGGGGCTCGTGCCGTGGATTCTGGATTAGACTTATCACTTGTGCAGATTAATACAGTGTGCTAACTGACAGGATATACAAATTCTGTTAGATCACCACGCCGTGTTACACTGTAAAAACACCCCTCAAAGGAACGCTCTAAGGAAACGGTCTGTTTTGCAAAATAAAATACAAACTTCTGTAAATCAGGAAGGAAATCAATTTCAAGAATGACGACCTTGTTAGATATCAAAATAGCCAGAGAACACCTCTTACATAAGCTATTTGTGAGAGGTGAGTGGGCTCATCTGGACCAGGCGGTCTGGTTGCAGGCAATCGCACCCCAGATCACTGAAACATGGTCAGACATATGGAGAGATCAGGGTCCATTACATGTGGTCCTGAGTGAACTATATATGGCCCCTAAGGCCAAGGATGAGCACAACAAGATTGCCAGGGTAGCGGCATATTTATATTTATATATGGGAGCCATACAGGACAAATGTGATGTAGGCCTAGATCTGTCAAATAGGCAACTGATGGCATTAGAGAAGGCCCATTCTGCCCTGGTCTCTTCTGAGCAGAGGCTGCAGAGAAGCCAGGAGTCAGAAAATGATAGTAGGCAGTATATTATTAAAATAAAGGAGGATATGGATATCCTGCAACAGGAAAAGGCTGACCAGGATACCAGATTTCTGGCCTTGCAGAAGGAGTACCAAAAAGGTTTGGACTCCCTACTGCAGAGCCAGAAAACGCTGGAGCAACAACTAGACTTTAACAGGGCATGCACAGAGCAGGTAGCCACCCTGCAAAGTCATCTAGATAGGGAAAAGGCAGAGAGCAGTAAACTGATTTTGAAAGACCTGGATACCCAGGCAGAGTTTGATCAAGAACGCCAGAAAGCTGGTGCCTTCCAAAGGCAAAGGGACGACCTGGTGGCACAGATGCAGGCTCTTAGTCATGAAAGGGACACCTTAGGCCAGGAAGCCTGCCAATTAAAAAAAAAAAAATAAGAAAATCACTTGGCCCTCCAGGGGCTGGGTGACCTCCGAAAAGAGCACCAGGACTTGCTAGAGCACACCAGGAGGGTGGAAGATGCTCTGGCAAGAAAGGAACAGGCCAGTAGAGATGGGACTCGGGAGGTAACCCTCCTGCAGCAAAGACTGGCCCAGTATTCCAGGACCAGCCAGGAGGCACAGAGAGAGAATGAGGCTCTCTGTCAGGACAATGATAGGCTCCAGCAACAGGTAGCAATGCAGGAGAGACTCATAGAGTCTAGTAAGGCCTTAACTGAGGAACTGAAAGCACAGGCTCTTGCATTGCAACAGGGAGCAGGGGCTGACAGAGATGAAGTTCGCTGGGAAAGGGAAACACCTGAGTATAACCTCAGGAGCCCTAGTACCAGAGGCCTTCATCTCTCCCAGTCCTTGGACTCTGCCACCCCCATGTCCCCGGGCGCACATGAGCAAAGGGCCACAGGGAGGGCAGATTACTATCCAGCCAAAAGTATGGGGTTCATAGGCCAGTACCTCCCAGGAATGGGCGGGCATCCCGGTATGGGCAGCCGAGCACAGTGCAATTTAGTGGGGAACCCCAGGAAAGTAGGCCCACTAAGGGCATCCTAAAAACCTCTGCCCAGTTAGGTCAGTATGGGGGGTACCCATCAAATCCTGGCAGCAAGGAGGGATCTGAAGACTCCTCTGAGCGGCCCAGGACACAGGAGACTAGGTCCCCACATTCTGCCAGCCATTCCCAGGCTTGCAGAATCCGGGAAAACCTGGAAGATCAGACGGGCACCTCTGGGAGCAGTGCCTCTGAGTCCGAGGATGAGTGGACCAGGGTTACCCGAACCAAAAAGGCCAATCAGGCAAAAAGGGCCTTGCTTAAGGAGTGTCATCACGCCTTACCACAAGAACGCCAAGTATTCAGTTTGGGAACACTTGGAGCTTTATGAGCAAATGATGGAGACTTTCCATTTGAAGGACAGCAGTAGCTGCATTCAGTATGTCAAATGTACATTCTCCCCAGAATACTCCAGTTTCTTTGCGGGGCTGGAGGACCAAAATCATTCAAGATGCTCCACCTACAGGGTGGCCATCTTGAAACATTTTTCTGTTCACAGAAATCCCCAAGAGGCTCGCAAGGCAGCCTACAATTTGCAATGTGGGGTGGATCAGGCCCCACAAGAATTTGTGCAGGAGTTAAAGCGTTCTTTTGCGCAGATTACAAAAAGGGTATGCACGGACAGTAAAGAATGTGTTAATACGTTTTTCCATGCCTTACCCAAATACATAATGACCTAGCTTGTGAGAGACTTTCATGAGAAAAGATCTTTAGACTGGGTCATTGAGCAAGCCACCCGCATCTATGAGGTGCAGAAACCAGTGGAAAATAAGAATCAGCCCAAAAACCCCAAAACCAACAGCACCCCTGCTGCTGCCAAGGTGGCAGAGGTAAAGGTTGCCCCCATTTTAGATTTGGAGATGGGGGGCCTAAAAACCTGCCTGCACCGAATAATTCTAAGCCCAGAAAGCCCCCGGGCCAGTCACAGACAGGGAGTCAAGGAGGCAGTCCCACAAATGGGGTCCCTCGCTCCCCTGACTATGTAAGTCCCCGCTATAAGGGAAACAGTCCAATCCTGGGTATTGTGTGGACTCCTCTGGCCCAAGGGGGGATCCAACTAAGCGCCCAACCCAGGGAACTTCCCTCCGCACTTCCCCCAGGAGGGCAGGAATTCACCAAATCCTGGGCAGAACTTGTTCCCCAGGTATCCACCCAACTTCAAGCCCCAAAATCATCCATCCTTCTTTCCCCAATTCCCTGAGCCCAGACAACCGAATCCGGGAGAGGGGAGGCCAAGGGTGGAGGGGTACCCAAATCTTCCCAACCCAGGGTACTACCAGAGAAGGGATAGCAACCCTTACCGGGATCAGACCAGGGGAGAAAACAGAACCCTGTATCAGCCTGAGCGGGTTTCCCAACTTGAGCGCCAGGTCCAAAATATGGCACGGCATCTGGGTCACATACTGAGGGCTCATCAGAACCCTCAGATGAGCATGCCACCGCAGAATGCCCCAAACTCTGGGCCTGGTGCTCCAGAACAATGACGGGGGCAGCACCCCGATAACCCACCGGTTCCCAGGGAGGCGGCACAAGGGGATGGGAGGTATAAAGCCTTGGAGGAAGCTTCCTTCCCCACTTGTAAACAGCCCCTGGAAACCCAGGAACCGGAAACAAAATCTCCTACCCCTGAAAGTCTGCCACCCAAAGAGCAGAGAGGAGGTAGGAGAAACAAAGTACCCAAACAGACCCACTTTGAGGAGAGGGATCCTCAGAGGATCCTGGGAAAAGGATCTTCTCTTTCAGAGATGGGGGAACTCCTCCCAAGGAAAAATGGGTCCCAAGGGATTCCAACCCAGACTCGGTAGATGTGGGGATTGAGCTGTCGCCGCCCATCATTCTATCCCAGAACCAACAATACCGAAAACCCCTGTGTGAAAACAGAAAAATAATATGAGGCCGGGAAGCCCAAAAGGAAACACACCAACACAGGTTACAAAGAAACATACAAGTACTTTATTTCAAGCTACAACAGTTACCAAGTCAACTGACAAACGGATAGCTATTTGGCTCTCAGTTTAACATAACGAACTTCAACGAGGGTTCAATGTGTTCAGTGAGAGACCGCACATTGGAATACCCGGGCCATTTATACAATTTGTCCAGCCCTTGGCCAACCCTCTTGCGGGTTAACCATTCTGTGAAATACAATACTTGTCTAGGGTTCCTTGCCAGGTCAACCTTTAATATATGCTTTTTGATTAGTTTCACTGATATAAGTAGTACATTTACATATAGGTCAACAGTAGGACAAGGTCTCAGTTCACGACCCCGACAAGTAGCCTACAGGCATATTAATCATTCAGCTGTGCGGAGATCACAATGGCCAGAATCTATTCAAAATGTCATTTGGCCTCCATTTTGATGTTCAGGGTGACTTCTACATAACAAGAGAACCTAAAATGGCAGCTTGATTCAAGATGGCGGCTTACATTGATTTCTCTGAGGTCAAGACCTTGCCGTGGAGTTTGTTCACGCATGATGTTTAGACAACTTGGCGTAGGCCAATATATATATAACTATAACAATAGGAGGCATAATATTATTTCTATTCCGACAAACCCTCCTTTTGGCCTATGCCAAGTGCTAGGACTATTTCTGATGTCTTTGCAAATAACTCCATGCATTGTCGTCCATACATCCTGAATCGTTATCCGTAATACTAAGACTCCAATCTCCCACAGGAACATGCACTTCTGAACTAAGGACGTGCAAGTTCTGTATTGCCTTGAAAATTGTCGGGGAGGAATCTGGTACGAAAACACAACAAGCGGATCCCACTAATTTACATACTCCACCACGCTCTGCCAGAATGACATCTAATGCCATCCGGTTTTGGAGCGCTACCAATCTTATTGCTTTCTGTTCCAGTGTCATATTATAGAGTATATCCGTGGCCCGGTTGATGGTTCTCTCAAGTACTCTTGCTAGCTCCCTAATATTTTCAGAATTTGCTATTTGTCCCCAAAATGGCACAACTGATTTTGCTATATCTCCCAATATTTGCCCAGGAGTATCTCCATCCTCGTCCCGCCGTGGACGAGCCTTAGAAACTTTCAATGTACTAGCTATAAATACCCCAGGTAACAGGAACCCTAAATAACAAGTTCCCTGCCAATCCTTGGGCAACCAGGGAAATGCTGTACTACCGCAAACGAAATAGACAGGCCCCCCTACATACAAAGGCCTGTTCTCCCCGGTCAAATTTACAACGTTCGTACAACCTTCAAAATCTCCCATTGACCGGGTGCCATTCCTTTGTACACAGAAGGGAACTGAATCGGGGCTATGGTTAATAGAGTAGGAAGGAGGCACTGCATCCTCATTGCCTATCGGAGCCATTTTAAAGGAAATTAGAGTTTGGAAAGGAAGAGACAGTTTATCAGATGGCCTAATAGAAGCAACATTAGGCTTACTTCTATTTGCAAAAAGCGAGCATCCCAGGGGAGTCAATACGCGTTTCTCAAAATCATTTAAATTAGTTCCATCAAAGTTCCCTGAGATGCTATCATTCCAACGGCCAAAGAATAGCGCTCTAAGAGAGGCATAGCAAGCAGTCGTTAAAGGTAAAGGGTGAATATACCATCCTAGCCCCTTGTTCCCATGTTGCGGTAAATGGGTGCAGATCCAGCAGTTGCTTTTATTAAAAATGGCATGCGTCGAATTCATTATTATCATCAAAGTGTTATTGTGATACTTTCGTCTATGCTGGGAGTCCCTAGGTGACAGAGTATGAAGGTGTACAGAGGGAGTCAGAGCAGTAGGTACAATTTCAATTGGTAACAGAGGCTCTAGAGGCATGGCAGTGACTATACAAATACCAATTATTATCATCACAACACAGCAATACGTTTTCAGGGCCCAGGCACATTGTTCATTGTCCGAGTTGGTCACCCCCTTATTTACAAGTCCAATACGAGCAGTAGCGGTGGAGGTGGCAGACATCGTAGTTTTTCAATCGACGACCCCAATGTTCGTTGCTGGTGACACTACGGTCGCGTGACTTCTTAGTCCTTCCCCAACCCTAGCCAGCAGAATCCCCTTTTTTTTCCCAAATTTTTTCCCAAATTTTCCTTTGTAAGAACAAAAACTCTCAATGACTCTTTTCTTTTCCAGATGCACAGGCAAAACCTGTGCCGTAGTTCTATTTTCTTCGTCGGAGTTCGTACCTGGTGGTTCCCGGTACTGCTTGATCCGGAAATAAGGTAACGTCACTTCCTGAGGGAAGCAACGTATCAGAGGCGATAGAAGTTGCAGAACTTGAAACAACGTTTTCCGGAAGTGACTTTTCCGAAGAGTGTGGAGACAAAATGGACGGTTCCCCAAGCTCCACGGGCTCAGAGGGATTCTCCGACACACTCACAGCGCTATTTGCTACTCCAGAATCAGAGATTGTAGCATCAGCAAGGGGTTCTGCTTCTTCTGTAATGTGTGGCGTCGGATGAGGAAGTTTCTTAACATGCGTCGCGTGGATCCAATGCTTCTTTCCAGCCACCCGCACTGCTGTCTGGGTGACCAACAGCACCTGGTAGGGTCCCCGCCAGCGAGGCGCGAGGCAGGAAGACCTTTCGTAGGCCTTCACCAGGACCCAACTTCCAGGTTGAATATTGTGTCCTGGGCCTGTAAACCGTACAGGTAAAGTTGATCGAACCTGATGATAAATGAAATACAGATTTTTAGTCAACTGGTTACAGTAGTCTGCAAGCAATACATTTTCAACATCTCTCAGCGTTTTAGGCTTTGGAAGACCCCAAATATTAGCAGGCCTCCCCATCACCACCTCGAATGGAGAGAGACCAGTCTTAGTTTGAGGTGTGGTACGCATGGCTAACAACACAATAGGTAGGGCGTCCGGCCATTTCAGTTTGGTGCCGGCACATGTTTTAGCAAGCTTATTCTTTAGGATACCGTTATGTCTCTCAACCAACCCAGCGCTTTGAGGATGTCTAGCCGAATGAAATCGTTTTTCGATGTGTAATGCTGTGCATATCTGCAAGATTACTGCTGCAACAAAATGTGGACCGTTGTCTGACCAAATGACTCTTGGCAACCCAAATCGTGGGAAGAACTCCTTTACCATAGTCTTCGCAGTGGTCATGGCTGTAGCATCCTTAACGGGGAAAGCCTCAACCGATTTACTAAAGGCACAAATGATTACAAGGATGTATTTTAAATTGTTACACCGTTCCATCTCAATAAAATCAAAGTGGATGACCTCGAAGGGGACAGAAGGAGGGCCAAAACTACCCCTTGGAGTTGCTGTCCCCTTCCCCACATTGTGCTGCAAGCAAATCATGCAATTTTGAACGTAATGCTGAGCGATTTTCGAAATTTTATCGTTTACCCAGACTTTTTCTAACATTCTCGTGATCTGGTGAGCACACACATGCGTAGGGCCGTGTGCCATCGTAACCATCGCCAGCACATATGAATTAGGGAGCAACCATTTCCCTTCAGATGTGTCCACCCAACACCCATCTTCATCTAGTTTCCCCATCCCTTCGGCCCACTTTTTAGACTCTTCTATTGTGGCATCAGCTTGGATATCTCGTACAGACCCAATACCCTCATCTATTACATAGGCACCTCTTGTTTCTCTTAGAGCATACATGTCTGTGCTAAGGTCTGTGGCCGTTTGCCTGGCTATCTGGTCAGCAAAAGCGTTCCCTTTCCCCACATCATCTATGACCTTGCGATGCGCTGCGCACTTTATGATCGCCAACTGACTAGGGAGCGCAAGTGCCGAGAGCAATTGCACTATCAGGGGGCCATGCTGAATCTTGGTCCCATGTGAGGTTAGGAACCCTCTTTCCGACCAGAGCCTCCCAAAGTTGTGAGCCACCCCAAAGGCATACTGGCTATCAGTATATATATTTACTGTATGCCCTTCGGAGTGTTCACAAGCTCGGGTCAACGCTATAATCTCTACGACCTGCGCGGAGTTATGCGGAATTCTCTTAGTTTCATCAACCATACTCAATGTAGTGACTGCATAAGCAACTGTAGATGTACCATCCGGAAGTCTGAAGCAGGAGCCATCACAAAACAGCTCTCCTTCTGCATTATCCAAAGGAGTATCTATAAGGTCTATACTGCCCTTTGTTTCCTGTTCAGTAGTATACAGGCAGTCATGTGATTCTTCGTCACTGCAAACAGTATTTTGCGGGAAAGGTAGGAGTTCAGCCGGGTTAAGGACACAACACCTCTTAATTTGAATGTGAGGGGCAAACAAAGTCAATTCATACCTCGTCAGCCGTGCAGAGGTGAGGTGCTGTGTTTGGGTTTTATTCAATAGGGCATCTACAGAGTGAGGTACCATTAGGGTTAAATCATGGCCTAGGACCATTCCCTCACTCTGTTTTACAGACGCGGAAGCAGCAGCGACAGCTCGCAAACATCTTGGCAAAGCGCATGCGACAGGATCAAGGGCGGAAGAGTAATAGCTACACGGTCTATTCTACCCTCCGTGTTCCTGTGTTAATACAGCCAAAGCACATCTATCACATTCATGCACAAACAACACAAAGGCCTTATTGTAATTTGGACCGGTGCAGAGCATAACGCGGTTTTGAGAAGCTCAAATGATCGTTGATGTTCCGACTTCCATGGCAGCGGCGAAGAAATGCCCTTCTTCGTCAAGGCCAACATCGGTTTTATCACTAGTGAGAAGTTTGGGATCTTCAGCCTACAGTAAGAAGCCATACCTACTAAGGCTCTGACTTCCTTCTGTGTATTTGGGACAGACATGCCAGAAATGTGTTTTATTCGTTCAGGTGTCAATCTTCTCCCCTCCTTTGACAGGAGATAGCCTAAATAGGTGACCTCCTGACAACAATATTGAAATTTCTTAAGCGAAGCTTTATGACCATGTTCATCCAAATGAATAAGCAACAATACAGTGCCTTCTTTACAAGCACTTTCAGAATCTGCAGCTAAAAGCAAGTCATCGACATACTGAAGCAGTGTACAAGTAGATGGCAACTCAAGGGTGTCAAGCTGCTCTTTCAAAGCCCTACTATAAATGCTCAGACTTTCAGTATAACCTTGAGGTGCACGAGTAAATGTGAACGAGCGTCCCCCAAGGTGAACGCGAACAAATATCTACTATCCTTGTGTATAGGAATACTGAAGAAAGCATTCTTCAGATCCGCAACACTAAAGTGAGTAGCTGTAGCAGGGATCATTGTTAATATCGTTGTCACATCAGGCACAATTGGAAATTGTGGGGCGACAACTTTATTAATAGCGCGTAGATCAATTATGAAACGGAATGGGATTGCATTGTCGCCTTTCTTGTACACGGTAAAAATCGGACTGTTACATAAACTACCTGCAGTCTCTTCAATCACCCCTCGATGCACAAAATCGGAAACAATGCACTTCAAAGCACGCTCGCCCTCAACTGAGATTTTATATTGCGGAATGCGTGGTAGTTTAACTCCATGTTTCAAAACTATTTTAACGGGTTCAACCTGTAATATCCCGACATCATTGTCGTCAACCGCCCACAAACATTCCGGGACAACGCTAAATTCAGGAGGCAATAGTCGAGTCAGAAACTGAGAACTGGGAAGTTGCTGTGGTGAAATCGTCAGTCACACTCCATCAGAGGAACAATGAATCACTGCATTTAATTTCTTTAACAGATTTAACCCCAGCAAATTCTCTCGACAGTTTGAAGTCAAGAGGAATGGACAGTGGTCCATAAAGGTATCCAAAGAAACAGGCACCGGCGAAGAAACCAGACAAACAACCGGTATGCCAGAAAACCCTACAGAAACATTAGTTGCCCTGACAGTGGAATGTTTGGAACCCGAGAATGATCAATGGAGCACTTCTGTGCTCCAGTGTCTATCAAGAACTGATGTTTCCTATTCCCCACTAACAGTTCAACGTAGGGACCTTTTTGACTAACGCGAATAGGTGAAGGTTCCAAACCCTGCTTTGGGCAATCCTAACGAAACAAAATGTCATCGAAAGGAAGCTGTTCAGAAAGGTAGGCAGCAGAAGGGTGATCAAATATGTTTCTTGTGTCCATACTCGAAGTCTGATTATCCCGTGAAAAAGGTTGATGAGGATCTTGTGAGAGCTGACCTCTATCAGGGCCCCCCTCTCTGAGGCGACCTCTAGGTCATCTACCCATACTCCCAAATGTGTTGTTTGACCTCTGTCGAAGGACGGGATGCTGTGCACGCCAATGACCTTCCTGGCGACAATAGGCACATTGATTAATATTCACAGGACCCCAGGGGACGTTCCCTTGCGGAACATACTGACCTCTGGTCTGTGAATTACCTCCTCTGGGATTTCTAACAATTTGCTGTAATAATACTTTAGTCTTCAAATCTCCTTTCCTCTTTTCGACTCTATCTTTTTCATTATTGACACGGTTCTCGTAATACTGAGCCATGTGCAAAACTTCAGATTGGGATTTCGCCTGCCAAGCGCTCTCAGAGGACATAATCTGTGACTGGATGTCAGGCAGCAATCCACGCACAAATTTGTCCACAAACAACCTTTTCCCAGACTCTGTGCCCAAGTCCTGAAGTCAAAGAATACCTGTTCGAATCGATTAAAGAATTCGGTGGCACCCTCAGATTTTCCTTGAACACAGGCCGTAAGCTTGTCCCAAATAATTCATTTCTCAGGAATTATGGTTTTCAATTTCGCAACAATTCTATCAGGCAAAGTGAGTATTACCTGAGGTGGTTTCTCACCAGCTGGTCTTTCCCCATCAAGCCTAGTTATGTTAGCCCACGTATCTCCCAACCCAGGCACATCGTCTATTGTTCGAACCTGCTTCCATAAATCTACGGGCAGGAGTACAGGAAATAACAAGTCAATATCACTTAGGGTGAACACAGAGTACTGCAAAACGGACTCTATCTCTTTGTAGAATCCTGTCGGATTTTTCCTAATATCAGGAATTGATTGTCTAATAGTGTTCACTTCCTGTCGCGAAAACGGGACGTGAACAAATTATGATACATAATGTGCGGGAATGTCCACAGCGGGTGCACCTGTCCCAACGTTAGCAGGGATCTCAACCTTTGGGACAAATGTCGGAGGAACCTCTCTCATAGGCAACTGAGATATAGGTAACTCTGACCGCTTACTAAGCAACAGAGCCAGGTCGAGCGCTAAGGCAGTCGAAAAAGTGGCGAGCGAGAAAGCCCTCTTACAAATACCCAATAACTCTGTGGGACAACTAACCTTCTTCCTTCCTTACACATTCATCCTGCAGGTACTACACCATTACCTGAATCACCTTCCTCTGCATTTATACTGTATACTGACTATACGTGTCATACACTTCATCTGGCGGTATCGATGAATCCGAGATCCATCGAATCGCATCTTTTGTACAGATTCGTACTTCCTCAGATGCTGATTTACGACACGGAAGGAATCGTTTCTGCACATACATACTGTCGTCTTCATCATCCTCATCCTGCAATTTTTCTAAGTCCCTCCTATACTCAAATAACCTCTTAACATGACCATGTACTTTCTCCTCAGTGTCCCTTAAAAGCGCTAGAGTATTCAGATCCCTCAACCCTTGTGGGAGATCTGCGTTATGTAATCTACCCGACATTACACATAAATGAGTCCCCAAACCTTCAATAAAAACATTTTTCTCGGGAAAATTGTCCATATTTGATAATGTGGAAAAAACATTAGCTTGATCATCACTCTCCATGCAATGCTTAGCCCATGCAAACAATTCCCGTTTCTTTTCTGCTGAGACAGTATTTCGAGTGACAATCTTTGACCCTGCACCCTGATCTACTACAGTTGGTACAGAACCACTCGGGAGCGGAGGTGTGGGCAAATTCAATGGAGGTGCGACTATCGGCGCAAGGGGAAGGCGTGGTAGAGTAGGTGGAGGAACAACAACTGGAGGAATAGAAACAATAGGTTGAACAGGGGGAACAGGAATAACAGCAGGAATAGGCAGAGCACCAGGGAGAGGATCATACGGAGGTGGCGCAGAGGCACCAGGCCTTCGTTCGTTTAACAATTTGTCAATAAATTCTTCGGAAGCATGAAAATCTTTAGAGGGATAGATTTTCTGGATACCGAGTGAGAAAGCCCTATCCATATTCTTGACTGACTCTGAATGTTTTTCCTTATCATACAACAACGCCTTTTCAGCATTCGTTTTATGACGGCGTGCATGTTTATCCCTACTTTTAAGCTGCTGCAACGCTTCTTTTTTTCAATTCTGCAAAACATCAAATGCTGCAGGTCGGGCCTTCTTCTTTAACAAGACCGATTCTAGGTATTCAATACTGGGGATCTCGAAACTACCATTGATTGGCCACTGAAATTCGGAGGCATGCCTGGTTTGTCTGTGCCAAATATCATTAAATACTATACTTCCAATGCCATATTTACAGTACATAGTACACGCCGGCGACCCCTCCTGTGGTGGCGGGCGGCTAAATTCCAAAGATTGTCGATCGCTGCGGAACAGTGCCCTAAAGCAGCCAGACAATTTCCCAGGCATTTCACAAAAAACTGGTGTTACCCGGTCAGTAATTGTGTCTGCAGATACAATATGCCAAATTCAAATTGTCAGGGTTAAATTAAGAGTCAGGTCACGACTACACCTGACCAAACCTAAGGAGGACCGTACGGTTTACCAAAGAACTTTCCTAACAAATTTTACCTTGCGTTTGGTGGTTTCGACAAATCTGCCAGCCTCAAAAATGGCCGTTTCAGACCACACGACTATCGTCCAAGGATCGGATCGTGCAGCGCTGCCGAGGTATCGCGTCACGTTTGGTCGGGCCCGCAGTATCACACTCTCCGATCCCGGTTCGATAGCCTGCGCCAACCTTCAATGATCCGGCATCAATCTTGAGGGTCCTTATTCGGGCGCCAACTGTGAAAACAGAAAAATAATATGAGGCCGGGAAGCCCAAAAGGAAACACACCAACACAGGTTACAAAGAAACATACAATTACTTTATTTCAAGCTACAACAGTTACCAAGTCAACTGACAAACGGATAGCTATTCGGCTCTCAGTATAACATAACGAACTTCAACGAGGGTTCGATGTGTTCAGTGAAAGACCGCACATTGGAATACCCGGGCCATTTATACAATTTGTCCAGCCCTTGGCCAACCCTCTTGCGGGTTAACCATTCTGTGAAATACAATACTGGTCTAGGGTTCCTTTCCAGGTCAACCTTTAATATATGCATTTTGATTAGTTTCGCTGATATAAGTAGTACATTTACATATAGGTCAACAGTAGGACAAGGTCTCAGTTCACGACCCCGACAAGTAGCCTGCAGGCATATTAATCATTCAGCTGTACGGAGGTCACAACGGCCAGAATCTATTCGAAATGTCATTTGCCCTCCATTTTGATGTTCAAGGTGATTTCTAGATAACAAGAGAACCTAAAATGGTGGCTTGATTCAAGATGGCGGCTTACATTGATTTCTCTGAGGTCAAGACCTTGCCGTGGAGTTTGTTCGCGCATGATGTTTAGACAACTTGGCGTAGGCCAATATACATATAACTATCACAATAGGAGGCATAATATTATTTCTATTCCGACACCTGGTTCAAACCCATCCTGGTGACTGCCTCGAAAAAGGGGGGGGGCGGCCCAGAACCGGAACCAGGGGAACCTAAAACCGAATCAATAGACTGGGTAGATGTGGGGATCGAGCTGTCACCACCCATCATCCTATTCCAGAACCAACAATACCAAATCCCCTAGTCCAAACCCATCCTGGTGACTGCCTCCAAAAAGGGGGGGGGGTGGCCCAGAACCGGAACCAGGGGAACCCAAAACCATATCCAGTTGCCAACTTTTTCTTTCAGATTCCCGAGACTCTCCACAGAATTGTGCCCAGCTCTCTTCTCTCTCAATGTCCAAAACCAGAAAATTAGCCCACCAGAAATGTGCATTATCTGTGCCCCCTTGAGGAGACGGAGGGAAGATACTATGCCCCGGTACAAGTACAGGGGCAGGGTACAATTTTGGCACTGGTGGACACTGGATCCCAAGATACTCTTCTGTCCAAAAGGGCCTTTGATGAGCTAAATGCAGGAAGGGGGGAGAATTACCGAATTCCTTTCACCTCTCTTCCTGGACAACTCCAGAACTTTGACGGGAAGGAAATTCCCGTCGAGGGGACTGCAGAGGTGGACATCAAAATTGGGCGACACAAGGTGAAACCGCCGGTCATAGTAGTGACTCCAGAGGGCACCCATTGTTTACTAGGGAATGACCTCCTGAGAAGGTTGTCACCCCTAATAGATTGCGTAAACAAGGTCCTCTGGACCCAGACTAGCCGACCAATAAAATTAAAACAGAGCGTGTTAGTTTAAACGGCACCCACCACATGGTTGAACAAAAATCTGACCAAGTAGAATTTCACTTCCAGAACAACCAAATTCCAGACGTGACAGTAATAGCAGTAGGAAAACAGACTGGTGATGGGGGGGTCCTCTCTATTTCTGAACATCAACCTTCCTTCCAGTTTAAGGTGGTATTCCACACTGGAAGGAAACACTCTGAAATTCTTTACTAATCCAGAATCAGAAACTCTCACTCCAATAGTCCAGAAAGATGTGAAATCAGCTCAGAACCTGGCTGATGTTCGGCAAATTGGAGAGCAGTTGTTCATCCCTGTTCAGTTAAATGATGGGAAGGACTCTGTTCTCGCCCGAGTGTGTGTGAACAACGGTAAGAGCTTCATCAATGAAGCCATGTTCCGCCAACTCCCAAAAGATCCAGCCATTCCCACATTCAAACTGATAGACAAATGGGAAATGGATCTGGAAACACCCAATTCAAAACATTTCCTGCCAAGCAGGTGTATGCTCAAAATCTCCATTGGCAACAAGAGCATAGTCCATAATTGTAGGGTCGTGCGAGACGTCACTGCCGCCTTTTACTTAGGCAATGACATTCTCAATCGCTTTGCCATTAGTTTGGACCTAATAAACTTCAAAGCTTGGTCCCGATTAGCGGATAATTCCATGGGCTTTGATGATCCAGAAAAAGCATTTAGGTCAGCTCAATTGCTACCTTATGCAGTTGAAATTCAGATTAAAGAGGAAGTCACCATCCCAGAAAGGACATGACAATTCTCCCTGGAAGTGAAAGTTAAAAGAGGACAAACATTGAAAAACCCTGATGCTTATACTCATCTAAATGCTTCCCTCAAACAGCAAGGGTTTGGGGTAAACCCAACACCATTAGTCAACATAGAACATGACACCATCGCAATAGAGGTGGATAACAGCGAATTAAAGAGTATTACTCTAGCCGCAGGCACCATTATTGGAATGGCGGTTGATGACCGACATTTCTCCATTGATTTAGGAAATGAACTGTTAGGACCAATCCCCAAAGACTGTTTTGACAGTGACAGTGATGACAATACAACACCAGACAGGATCTTTACCCGGCATGAGGGGAACTTCCTGGTGTACACTTCTTGCCCTTATGGTAAGGAATATTTGGCTTGTGACTTCAGAGGGGATGAGGTGATTTTCCAGGTCCATGAGGGCTGCCTTTCCCACCTGAAGCCTCCAGTCCAAATCAGCACTCTGACCAGGGACTTCTCCACCCAGCTGGAGGAGGCCGCTGACATAGCAAAACCAGAAGTCTTTCCAGGCTTCAGGCAGATGGTGGAAGAGAGAGTCAACCTAGCTGATGCCTGTGTGACTCTGGAACAGAAGCAAAAGTTGAAACATCCACACACCGACATCCACACAACAACAATTTCCACGGACCCTGGCATGACTCCAGTGTTTGTGAAGCAATATTGTTTGCCTCTCGCATCAATGGAGTCCCTTACTGAAATAATTAAGAACCTTGGGGAATAATCCGTCCAGTACACAGCACCTTCAATAATCCGGTGCTGGGAATATTGAAGCCTAACGGCCAGTGGAGACTCTGCGCCGACCTTAGGGAGCTCAACAAACGGGTCCATACTTCCCCATACTTCCCGATGGCCTCTTCCCTACATTGACCAAGGGCTGGCCCAGATTCAGGGGTCACAGGTATTCACTGCAATAGACCTGACCAATGGATACTGGACTGTGCCTGTCAGTAGGGAGGACCAATACAAGCTGGCTTTTACCTTCGGGGGCCAGCAGTACACATGGACCCGGACTCCCTTCGGATACCTCAACTCCGGAAATGAATTCAACATTTTCCTACACAAGGCCATGCCCGACCTGGGTGCGAGGGCTTATGTAGATGATGTCCTCATCAAAAGTTCAACTGTGGAGGAACACATAGTGGAAATCCATTATGTTCTGACTCAGTTGAGGACCGCCGGAGCAAAACTTTCCTTTCAGAAAGCACAGTAGTGTAGAACCCGTGTTAATTTCTTGGGGCATGAGATTACTCCTCAGGGTCTCTGTCCCCAGGAAAAGAAAGTGGAAGCACTTCAGAAACTGAAAGACCCCACAACTCTGCGGGAACTAAGGAGCCTCCTTGGACTGACTAATTACAGCAGAAAGTTCATTGAGGGCAACGCAGAGATCATCAGACCCCTGATTCATCTCTTGAAGGGGGGGTAAAGTGGGAATGGGGTACAGAACAATCCGAGGCAGTAAAACAGCTCAAAAGAAGCCTCTCACAAGCACCCTGCCTAGCTTACCCTGTCAGAAACAAGGAGTTTTTCCTGGAGACAGGGTTCTCTAATACGTGCTTGACGGCAGTATTATACCAAAAGCATGACAAGGTCAATAAAGTAATCTCTTATGCGAGCAAAACTTTATCCTCTGTGAAGGAAAAAATCAACGATTGTGAGAAGGCACTCCTGGCAACGGTGTGGGCATTGAAGAATTACCGCCCGTTTATCCAGGGGGAACACATCATAGTGGAGACTCCACACCAGCCTCTGCATTACCCCCAAAGTGACAGAATCCGAGCCGTAAATGTGAGTAATTCCCGAATCACTTCCTGGATCCTGTCAATGCAGGGCTTTCCTGTGGAGGTCAGATATGGCCAAAACAAGAAGAGTCCCCTCGTGCAAGTTCTGGCTGACTTGCATGATTGTGCCAGAGAAAACTGTCTCGAGGAGGAAAGTCTAAAAATCAAGGACAACATGGAGGCATACCTTAATTCCCCACACAAAGTCTTTGAAGAGGACAAGTCTGAGGGAATGCCCACTGTCTATGTGGATGGATGCTCTTACCATGTTGACAACAACGGGAAAAAAGAACTGGTGGCCGGCTTAGGGAATGCATGGGTGAATGAGTACCCAGAACCCTCCGCTGGGTACAAAATTGGTCCCTGAAGTAGTCAGGTGGCAGAATTGATGGCTGTGCATCAAGCCATCCTCACTGCTGTCCAAAATCAACTCCACGAACTGGTCATAATCACAGATTCAGATTATGTACGGAATGGGTTCATGGAGCACCTTGTTATTTGGAAAACCAGAGGCATGTTATGTGCTAATAACAAACCCTTGAAACATGGGAAGTTAATCCAAAACATTGATGATCTGGTCACCTCGAATATGATGACCATCTACTGGAAGAAGATCAAGGTTCATTCCAAAGTAGAGGGACCGGACACAACTGGAAATGACTTAGCTGATCAGATGGACAAAACCGGGGCCATCCAAGGGGATCTAATAGAGATTGAGTCACTGTTGGGGGAAATCCAGGTCACTGCTATCACTAGGTCCCAGACAACTGCTCACAATGATCTTTCAACTGAACAATGGAGTAAGGAGACCCCGGATGCTGATTTGATCACGGCTCAAAAGGGGGATCCAATAATTGGTAAGTTTTACCAACACATTGAGGACCCTGAAAACTTTCCCCTGACGGATACCGACTACAGGACATTAGAGTGTTGATGAAATGTCCAAAAATGTTCCGAATCCAAGACGGTTTGTTGGTAAGGAAATCCCAAGCTGGCCATGATCAGTGGGTGCTCCCTGTCTCATTCGGAAGCCCGATGTTAAGTCACGCCCATGATGCGGCCACCGCCGGTCATAGGGGGTTTCATACAACACTTAAGATCTTAAGAGAGGTTGCATACTGGCCACACATGGGGCAGGACCTCGGCCAATACTTGAAGGGGTGTCTTGTGTGTGCACAATTTCAGCCAACATCCCTCACACACCGGGTGCCTCTCGAAAAGAGGGGGATGACACTGCCATGGTCAGATTTGCAAATCGACTTCATAGGCCCCGTGATTAGCTCCGCTAGGGGGAATAAGTACATGTTGACGGTAACATGCTTGTTTACCAAGTGGGTGGAATGTCTCCCGGCCCCAAACTGCAAGGCAGAAACAGCAGCTGCCCTGATGATTAACCACATCTTTTCCCGTTTTGGGCTACCTCAAAGGATTGAGTCAGACAGAGGTAGCCATTTCACCAGCGAGGTAATGACAAAGATGTGGGAGATACTGGGGGTCAAAAGGAAGCTACATATTGCTTATCAGCCAGCTTCTTCTGGGGCAGTACAATGCTACAACCGGACCATTGTGAGCATATTAAAAAAGTTTGTGGCAGATTCTGGGCCAAGTTGGGATATCCGATTACCTCTGGTCCTAATGGCCATCAGATCTACCCCTTCATCTGCAACTAAAATATCACCATTTGAGCTGATGACTGGATGCAAGATGGTGCTTCCCCAGCATTTGCTTTACAGAACCCAAGAGCAAACGTTGATAAATGCCGCCACAACTCATGAGTATGTAGAGAATTTAAGGAAACGCCTCCAACATGCTTTTGCCTATGCTCAGCGAAATCTAGAAAGATCAGCTGATAGCATGAAGACCCATTACGATTTGAAGACCACCCGGAAAGAATACAATGTGGGAGACCGGGTCTATCTATACAATTTCCAAAGAAAACAGGCCAAACAGCCACAATTTTTGCCCACATGGAAGGGACCTTTTGAAATTATAGACAAGATCTCCCCAGTTGCCTACAAGATCCGCATCCCCAAAGGTAGTTTGGCAGAAGGGGAAGACAAGTGGGTCCATATAAATCAGTTAAAGTGTTGCCATCCCAGGCACACTCTGCAGCGACTGGAGGAGTCCTCTGCAATACCAGAGGGGGCCGCTCCAGAGTAATTCAGTTCCAACCCTAAAATATCCCACATATAGTCTCTAAAATATTCTGATTCTCGAATGAAGATGTATTCTGATTATATCTTGTTTTTTTTAAAAATAAGAATGTAAATGTCTATTGATTTATAAGATGTATATGCCGCCCCACTATATCAATAGTGGGGGAGAAATGTCTACGAATAGGTATTGCCGCTTTGCTTTGTCATCCTAGGAGAAAGAAAACCTGGAGACTGACCACGGAAGATGACCTGGGGACCGGGAGCAAAGATCCGAGGGGCCCGGGGTACTGCCCAAAACTCCCATCAAGACCGGCAAGGAGAACTGATCGATCCACCCTGATGGAAGAAAAGATGCTGAACTTTGTCATCTGCGGAATCGGAAGAAGATGATGCGCACATCCCAGCGCGTGGATCAAAACATACTTTGCACCCGACTCCCCCTCGACTCAAAATCAAAGTGCAATCGGGCGGGGGGCTTGTTGGGTGTCCTGACCCACGTTTGGACTATTATGCTGCAACATTTGGTGCTGTGGGCTTAGGAAATCCAAGATGGCGTAAAAGCCCACATTTGCGCCAGAATCCAGGAGAACCGTGCAGTTTTGCGCACACCAAAATGGTGCCCTGACCTGCCACCCACCAGTGCAAAGAAAGATGGTTCTGTTCAAAACCTGTTTTATTAATGTCAAAAATTGCTAAGATCATGGGCCCGGAACCACCAAACAAAAATCCAACTATGGTTAAGTGTTACTTTACTCTACTACAGATCCACATCAATGCCATGTCAAGCAAGGATCATATACTATCAAGTAAAATCCTTTCCTTTTGAAATGTATTAATTCAAGACAGCTGTCAAAAATAATTGCAGTACCGGCAATGGACACTGGCCGGCGCTGTCACTCTATAAATCCTGACAGGAGAGCTGTCTTGAAGAACTGGGCAGTGAACAGAAGGGGGTCTTATGTAATTAAAAGTTCAAAAGACTGACCTTTCCTGAGAACTCTTAACACACCAAAGACCCACACCAGGAGGCAGGATATCACATGGCCCTGTTGATTGAGAGGGAGGGGACTTCCCTGCAGCCTGTCAGACCCAACACAATAGACCCTTTCAATTGAATGGAGTATGCTGATTTTGGGTGTGGACTGTAAACAGAGCCCTGCCAAGAAGGAGAGACATGTGATCCCTGACTCCCCCAGTTCCTAGGGGCGGGCCAGACAGGATTGTGGATTCATATTGCAGCAAATATATGTTTAAGTTAAATGCTTCTAAAATCTTGTATTAAGAAATGTACAATTTGGGGATCCTGAAAATGAAAAATGCCCTCACGATTTGAGCCCAAATTCCACTTTGTACGGTGTTCTGGGACCGAACCCCGCTATTTATTAATATTGCAGACACTGTGTTTAGGATAGAGCCATAGTAATTTCCAGTAATATGCTCAGGGAAGGGGTGCAGGTCTGTGTAAATTTTGAGGAAAAACCAATATGGCGAAAGTCACTAAAAAGCACAAAATGTTGCCATTTGTGAACCCAGGCTTTGAGGGGGATCAGAGTTGGGCGAGAGTGTATCTTAAATTAATCTGTGTAATTTCAACGACGTGAGTATCTGGGGAACCTGTTAGTTATGAAAAATTCATTTTCTAAGTAAAAGCAAAGGGGCGTTTCTTCAATAGACTGTAAGACTCTGACTCACTCTGACACACTATCCCTTCTCAAATCAGGTCACAGAGAATCCTTGACCTATCAAATCATGAGCGGGATGGGCATGCAGAATGAGCCGACCCACCCACTTTCAAAACACATAAAAAGAGACTGCTTGGACAGGCAAGGCATTCACTTTTCATTTTCTTGCGGGGCATTTTGCCGGACCGCACAACATCTAGAAGGAACATCCAGAACTTAGACTCCAGATAGACTACAGAACTTAAAGCAAAGGCCTAACCCACAAGCTGAGAACTCTTCTCAGCAGGCCTTCAGAATCAAGCAATCCAACCAACTATTCTACAGCCAGCCGAGCTGTTGGATTCTTTGCCAAGAACTTTTGCTAGAGCCGGTATCAGACCCAGAAAGCAGTGCTGTATCCAGAATCCACTTGATCCAGACCAGCAGAACCACAGACCAGACCGCTGTGAAGTGCCGACAGCAGAACCACAGACCAGAACCAGAGATTCAAACCAGAGAACCAGTACCAGAAACCGCCCAGAGTCCAGTCCAAACCGGCTGACCAGACCCTGACGGCCTATTTCAAATTCATAGTGTGAGTACTCAGCCAGAACTGTGCCAGAACCAATCTCTTAGTTTAAAATAATCTGATTCAAACCATTTTAACCTGTCCAGAACTGCATCATAGAATCGTGTGTCCCTTCTCCGATTTTAAACCTGTAAAATTGTAATTTTGCCATTTTGAATCATTATTTCATTTCTGAAAAACTACCTTCATAAAATCGTCCGTATCTTTGGAATCGTAGGTTCTAGGACCGTGGTTTAACTTCCATCTTAAAGCTAAGATTCTAAGCTTGCCAACAAGCCTAAAACCGACCTGCTACTCATTATAGTTCCTCCGTAATCGCGATCGACGCACTCGTAAAAAAGTGCAGCGAATTGACAGTTTGCTTCATTTCAACCACGTGTAAAAATATCTGTCTTTTGCTTCCATTACTGAATCCCGTTTTCAACCTGATAACCATACCTGAATCATTGATAGGGCTGACCTGAACTGATTTAAAGTATCTCTCACTCACCCTGAACCTCTAGAGGGAATTAAAAGCATTTTCAGCATATTTTTCACTTCATTGCCACCACATTCAAAAGGATCTTGCCTGCTTTAAAATCATACCCGTTTTCCTCTAAGCTCGCTGGGGGGAACTGGAAATTTGTATTGCATTTTGTATTCCTGAGAATTGTGTGCTTTCCTTCCATCTCCTTATCATGCATAGGGGGGGAGGGAATTGTCAAAGAAAAAGTGATCACATTATCTTTTGTTGAAAGCATATCAAGTTTATTCTGTGCTGCATTTTTTCCCTCATTGCTTTTCCTTGAAACCATAAAAGTATTTTCTGCTACCTTATCCTTCCTATACTAACTCCTCATTGATTGTAAGGAAGTGTGCTAGTGTCAGATTATCTATTGTCAATCAACATCATATTCATATGCCTAAGTGTGATATCAAATATTAATTTATTATAAAAGTGTGATATATATATATATATATTGTTTAATTTTTCCAATAAATCTTTTAAATTGTAAAACAAACCTACTTCTTGGCTCAGTGAGGTCAGGGGATTCAAAGAGAGGGGTGTTAGATAAGGGTTTATCATCCAAAGTATAACTTGTCATAAAAATATATAAATAAGGGCTTCCCTTGAGCAATCCCAGACAAGGCACTGACTTAGTGGGAGTGCTTGATTGGAGTCACTTAACAGTGTTGTGTGAAAGTGAAAGTGTCGGAAAGGTGTGTGCGGGGACAGTGTTTTGGAATACCCTACATGGTAGGATTGGGAAAAGGTGTTGTAAGAAGGGGGATACCACGTCTCACCTGTCAGTGTTCCACTCCCATTCCCCAAGGACCCTCCCCCATCCAGGTGATCCTCCCACACTAGTCCACCCCTAGGAACTGGTTCCAAAAGCGATGGCTGTGTCCTGGCCACCTGGATGACAGATCTCCAGGGACTAGACAGGGAGATATCTTCAGGTTTCTCACAGCATCTGCAAAATAACCAAAGACCACCAGTAAGCTCTCCACAGAGGTAGGGAGACTGGTACAGTTGGCGGGACGGCTAAGAGAAGGGGGGATTACAAATACAAAGGCGAGTCTGGTACCCGCAAACCTGATCAGGCCTCCAACATAATGTTCATAGTCACAGTACCTGGCAAGATAATGTACCAAGTTGGCTATGACCAACAAAGTAGTATCAAAGCGGGAAGACCACAATTGAAAATACAGAAAAGGTGAGGCTGGGATCTGCACCTATATAAAACGAGAGCCAAAGCAATCTACATAGTCACAGTACGTGGCAGGATAGTGAACCAGGTTGGTTGTGACCAACAAAGTAGTAGTAAAGCGAGAACACAACAATTGAAAGTACAGAAACGGCAAATACTTGGACTTGCTCACAAATGGAGAGAGAGCCAATGCTTGAATCGTGGAAATGTGGGACAGAACACATTTGCTATAGTGGCAGTACCTGAGAGAAATGAGAGCCAGGTTTACTGTGAAATATACTGGAAAGAAACTAGGGGAAGGGAAGCATCCCCCTAGTAATTTGTACACAAAAATAAAGGCAAAAAATGTCGAAATTCCCTCAACATTTGGAAGAGGCAGGAGACAAAACCAGGGGGAAGGGAAGCAAAACCCCTCTGTTGTTTTTTGTGGACATTTTTGGAACAGAAAGCTGATGCTAAAGAAGATACCCTTTTCATGTAAAAGTTCTTAATGTGAGGACTGGAAATAGGTTTTTGACACAACAGTGGACTTATTTATTTGGACTTTCCTGACAGACTCCGTTGAATATTATTTCGAGGCAGGGAAACCCCTCTTAGTGTTAGGAACATAAAACTATTTCCCCAACCTTCATTTATCTAATAAAAGTCTCTACCAACAATCATGCCTGTATGTCAGTCTCCTCCTTCCACACCCTTACAATATTAAAACTCTCTTCAGTTAACAGTTACATAGTTCCTTTGGATTCAATTAGCAAGTTTAGAAAATGTTCATGTAATTTGAATACAGACTATTCTGTGTTGAATCTAATTCTGTAGTTATGGGTTTTGAAAATAATGGTAGCAATTTAGAAGGCACAGGATATTGATTCATCTATACAACATAGAAATGTTGTTTCATGATTTCCTGATATATAAGGATACAATCCCCTGCCACTCCACTTTACTAATTTGATGCAGAGCCCTTCCCTTATTGTGCAATGTCAAGAGAGAGAAAAGGATGTAATTTATATCAGCATCAGCATCATTTTCTATGGGAATGCAATTAGGATAGCATAAGTCCATTTCACCTCCCCATTCACTTTTTAAATATCAATGGCTTTCACAGGTTGCAAGTTATCAAGCAATTCTCCATAATGCTATGGACCGCACACATTCAAGCCACATCCTCACTGGTGGTCTATATCTGTGTAAACATGATGGGTACAGCTTATTTTAGCTATCGATAACAAAATGCTACACTGTTGGCAATGGAAAGTATTCCCTGTTTTACACATTACAGAGAAAGCCTTTTTGTTTTTATTTAAGTGAAATCTCCCTCAGATTTAGTACAGTGACACTGTGTATTCTCGCCCGCTGTTCCAGCCACCTGATTGGCTGAGCATACTTCCCTGGGTGCGAATGTACATTTCAATAATGCAAACCGGGTTTTCTTCTGATCTTATTAGCACTTCTCACATATTTATCTTTGTGACTAAGTATTAATGATCTGACCTGCATTTCTTTTCTTCATGTGTGGTAAGGAGTGCACCATCAAAGCACATGGCCATCCTCCTGATAAATGTTGAACGTTTTATTCATATAAGAAACTTCCAACATACTTTGTTGCGATATTTACAATTCTGCAAAGCCACGTTGCTGGGTTTAGGGTGTATTCTTACCTTGCAATTTGGTATTGTTCCTGATATGTTGCATAAACCATATCATTTGTTGGATGATATCTCTCATAGAAGCAAGAAAGTACTTACATCCGGCAGGTGCATCCATTTTGTGGCAGTTAGTGAAAAACATTAATGAATGCAGCAATGCACTATTTCTTTGCCTCTTCCCTCTCATTCGAGGCAGCGTCCATGCCTTATGTTAGGTGCTGTCCATTATATGATGCAACACCTGTCTGCTTACTATATCAGTGCTATATTTCTCCATACAATGAATCATATGAATTGTATGCCCCACACATGAAGGAAGTATTGCAGCTTTGCATCGTCTCATGCTCAAGTTGATTGCTTTTGGGTTCCATTTATCTTGACTGGCTATATAACTCATTTTTGAATGTTCCCTATATATGGTACTCCTGTTTGCTTAAGTGCCTCTGAGACAATCGTATCCCTATTTGTCATTCCCGAACAAGGTAATTAAGGGCCTATAAGGACATTGGAGACTGTATGAATCGTGTGTACAGTAAAGGTGTGAGTGAAGTAGGAGAGGTATACTCCAAGGTACATTGGAGATTAATGCTCGTCATTTGTTTGATGTTTTTATCCTAGTGGCTATTCAAACTATTACTGTCAATTGGAAAAATCTCGATCGTATTGATCATAAAATGTGGTGGTACTCTATATGTAATGTTCATAGGTTAGAGGGGTGTATTTCCTCCTCTCCGCGTCTAGTTTGCAAACATGAATTGAAGTGGAGCATGGTCTGTTTTGCATGTCTTTGTTTATCGTTTAAAATGGAATATTCCAATCATTTTATGTACATGATTTCAATTTGTATTCCTGTGTTCATCCTATTTGATGCTCAATTGTTTTCTTACACCCCTGTTAAGGATTTGCATTGGTATATTGCTATGCATTACTTTTCTTCAATAAAATACCTTCAAACTAAAAAAAACTAAATAGAAGCAGGAGAGGTACATGTGTAGAGTGATGGAGTTATCTATGAAACAGATAAATAACCCTGATCAGTGTGCCAGATTCGTGTTGCAATGAAACCCTGGTATGAGGAATTGTGAAAATCATTGTTTTCAGTACTCTCTGGATCATATACAGTGCAGAGAAAAAGTGTGGAATCTTTAATAATAATTTCAGATATTCCATAGTGTTATCATGCCAGCCTTCTTGAATCAAAACCAGTCTTTTCTTGAGCTGATGAAACTGCTGTTCAAGCCGGTACTGAATCTAAAAGTGCATATACTTTTTTACAATGTTCAATCATTTGAGGTTAAATAAAGGTAGAAAATGTTCCATGTTTAGCGTGCTTTAATCAGGTTGTCCTCATCTATTCTTAGCATTTAAAGCTAAATCCAAGAGCATTTTATTTATTTATTTATCTTATTGCTATACATATAGCATTTTAGGTTTGCAAATGGTGTGTGGTATACATCCCAGTAACATAGCATAACATATGTTGACATTCTGAGGGGCTCAGAATCTTTTTCGCAACGCTGTATTCTAGCTCTAACTCCCCCTGCCTCCGCAGCCTAAAAAAAAAAATAGGCCCTTGAAGAAACTGAAGATTACCTTTGCGTGTGTCTAAGGATGTGTGCATTGCTCAGGGACTAAATGGCTAAATCAGGCATGAAACTGACAAACCGCCTAAATAGGTGAAGCACAGCTGCCTGTAATCCGACTTTGAACTCTAGTTGCATCCTTGGCTGCAATTCTCTGGGACAACTCCCTGCTCCCGTCCTTTACAAAACTGCCCAAGTGCCTGATGTAGGGAATTTCTGCGTGTAATCGTGGATAATAAAGGCACTTCAATAAACGCACACAGCCTCAGAAAGCCGTGCCCCGGTGGCTTCCATGCATTTAAGAAGAACCTGCGTAAAGAGGTGCACTTATTTTGGGATTAACAGGCTCCTCTGGCGGCTAGGTGGGATGCGAGGGCAGAGGTTAAGTACTCAGCCGCATCAAAGGGTAATCCCCAAAACTGCACGCATTGTCCGGGTGTATGGAAGACTTAGAAACGCACATGTTTGAAACACTACTTTTGTGGTTATTTGAAGCTTAAAAAACACTCATGTGCTTACAAGTTAGAGGCCTGACGTTTTATTTGTGCCTCGTATATTTTTCTGGGAACTCGCGGCTGTTCCTGCTGGTTGTCATTGTGAGCTTGTTTCTTTTTTCTTTTGGCTTCTGTGTGCCATACGCCACTTATGAGACAAAATCATTGGCATGGAAGTCTAAAGAGAGTTGGAGGGAAGATGGCCTGAAGAGAAGGAGCTGGCACAACGATCTCGCCAACCCACTGTGAACCCCTGGCCGTGGACATGTTGCACTGCCCGCTACTTTCCCTTCTATGCAACCTACACTCCCCTCTAACTCTTTTCTCCTGTGGAGATGCACTCGATTGACACCATGAGAAATAAGCATTGGCAATCCCGACAGGCTTTGCTCAAATAGACACAGTATAAAGGACGAACGTCTTTTCACTATGTCTACTAATAATGTGTGTGTGTGTGTGTGTGTGCAAATATTAACGTATACCCATGTTCTCACATTAAAAATGAATTACTCGGCATGCAGCCTCCACTTAAGCACCGATGGTGCATGTACCAGGCATTTAACTGGGAGTCCGTGTAAACAGTACTACGTGTTACAAAACATGGGTGCTTCCCTGATAAGCCATCGTGGGTTGATAGACCGATGAACGTTAAACAACCCAATCTTGAAATGATTATTTTTGTGCAATAATGAACGAGGAGCACTTATGCAAACATTAATTTATTCAAATCTGAAGCCCACAAATAGCAGAGCATGTTCTGTAGCTGCATAGGGATATTTAGAAGTAATTGTATGCTGGACGTGGTGATGTGGTTTCAGTCGCTTACCTTTGCATATTGCATGTATTCCAAAATGCACCTTGTCTATACTACGCATTTGGATGGTATAATGCAGTTGTCTTTTAGAGTTGTACTGGCTCCTATGGCGCAAATTAATATTGGGCCGAACATAAAGCCTTGAAGGGTGTTTTGGCCGGGGTAAATTACCAACCTCTATAACTTACTGTGATAGACCCATCCCCACCCAGGCATCCAAACAACCATAAACTCCTGTCTTCACAATGCGAATAACTCATCATGACCCATACCTTCCCATAAAATATGGTGAAATGCCCTCTGGGCAAAGGTCTTCAGTAACCTGGGGGGATACTATACAACTGCATCCACAACGGCATCCACAGATTAGCAGCACTATTCCTCTTGAAACTTGCTATGCTCATCTACCCAACCTTCCTTCCTCTCAAGATGAGACAGCCACTTAACTATATGAGGATCAAAGCTATGAAACGCCTTCCCTTTCATTGCTGCAAAGTCAACCATCTTTGTTTCAGGAAAAAACGTTTCTGTATTTCATGTACACGCACGCTCTCTACGCAAGAAGCACCTTAAGGTGATTCAGAACCAGTGGTATAGACAGTTTGTGGCCTACAGGCAAGGGCCGCCCTCTTTTCCACAGGACCCAAACTGCAGCATTACATCACATGCAGAAAAGGGCAGTGGTGTGAGGTAGGTAGCTCTGCTCTTCGCCAGTTTTCAGATTGCTGCTCTGAGGAAAGGGACAGAAACAATTGCAAATGTTGGCAAATGTTATGCACATTATGCACAAAATCAGGCTGCTTGCATATGTCAAACAGTGACTACACACAGGTGACTATGGCACAGGCTCTTCTGGGGTGTCTTTAAATCTGCAAGGAGCACAACTCATAGCCTCATTTTCAGAGATTTCAGATTTTTTCATGTTGGGTATGATGTAATAAGCCAGCCCTGAATATTAGGCTCACTCCATATTGGGGTAACTATTCGGCCGAATTCCGACTGAAAATTAGGTATTCGGCTTCGGCAGAATAATTATCACAAATAGTTTCCCCCACAAAATACATTGAGTACTGCTTTGTCTGCGGGCCAGGAATCATTCAGGCATGTCAGGTTTATCCTTTAAAAGCCTCATTAAACAGATGCTGCTGTCGCTTTTGTGATGGAGTTCAGGAAGGGCAGAGGTATGAAAGTGCAAAGTCCCTGCCCTCCACGTGCTGGACAGACAGCTTTCATCTGGTGGTGGTTTGCTTGGGAGGGGTTTGCCGAAGTAAAAGTCTCAATATTGTGAATGTTTCTCTGGTCTCCCCTGTATTTTGCAGTTGAAAACTATTGAGCTAGAACATTTGTTTATGAAGTCGCTATTGGAAATTGGTATTTTCTTTTTAGTGGTTTATTGATTTGCTGATTACCTGTGTGAGGAATCTGAAAGCTAAAGGTTCCAGTTCCCAATCCAAAAAATATAATTAAGTGAATTAATATAGCCATTGCAGAGATCCCAGTAAGTTCCAAACCCTGAGTAAAATAGCTCAGGAAGTAGTGTGCCTGCAGGAAAGACCTGTATTCAGTCTGCAGGCCAAGGTTATAAAGCAAGTAAGATGGCTCAGTGGGAGGTGTGTCTGTGGCAGAGATGTGCTTTTAATATCGAAACAGAGGTTACAATTCTTGCCCTTCAACTTTCTAATGTTGCCAAAATGAGTCGCTTTGAATTGTTACTGAAGAACGTGACTATATTTTTTTTAACCAAAATTCCCCAGTCTGTGTCACTAGAAATATTCTTCCCAACATTAGAGAGTTAACAAAGAGGGATATTTGTGTAACAAAGACAAGGAGATACACGTTTACAATTTAGACCTATTGCACCAAATATATGTACAAGTGAAACAAATAACTCAAAGAAACATACACATGCCAATCAAAGATGAGAAAATTGGCATTGTCCCTTCCCAATAGGGTCAGCCGATAATCATGGAGGACTCAGCCTTCCCTATATATTTGTGTCTGGTTTCTTTTACCATGTCCCAAAACACGACAAACACACCCGAAAAAATGCGATTTATTAATGAAAAGGTATGTTTCAAATGCCTCAACCCCACTCAGTACTACAGGTAGAAATATGGCTTTAGCATCTCAAAGGTTTGCATTCATTAGCACTTCAACATTCTGCAGGGTTCTAAGTTATGTAATCACTCCTTTTGTGTTTCAGTGCCTTGCTGAAGGATAAAGATGAGCAGGTCCAAAAGGAACATTTAAAAGCACAAGTAGCCACACGCCAGGCTCCCCTCACAGTGATTGTATGCATGCATACTATACATTAGGGCTAGTCCTAGTTACTTGGGTCCTGCCCAACAAGCAACACTTATGAATGCACAAATATACAAACGGTGCTGTTATTGAAGAGTTTATTTTCTGATAATGTATTCCCTTCATGGTTTACAGAAACATCTTCAGTTTACAACAAAGAAATAATATGCAATAAAGAATGGATATACATATTTTAAAGTGTGTTTTTAATTTACACAGTGTTTTTCTTATCTACATAACTTTATTTATTAAAATGGCAACTATTCGGCTCTGTATTTGGCTCCGGCCGAATACTTGTCCAACTATTCGGTATTCGGCCGAATACTTAAATCTACTATGTGGTACACCCCTACTATATGGTACATATAGTCATGCATTCATAATATGTTGGAAAGTTACATGTCACGATCTTCTAAAATCAGGTCTTGTAGAACATGATTTCAGTGCTATGTGTCAACATATTTATTTACAAACAGGCATGTGCTTTTAATGGGGCTGTTAAGTAAGAACGGTGAGCTGTGTGTGTTCCATATTACTATATTTAGCAGGCTTTAGTATGTTCATATTTAGCAGTTACTTCGCATGTGGATTGCTTGTGTCTGGCAGAAGTTAGCCGGTCAAGTGGCACAGCGTGTAGAGCGCTTGCTTTGACTTTCGTGCAGAGCCTGCTAATGCAGGTTCGAATCCCAGTGGGGCAAAACTCAGCCTTTCATCCTTCCGAGATCGATAAATGAGCTCCACACACCGTGGGTAATAATAAGCAGCGCTCAGATACCTAAGGGTTCGTAGCACTATATAAATGCCATATTATTATTATTAGAAGAGAAAACATGTACTTTTTGCTCATTAAGTGGGTTCACATATTTGTAGAACTCCAGAGATATTTGTTCATCCTATTTGCATATGTTGCCGAGCTCTGACAGGGCCATCTCTTTTTTTCATTTTTACGAAGTGGATACATGTCTGGTATGGTAATGTTTATTTGTAAAGCGCCTATACACAAGGCATGTTTTTCAAAGCGCTCAAGGAGGAAGGGATCCAGGGAAAAAACAACAGTAATTCAGAGCCCTTGTATTTCTGAACGATACAAGTCTGAACAGGCAGAGTAAGTGCATATAATACAATTAACAAGGTGGATAACTGCAAATCGGTCTGACGACGATTCTGCAGTTTTTACAAGAGCATTGAGACACCTCAATGCAAGGAGGGGAGACAGGGCAGATAGACGATCTTCAAGGTATGCTACCTTCAGATCGTGCAAGTACAGATGGAACAGGAGAGGGGACGGGGGATCTAAGTGCACCCCGTTAGTCAGAAACTGGATAAGTGCTAGGAGAATGCCATTCTCATGGGTTATTGACCAAGTGCAGTAGCAATGAGGACAAGTGCAGGACCGGAGGCAAGTGCGAAGAGGACTGGCAAGGATGCCAGGGACCTGTGAGACTCTGAGGTACACCAGGTGGCCAGTCGGCATGATGAAACACTTGTGTATAGGCGCGTTACAAATGCCATATCATATCATATCATGTGTGGACAAGGAGGGAGAGTGGGTAGAGGAGAAGAGGAACGTCTTGTTGAGGTTTCTGGAACTTAAGGAGATCAGGCTCAAGACAGAGGGCGGCAGGGAGGCTATTCCAGAGGGAGGCCCCTGCTGAGGATAAAGATCTCCCTCCAAATCTCTACTTGGAAAACCGGCTCACTCACAGAAGGTTAGAAGTAGATGAGCGGAGGGCTCGGGAGGGACAGTATTTAGGAAGGTATTGTTGCAGATAGGTAGGTCCGAGGCCCCAGAAAGCCTTGTGGACAATTTAGATGGTCTTGAACTTGATCCTTGCAGCCACGGTGAGCCAGTGGAGGGATTTTAGCGCCAGAGAGATGCGGTCCCTAGGCTTGAGGACAAGGATAAGTCTTGCGGTTCTGTTCTGGATGAGTTGCAGAGGGAGCAAAGCAGAGGCAGGGAGGTTGAGAAAGAGGCTGTTGCAGTAGTACAGCATAGAGAAGACTAGGGCTCTGGAGACAGTGAGCCGATGGGAGAAGGTGAGTACCTCTGATGAGGTGCAGCTGGTATTTGGACTTTTTAGAGATGTCCAAAATGTGAGTGGGGAAGGAGAGAGTGGAGTCGAAGATGACCCCAAGAATTTTTCCCTCACAGGTTGTGCGGGCGCAGGGCCAAGGGAGGCCGGCCAGACAGAGAGTGGGAGAGCGGGAGCAGGAGTCCCAATGCCAACAATCTCAGTCTTACTGGTGTTGAAGCTGAGGTCGTTTGCAGCCAACATACCTGAATTGCGGACAGACAGTCAGATATGAGTGAGGTAGAGGAGGTGGCTGAGGGTAGCCTGAAGGAGAGTTGAGTGTCATCCGCATATCACTGGAAGTTAGAGATGAAAGTGGCAATCACACGTGCCAGGGCAGCCAGGTAGACATCGAAGAACCAGGTGGATAGGTTAGAACCCTGGGGAACACTGCAGGTTGAAAGAGTGAGAGTAGAGAGAAAGGACCCAAATTCCACCTGGGATGGGCGTTCGTAAAGGAAGAAGGTTATCCACGCCAGAGCCTGACCTGTGGGTGTCACGAAGATGTGCAATCAGGATGTTGTGATTTACTGTGTCAAAGGCAGAGGAGAGGTCAAGAAGAATGAGGAGTGTTGTGTGAGTGGAAGCAGTCATTGCAGTCTCCAACTCTTTCATGACAATTCTGGTGCAGCTGACCTGGTTTGGAGTCCTATCTTACTGTTTACCATTTCCTGGAGGTGAAGCAGTTAAAAACTTCCCTAGGACCGCGGAGCAGAGTGGTGTGTGAGTGGAAGCAGTCATTGCAGTCCGTGCAGCCGGCGGAGGCAAGGCGGGGAGCTTTGACCTGCCTTGTTCAGTGCCAGGTAAATCCGTGTTGTACTGTGGACTTTATACTTATTACTGGCAAACTGAACGCTATTGCCATTGCTGTCCTGGCGGGACATTGGTAACATATGCAATTCACCCAGATAATTGAAACGGAAACTGAAACCTCGCCAGTGCGGTCGTTTCTTTTTTTGGACCACGCTTCCCTTTTATTCCTTCTTCCAAGGGAATCTGTTGGTGTGACTGTGGTTTGTTATTGTGCACAGAGGCCGGCGCAGGGATTAATTGGTGATCCGGGCGGTGTCTGCGGGCCATCGACCTTTGATCCGCTCAGTTTCCCCGTGTTCTAGCTCCCGTGCGCAGGAATCTACCTACGAGTAGTCCCTTCCAAACGGGTGGTCTGTCTGTAACCCATGCGGTGTCTGCGGGCATATAGCTTTTGAGCCGCACGTGTTCTGCTACCCAGGATCAGTGTGTCTTCTTTGATCATAATTAGACCCCAACAGGTCAATGAAATTAAGGAGCAATTCGCTCCAGGACGATCCCAGAGCTCTGGAATGGGAGGAGCCTAAAACGGCTAGCAGCCCCCTATTCCAGGGCTTGAGGGGCCCTGTGGAGGTAATTAGTAAGGAACAGCCCCCTGGGGTGGGGGTTAAGGCGATTCAGACTCAGGCCCAAGTGCATGCGGATTCCTTCCTTTCCTCTGTCGCCACGCCAGTGAGATGTCTGGGGGCCCAGGAAACTGAACTTACTCTGGCTGATAATTGGAAAAAGGGACTTGAATACACAACAACCACAACGAAAATTCAAAAACAAATCGAGGAGCACTTTGGTGAAAAAAAATTGGCACATGAAAGAGCAACTAACAGAGATATTGATATGTCAACAAGTCCCACTAGTAGCCACAAACGACCTAATGAGACCAACAAGCCTCCAGTGGATCTGAATATAAGTATCCCTACTGTGAGCAAACTGAACCTGTCTGGTATAGAGATCAACCAAGAATCTATGGGCCTGGTGCAGGAAGATTTACCAGCTGAAATATCATCAGTCCTAATTCCAAGGGAAACCCAGGAGGCAATCAAAGTTGAGGGGGCCCAGCCAAACGATAACACACTAAGTGCTCTCAGCTATGTGTTAAATTCGCTGGTCTCTGTCTTCGAGCTCCTAAAAGCTGAAGTGCAATCTGGCTCCATAATAGAGTTGACGAAGGAGGTGGCCGCATTTGCTGGCTCCATAGTGGGATGTTGCAATGTTGTAAACTCAAATGTGCTGCCGAAACTGCAGGCGATGCAACTTGAGTTTGTTAAACAAGGACTGGATATCTCTGCAATTCAGAGGTCCATTGTAGACTTAAAGAAATCGGAAGAGACTGACAGATCCCTAAACCAAGCCTTATTAGCTCAACTTCAACTGTACAATCAGCACCAACAAGAGCGAGCTGTGCCAGATCAGAATAAGGGGGTCACTCAACAGACGGATAATACATCACTTTCGGAGTCAATACTTGAAGAATTCAGGAGATTGGCTAATATGGAAGAAGAATTTCTAGATGAGCACCCAGTGGGGAAACCACCCCTAGTAAATCCAGGCGATCAGCTGGACCCCCAAGAGGGGGAGAGCAAAGAAGTCAGTTTTAAAAGTACAAACTTAGGTGGGAAAAGATCCCGAAAAAGGGAAGCAAGAAGAAAGAGAAGTCCAAAGAAAGCGGGAGAAAAAGTCAATGAAACAATTGAAAGCGAAGCACAAGAACTCAGAAACTAATTAATTCCTAAAGAACAAAAATTGGAACCTCTCACCCCTCGGTGGCAGAGGATGATCAAAAAATCATTGAACTGGAGTCTTTGAACAGTCCACAGGAAAAAAGAGGGGCGTGAAGAAGAAAAACGATCAGGAAAGACCTCCCCAACTTATCCACGAAGTCAAAATAAAACCCTGTTCCAATAGAACTCAAGCCAATAACAGGGTGTCATCAAAAGGTTCCCAAACAGAAAAGACTCTGGACAAACGGGACGAGGCCCAATCATATCTGAGGGTGTTAAATTAGCCCCCATCTTCCTTAAAGTTAGGCCAAAAACGGGGTTCAATTTATCCCCGAACAAGATTGGGCCCGCGGTAGAACCAAATAACAACGCGAAGATCGCTCCAATCTTTCTGAAAAAAAACCCAGTTCAAAAAACACGCCTACAGTCCAACGAATCCAAGCCAAGTAAGTCCCCAAAGGTGTCTAAGAAAGTTGTGGCCACACCACACTCACCTCTAGATGCTTTGGTGAATGAGATCTCGCGCATCAAGCCACAAAGATTGCAACATGAAAATTCAGTGCCCATAAGTGGAATGAGTAATCGCAGTGCAAGTGTGGAGACAACCCCAGACAGTAGAGGGGATGTTATGCTCCATAGATCTGAAATAAGGAGGGCAGTAGATGCCTACATACAAGGGCATACCATTCCTCCACTTGCACTGGCAGCTCCTACTGCTTTGCCCTGCAGGTCTACAGACAGTGCCAACAAAATAGGGAGTTCCTGGGAGCAAACCTCGATGGACATCGACTCTGAGGGGCTTGACTCTATGAAGCCCGTAGTTTTGACATCTGATATCAATCCTGTAAGTCCTGGAAAAGACTTTTCAATGGTGCTTAATCCCGCGGCTGTGACTAAGTCAGCTCCACGACCGCCAATGAACTCACCTAGTGACTTTTCTAAAGATGTATTAACGCTTATTAAGGAATCCCTGGGTGAATTGAGTCCTAATCTGAAAGATAAGAGTGCGGCTGCCTGTGTCAATTTATTGAAAGCACAGGAGAGCAAGGGAATTGAGAAAGTTATTACTCGGCCTGCCCTGTGTTCTATGATTTTGAAATGTAGACCTGCTCCATGCACTCAGTATGATCTGAAACGAAGAGCCATTTTGGCAATTTTTTCTGACATTCATCTACTAGAGGATATTACATCTGCAGATTTGACTTTGGTTGAATTTACTTCTAATCAAAACTTAAATGCAGTCCGGGTTTGGATGCAATCTAAAGTGATCCGAAACCTTGTTTGGCAGGCCAAAGATTCTCTGTTTGACTTAGGCTTTTTGCTCAGTCTAGAGGTGGATAGCGTGACAGTGCCAGTAGCGGCAAGTAGTATGGAATGTGTGGCAAAAGTTAAATCTATGACTTCGGTCGTTTCTTAAACAAAGCAACAAGCGCAGGAGAGGGGTACTTGTGTCTGTAATTGTAATGCAAACTTGAACTAGCTATTTAGCCCTTCACTCCAAATTCCCCTTGCCTTAGTTAGTTGGAACTCACGTGGACATAAGCATCTTTTGAATAATGATGAGAGTGGATTAAGCAGCTTTGACTTAATTTTACTTCAAGAGACCTGGTTAACAAGCCCGTTACTTTGGCCAGGGTACCAGGTTCATCTGAATCCGGCCTTGAAATCGGTAGCAGGTAGACTTTCAGCGGGTCTTGTGGTGGCCTTGAAATATGGACCAGGGTCTTCATCAACACTTTGGGCAGTGCCGAATGCGCATATGTTGCTTGTCAGGGCTGTTATTCATGGTGGTGTTTATGCGATTCTGAACATATATTGGAATCCGGTAGCCATATCTTCTGACTGTTTTTTTAGAGATCTTAACATTCTGTTTGATGTGGTGTCTGCTGATGAAAATATTGCTTACTTTATCCTGGCGGGAGACCTGAATATGAATTGCCTTGCAAAAAATGGTACGCATATTAGTGAAAGACTAGTGCAATGGAAATCTGTAGTTGCCCTTAGAAACCTGCAAATTTTGAATGGGACATTCAATTCAGATATCCCGCCAGCGCCAACTTGGCATAGAGGTAACTCCTCCTCAACAATTGACTTCATCTATGTAAGTTCTGCGCTATGGGCAGCGATGCAATCTTTCTGTGTGTCTCCGACTGTGGCAAGTGATCATAATTTGTTGGGTGCCAGCTGGCAAGTAGCGTCAGAAGCCAAGGATAACAAACCAAAGACACCGAAGGGTGGATATTTAGTGGTAAATGGTGGGAGGAACCGCTTACGATGGACTGAGAATGCCTTGTTGCACTTTAACCAAATTTTATATGGCTCAAACAAATTAAACAATTGTCAAACCTCTAACATAGGCCTAACATATAGTAATGTCATGCAAACGTTTAGTCAACAAAATGTGTCTAACCTGCAAAGAGAAAGTCATCTCCACACGTTTGACAGATCTATATATATTAGGAAAAAAGCATATCGTGCTGAAGTGAGAAATTTATCAAGGCTCCCCCTCTCTGTCAGAATGGTTCTTACCAAAATAGTGCGCTTGGTTTATAATAACTGGCTAAAAGGGCACCAAGCCGCACTCTATCAAAGAGAAGGAGCCATCATGTTATCAACATTGGCTGAGAAAAACATATCAAAAATGTGGGCTTTATTAAATCAAGCGAATAACATCCACCAATTGGACCTACAAATAACGGCAGTTGAGGTGCACCAGTGGGTAGAACACTTTGAACAACTCTATGCATTACCTATAAACTCAATGCCCATGGTAGACCCTCAAGGCAAGTTACGTTTTTGGCTACGCCTTGATCAGAACGAAATAAGGCAATTAATTATGACCTCAAGCAATTCGCGAGCAGTGGGCCCTGATGGGATCTCAAATTTTCTAATGAAAAAACATTTCGAAATATGGAGTTCCATTCTTTTCAAAATCTTTTCTGCCATCAATAATCATCAGAAATTGCCCAAGTCGTGGACTGAAGCAATTACAGTACCCATTTATAAAAAAGTTGACCGTCAACTCCCGATGGGCTACCGTCCAATCTCTTTATTGGACGCTCCCGCTAAAATATTCTGTAGAATCATATTAAAGGAGATCAATGAGTGGGTGGATGAAAATCGGCTAAGAGACCCTTTGCAGTCTGGATTTGTGAAGGGCATGGGCACGATTCCAAATATCCTGGCCCTGACAATGATTCAGTCCGAACAAGTTGATGGTGGACTTCCGTTATACCTAGGTTTCATTGACTTCAAATCTGCATTTGATTCTATAGATAGATCCATGCTCCTAGCTAAACACAGGCAACATCAGTGCCCCCCATCGCTTGTGAACCTAGTGATGTTACTTCATTCAAACACATCCATGCGAGTGAAACTAAATATGGAAGGCAAATTATCTCCATCTATCCTTACATATAGAGGGGTGAAGCAGGGTTTTGCCCTTGCATCATTCTTGTTTAATTTTTTTATCCTTGATTTAGGCCCTGCTTTAACGAACTGCGTTGTAGATGCACCTCGTATAGGTCACCTAAAGGTTGCATATCTACTATATGCAGACAATTTGGTTCTGCTGTCTTGTAAACCCATTGGCTTGCAAAATATGCTGAATCAACTAGTAACCTATGCAGTGGCAAACAATCTGATCATCAACACAGCCAAATCCCAAATTCTAATTTGCAATAATAACACCTCCAAATAATATCATCTAAAATGGTTTCTTCAAAAATGTGAACTTGCTCTGGTTGTGAAATATAAGTACCTTGGAGTGTACATTGAACACAAGAACACTTTAAGCACTATGACTTGTGAGGTTAGGGCAAAGCTGAGTGCCCTGATATCACAATCAAAAATTCTCATGAGAAAATTTGGAAAGTTCTCACTGAAACACATTGGGCCTCATTACAAGTACACCGGTCCGGAGTTAACGGCGCCGGTAAAACCATACCGGCACTGTTTCCACGTCCGCCCAATCATGACCCGTGGCCCCGGAAATAGCACCTCCCCCAACCGCCACCGCGGAGTTAAGGGTCCCGTAAAGTCCACCTGTGCGGAAACCCCTCCGTTACCGGCAATACGAAACACCGCGAGCATCACAACTAGCGCGGACACGGAAACACCCTCAGAAAAATGGCGTTAAAACCATGATCACAGTGGCCGTAGCGCTGCCACCGCGAACATGACGTTAAACAGTTCCTGCTGAACTGAATCAGGGCACAGGTGCACCAAATAAGCCCTGCTGGAACCAGCAGCACACTGGAAGCCTACAAAAGGGCCACACCCAGCCCAACACAACACACAACCATGCAGGCAGCAGCTCTAGTAGCACTTGGACTGGGCTTACTCAACCAACAGGCAGCACTGAACATGATGGCAGTAATGGTGCAGAGGAGGAGGTGGAGGCGGAGGAGGCGCAGGCGCCAACCAGCCAACCCTGCACCTATGGCAAACCCCATTGTCCAGCCAGCACAACCACGCAGGCAGCCTGCAATACCACGCATCAGGGCCTCACCCTGGAACCTTACCCCAGGACAGATCCACACACTATACCGGCTGGACCGTCCAACAATCCTGTACATCACTGCCATGAATGAGGACAACATCAGCAGCCACATAGACACCCCCACCGCCATCCCCCCCTCCTGAAGGTTGTGTCTGTGCTGCATTTCCTTGGCACTGGCATCTATCAACACACGGTCAGTGAGCTGCACGGCATATCACAACCCTGTTTTTCAAAAATCCTGGTACAGGTACTGGATGCCCTGTTGCGCCATGTGTTGGAACACATAGCCCTACCCCGTACCCTCCCCGAGGTCATTGCCACCAAGTTGGCCTTCCATGCCATAGCAGGCATGCCAAATTGCATAGGTGCAGTTGACTGCACCCACATTGAGCTGACAGTACCACGTGCAATTGAGATGGTGTTCCACAATAGGAAACAGTATCACTCGTTGAATGTACAGATGGTATGTGATGCCACGCTACTGATTACACACTGCTGTGCACGTTTCCGAGGCTCAACCCATGACTAAACGGTACTGCGGAATTCGACGTTGCCACGGTACATGGAACGCTATGCTGGACAAACCACATGGCTATTAGGTGAGTACAGCTGACAATGCTCCAACCCTGTTGAAGTGGTGTGTGTGTCTCCAGGTCAATGAGCAATATGAGTGTGCCACTGTGACCGCACATGCATCACCCCCCCCTGCCATCAACCAAATAGACAGCGGATCCCAAACATCACAAAGGAAGACATGACAGATCAACACAGTGTGCCCGTACACACCCTGCCACATGACACACACAGCCGATACTGTTGCTGCCCCATACACTTTGTACCACTGCAAACACCCACCCACAAATGGAACACTGCCCTCCCAATGCACATGATGCCTGTAAATGAGACGTCCTGCATTAACTACTTCATTACAGTGGAGTGACTCTGCCATGTGTGCACATCACTGCACTATGCCATACTCACAATCAAATGTCACCCGCAGGGCAGAGTACACATGCACGTAAATGTGTAGGTCAATATCCATTTGGCTACATCCACTGTGATGGCCAATAAACACTTCCAACAACTTCATGGCACACATGCATGAATGAACAATGATACAAGATAGCACAGCATCAGATGAAGACATGATACCACAAACATTGGCATGTCCCCCCATCTACATCCCATGTAGGTGATGCTGGATATGCACTCACGCCATGGATGATGACACTTGTACGGAGACCAAGGAACAGGCATGAAGAGGCGTACAATATGGCACATGTCCGCACACGTGGAATGATTGAGAGGACATTCGGACTGCTGAAGGCCCGGTTCCGCTGTTTGAGCAGATCTGGCGGATCACCGCTGTAGAGCCCAGTGAAGACGGGTAAAATCACACTCGTATGTGCCATGATGCACAATCTCTGCCTGCGCAGGAACATCCCAATGCCCCCAGACGCAGATGAAGAAGATGGGGATGGAGATGGGGATGGGGATGGAGATGGGGATGGGATGGCACCACCTCCCCCTGGGGGTCCACTTGATGGCCAAAGAGCATGGGATGAACTGATTCACATTTACTTTTGAGACACAGCACATTCACAGCAATGCATGGACATGGTGACGACAATAAATGATTTGTTGTACTGCAAATGAAATTGATGTCCACACATGTATTTTTTGATTTCAAATGATGATATATTGATGAATTAACAACAGGGAAGGAGGTGCAATGGTTAGGGAAGCTGTACACCCGTGCCCACCCACCACCCAAACGTACCCACCCCCACCCAGGCCCCAATGTTCAAACACCCAAAACAACCTCCCCCACCACCCAAACGTACCCACCCCTCACACCCTTCAAGTCCACGTGTGTCCTGCAGTGCCCCACACACATGCCATCACTCCCGTGTGCGCTTCTGTGCCTGTGCATCCTTGCCCGAGAGCCCTGTTAGCCGACTCGAGCGCCTCCTTGGACTAGCAGTAGTGGAGCTGGATGGGGTGGTGGTATTGCATGGCACAGAATCAGGTATAGATGGCATACGTGCAATATTTGCTTGTTGCACAATCAACATGGACTCTATGAGCCTGGAGGTGCTGTCATTACCCTCCTGCACATGGCGTGCCAGGGTGACAATAATGCTGGCAAAGCGGCCAATGAACCTTGATAGGCGACGCACTGACGTGCTGTAGCACTCCCTCTGCAGCCTAGATTCCTCGAGCTGCCTCTCCACCAGCTGGGTGAGGGTAGCCTGCTGCTCCTCCATCCTCTGCATGCGGGAATTAAGCTCTGCCATAGATGGGGTGGGTGACCTCATGGGACTTCGGAGTGATGTGGGGCTAAACTCCAGCTGATGGAAGGATCCCAGGTCATCACATGTGGGCATCTCCCACTGTGGCCCAGTATCAGAGTGCTCTGCCGGGGCACTGTTGTCACTACAGGCCGCCTCCTCTGCAGTGCAGCTGCCTTCTTTGTTGGTTTGGGTGGGCATGATGGGTTCCTGTGGCACCTGTGTTGCCTCAGGCAGCGTGGAGACTCTGGGGATGTTGGTGGTGGTGGCCGGCACATTTGTTGCAGTTGGTACTGGGGGCAGAGATGCCGAACTGCTGGCAGCATCCTCTTGTGCAGGGGTGGTGGCTTGGACACGTGCCGGTGCAGATTGCCTGGCCTGTTGTGCAGTATCACTGTCACTTGATACGGCTGTGGGGACACACAGGACATGCAATTAGTGTTGTGGTGGTGGCTGATGGGTGCATCACATGCATCATACAGGTTAATCATTCAATAGTGTTAGTTACATGCATTGATTGTTGGTGGTATGCATTGTTGTGATATTGGTTGCCATACGGATCATGATGGGTCCTTTGGCCCAGTCATGCACTGCTTGGAGGGGGGGTTGTTAATGGGTCCTTTGGCCCAGTCATGCACTGCTTGGGGGAGGGTTGTTAATGGGTCCTTTGGCCCAGTCATGCACTGCTTAGAGGGGGGGGGGTTGTTAATGGGTCCTTTGGCCCAGTCATGCACTGCTTGGGGGGGTTGTTAATGGGTCCTTTGGCCCAGTCATGCCATCAACATATTCTCATGTGGCATTCATGTTTCACCACTTACCAGCATCTGCAGGTGGGCTCACTCCTGCCTCAGCCTCCCCGATCTCATGGATGCCCTCAAGGTGGAGGACACTGCTGCAACACTCCTCCCATGCTTGAAGCCTCAGTGGGGAAGGCGGTCCTCCACCTGTCCCACTGCTGCGTTTGCGGTGTGTGGAGATCAGGTTCTGAACCCTCAGCCTGAGGTCGTCTCACCGCTTGTGGCAGTCCTTGACGCTCCTCACAGTCACGCCCACAGCGGTGCACTTGCGTGCTGCTTTCGCCCACACTGCCTTCCTCCGCTGCTGTGTGGCACGCCATTGATTGGCACTGAACAGCATCTCTGCATGCTCCACTATATGCTCCACCAGAACAGTTAGCCCCGCCTCACTAAAGCGCTGTTTGCGCTGCCTCTGAGCTGGAATCCTGGCAGACATGCTGGTGGTCCCTTTTGCCTTCTCACAGTGTGGATTCTGCTTGTGCGGACTCTGGATGGCAATGGATTGTGCTTTATATGATGGCCGCCTCTCTGTTTCCTGTTTTGACGATCATGGTATTTCCGGATCCGTGTCTGTGGCGACGGAGGCGGACACGGGTTTTGCACTACTTGTGGCAGCGCTATGTCCATTTCTGTGGCTTTTTCCGTGATGGCGGTAACAACGTTTCCGCGTCCGTGTGGTGCGCGTGACCGACAGCACGTAATCGGACGGTCTTTCTGCAACCTTGCGGCCACAGAAACTTTGTTACCGCCGTCACGGAATCACCGCGGTCCAAACCTGACAGGTTCTAATGAGGCCCATTGTGTCGTTTTACAAGTCCAAGGTAATACCAATCATTTTGTATGGAGCTGAGGCCTTGGTGCCACAGGATCGTAAGTTCTGGGACAGTTTAGAAGCAAGATACTGGAAAGCTATCCTATCACTTTCACTGGAACACCGCTGGCGATATTGTGATTCGAATTGGGATTGGTATCCTTGTATGCTCAGTTGCTATGGAAGCAGTGTGCCCTTTTGCGAAAATTGTTGAAAGGATTGGGGAAGCCCACTTTCTTGAATGCACTAGGTCAAGATGTATTAACATCAAAAAATGGTGTATCAAGAAAGTGGAAAAATCACATTCTAAATGCTGCATCCGATGCTTCTGTATCAATTGAGCTTCGTTTGACCAACCCGGATCGCGCAAAAAGCAAAATCTATCAATTCGATTGGGTTGGTAACATGGCACTATGTTTAAGACTGAAAGATTTTAATCCTGATGCATTTGACACCAAAAGATACAGAGTAATAACTGATTATCTGTTGAAATTTCCATTGCATGTATGCCGACAGAAATAATTAAGATTTAGATTGAATCAGTATGAAACAAATTACATTTTGTTTAGAAGGAAATTAATATCAAAGGAACAGAACTTTTGCCGATTTTGTCAAACGAAGGATCAAAAAGAAACTTTCCAACATCTTGTAGTACAGTGTATCGCATTGAATGAGACAAGAGTTAAATGTTTTGGGAAGAAAGTGAGTGTTCATAGCCATTTAGATCACAATCAGATATGGAGTCTCCTGTTCTCTAACCCGAGAATAACTGTACAGATTGCAATTGTGAAATTTTTAAATATAATATTTCCTGATACTTGAATTTGATAACTGTGAAGAGTAATCAGCATATGACACGTAAACTGAGAGGGATTATGTATACATGTTGCCTTTTGTGATAATTGTTGGTTTGTAAATTCTGTTTGTTATGTGTATAGGCTATTTTTACTATTTGTTTGTGTTTTATGAAAATCAATGGAATATTTGAAAAGTTGGTTTACCAACTATAACAAATAAAGTAAAAAAAAAAAAGAAGAAGAATGAGGACAGAGGGAGTGTTAGTGTCAAGATTTGAGAGCAGGTCTTCACAGGTGTTCAGAAGAGCAGTTTCCGTGCCTCTGAATGCTCTAAAGCCCGACTGTCGAGGCAACCATCAGATTCAATGTGGAGGGTGAGCTGAGAGATAGCCAGCTTCTCTAGGAGTTTGTCCTGGAGAGGGGTGCTAGAGATGGGATGGTTGTTTTCTGGAATGAAGGGGTCGGCAGAGGGTTTCTTAAGCAGAGGGTGAACAATGCAGTGCTTATGAGAAGTAGGTTAGACTCCAGTGGGAAAAGAGAGATTTCAGAGATCAGCCAAGGCTGGAGCGAGAGAGTCAATGTTGTCCTTAATGGTTTTGGAGGGGCGGGGCTCCACCTGTTTGGATGAGGCCTTCATAAACCGGACTTGTCTGGCAACCTCATCAGGTGTGATGGGAGTGAGAGAAGAGAGGAGAAGAGGTGGAGGGGCCAATGGAGGCTCCAAAGGTGTTGGTGGATGAAGTGGTGTGGAAGTGAGATAGGAACAGATGTATTTGGTTTTTGCAGTGAAGTGGGCAGCCAGGGCCGAGCAAAGGCCCTGGGTGGGTGTGACAGAGGAGAAGGCAGCTGCAGGATTGGGCAGTACCTTAGAGACTTTGAAAAGTGTGGCCGTGTTGTTTGATGAGCAGAGATGCGAGCTTGAATAAATACTCTTTTCTTGGTGTAGATGCAGAGTCAATATTGCCTTTTAAGGAGCCAGCAGGCCAGTATTTCAGAGGGGCCCTCCTGACGCCTTCCATTTCCGCTCAGCTGCTATACACAGAGAATCGCATCGGTTTACAGAAAGGTCCTGAGGAGCCAAGATAGTCCAGATGGATGTTTAGGTCACCCAGCAGGAGGAGTTGAGAGGAGGAGAGTAGAGAGGAGGCCAGGTCAGCCCATTCCGAGAGGAAGAGAGTGGACTGTTCTGGTGGCCAATAGAAGGTGGCCATAAGGAGAGAAGATTTAGGAGTGAGTGAGAGGCTGCAGAAGAGGCATTCGAAGGAGGAGTAGGCCTGAGTGGGGATGATAGACACAAGTATCCATTCTGGGAAGATCAACGCCACTCCCCCTCCTGAACCCTTGGGTCTGGGCACAGCGAGGATCTTATATCCTTCAGTGAGGAGTGTGTCAAAGCATGTGAGAGATCTGTCTTGGACCATGTCTCTGTGATGGCGAGCACATCCAGATCCATGCGTTCAAGGAGGTGGCAGATGTCAGACAAGTCTTTGAAAAAAGACCGAGAGTTAAGCGTGGCAATACTAAGCAGCTTGCCATCTTTGAAGTTCTTCCACGGGAGACAAGAGAGCCAGCAGTATAGAGGAAGATGGCAGAGGGGCCAAGGCCAACAAGGGAGGCGGGACAGTGAGGCAGGTCAAAGGTGCCTGTGCAGAGGAGGAGGAGGGCACAGCAGGCAAGGGAGCCTTTGCAGAGGAGGAGGAAGGCACAGCAGGCAAGTGAGCCTGTGCAGAGGAAGAGGAAGGCACAGTAGGCAAGGAAGCCTGTGCAGAGGAAGTAAGATTTGAGAGGCGAGGTAGGAGCCTGTCACAGAGAAGAAGGTTGGGTTGAGCACCCTGAACCATGACGGTTCCATTCAGGTAGACATTAATGATGATCCTGAAAATGGTCGAAGAGGTCAAGGAGGACCTCCCAGCGGGTGCCACCATTAATTGGGGAAGAGGCGATAGGAGAGAGAAAGGCGACCAAGTACCGGGTCCATAGGTCGGATGACGGAACGATAAAGAGGATGTCTGTGAGAGTCTCTCTGGCGGAAGCGGTGACATAGGTGTCTGCAATAGGAAGGCCTGGGTTGGAGCCCGAAATGTTCTTCTTAAGTTTCTTCTGGCCAGAGGGATAGGAAATAGAGAAGCGGTTAGAGAAGATAGGAGGGAGAGATAGATAGTGACATAGCTAGCTGTAATGGTGAGGAGGGCACTTACAAGGCTGATGCACTGAGGCACAGGAAACAAGAAGGGGGAACACAGGGTGTAGGGGACAGAGGGTGCCAAAGGGGGAGGGGTTTGCAGAGGAAATAAACACTTACTCTGCAGCAAACAGGCAAAGCTACAAACGATTTTCAAACAAACAGGCACTATTTTCTTGCAAAACAGGCACTTTCTAAGCAGCAGGGGGGCACAGCTAGGAACGATTTTCAAACAAAGCACGATTTTCTTGCAAAAAATACACTTTCTAAGCAGCAGGGGGGCACAGCTAGGAACTAATAACATGTGTAATATGTAATAGTAACATGTATTAAATGTTGTGAATACAGTGACGTTTACTGCTTGCGCTTGGGAAGCTTTTGCCTGTAGTGGTTTTGCCGCAGTACAGCTTGGAAGCCCAGGTGGATGTTAGGTTTGACAGTGGAAAGCCTGGATTAAATTGTGCTTTTACAAAGTTTGCTGCTGCACATCTGCCAAGCTAGACGCTGCCCTACAACAGCCAGTGCTGGGGTGTGAGAGTTGGCTCATGCTCCTAAGAACACACAGCGATGACTGGAGAATAGAGTGGAAATTGTCTGTGACGAGTTTTCCTCATAAGTGTGCATGTTTGAGTAATTCACACTGCAATAGGTGCTTCTGAGCCCAAAGCTCACACACAGTCCCAGCCAGAAATCCAATCTTCTGGGAAAACAAATGGAATCACATAAATTAATCACCTTTATTTTAAACTGCTTAGTTTATTTCCACAACGTCTGCATGTTAAACATTGAAAAAATATGCTTTGTTGAACACTCTGTTCATACCGTATGTCACATCCTAAACAGGGAGCGACATGCCCTTGACAAGCAATGGCTGCATGCTGTTGCTCTTATGAACCAGTTTCATTTGCTGTGTGTCTTGAAAACTCAAGAGTTGATGTTTTTGGGGACATTGCTTTACAGTCTGGTAGAATGAAACAGCCATTGGTAGAATGTTGACTGAACATTTTTAGTGCAAGGTATTCAATAGGCTATAAAAGCGCAGTTTTTGGCCTGATATCAGGAGCTTGCTAAAGAAAATTGTCAGATAAAATAAATGCGTTTCCTTTAAGTTTGTGTACGAGATTTATAAAGCGCCAACCTTACTTATAAGCAAAAGATAGCTGTGGAAAGGGGGATGCGCCGAATGGGAACAAGTAGGGTGCTGGGGTACTGAAGGGGCTGGGAGGTATAGTGGGGGAAGGGGAGTGAGCTGGGCTTTTCTCCAGTGCCACCGACCAGAAACCCAAGACAACTCTGTTGTCCGCGTCTTTGGCGGTTGCATTTGGCAGCAGACAGACCACTGGCTGGCCTCCGTCTTGGCTGCGGTGGGATCAGGGCCTCCCTCCTCGGGGCGGAGACGGAGGCTGCCTGGTGAAGTTGTCTCTCAAGGCCGCCCATTGTTAGGAGCAGCGGTGAGTGAACCGTGCCGTGGAGGACTAGCGTGCGCCTGGGAGAGGCCTGGGGGAAAGGGGCGGAACTCACACACTATCACGTCTCGCATTTTTTGAAAGGCCTCTGGCATACCTTGACTTGTTGGAACAAGGTGCGAGTTCCTCTCCAGCAAATCCTGTCCTGTGTGCGCCGCCGACACATTCTTCCGGGAATCGCGGGAAATGGCTTGTCTACATAAGAGAAGGGGCCCGAAATCCCGTTCGCCCTTCACTGCGCTTATTTACCCTGCTCTGCCACCCACAGAGCGAGCGCGGTCCTACTCAAGGGTGCACCCCGCCCCCCCCCCAAATAGAAAGCCACACGCGTGTGTCTCATTATTTTATTAATCATGTCCTTGTTTTATAATGTCGAGTATTTTTTGGGGGGATTTGTAGAGCACACTACAGCCCAAAGGCATCGAGGCGCTATTGCAAGAGATTATAAGTAGGCTTGTTAAGGGTTACATTGAAGGCAGCCCATCAGTAGTTCTTAGTTAAAGTTACAAATGGATAACTAGAATACATACCTAGGTGGTTAAATCTTAGCATATAATACAATGTATGAGGGTTTCAGGATAGCTAATGCCAACATCCGGCCACATACGGCGAGATGTAGAATGCAATACAAGGGGTGCAAAACTCATACAAATAATATCGTTTTTATGGCTTTTCTGAAGTTTATGTGTGAGTCAATACTCCTAAAGTGAGTGGGTAGGGAGTTCCAGTGCGACGCAGACATGGCAGGGAAGCTAGTACGGCCTGCACAAACTCTCCAGGTGTTAGGAATGGAAATTCGATTGGTGTTGGCCAGTCTGAGGGGCCTAGTTGTGATTGGCTTAGCTATTCTTTGGACCAAATAGGGGGTGTCAGGTCATGAACGCATTTATGCGTAAGGGCAAGGGTTTTAAAGACAATCCTTTCTTTAACAGGGAGCCAGTGACCAGCCTCCTGACCTCCGAGATGTGGTCCCTTTTAGAGATACCGGTGGCAGCCCTAATGGCATTATTTTGTTTAGAAATATTTATGCCAGAAGTCCCTACAAATAGCGCATTACAGTAAACCAATCTGGAATCTATTATTGCTCTTGCATAAAACAGTTCTGTTGAGATAGAAAGGGTCTGGCTGCATTAAGCAATTTGGAATGGTATGCTGAGGTGGAGGCAATAGCATTGACCTGCCTGTTCATACTAAGGTTAGAGTCCAAATAGACACCCAGGGTCTTGACTGTTTGGGATACTTTGATGGGGATGTTGTCAATAGTGAAGGAGCTGTATTGTTTGTCCAGCTTATGTATTAAAGTGAGCACCCTTTACCATGGCCTTATTTTTTGTATTTGCATTTTATTTTCATTTATAGAGCATCTTCGCCAACACGCTGTACATAATAAGCAAGACTGTACAAAATATCAAACAAAATGAAGAATCCAATGACAGGCAGTAAGAAGGAGAGAGTTAAGAAGATGACAGAGAAGTTAGGAGAAGCGCCTTAAGACAGGGCAAAAGGTGTGGAGAGAGGGGGAGGCGCAAATCGGCGAGTGAGGGCATTCCAAAATGAGGGGGCAAGAACCGAAAAGGAGCGAAAATGTGATAGAGCACAAGGCGGCTTGGGGTAGTGAAGAGAGGAAGACGGTGGGAGTGAAGTCAATAAAGCAAAATAAGGGAAGCAAGATAAGTAGGAGCAAGGCCATGGTAACACTTGAAGACTCCATAGAGAAAATAAGTCGAAGTCATAAGGAAGCAGAGAAAAGAGAGAAGTAATAGAACTGAGGTAAGGCGGATAGCAGAATTGAAAACCGAACGCAGAAGGGATAAGTTGGGAAGAGGGTAGACCAATGAGAAGAGCAGAGCAGTAGTCTAGTCGAGAGAAAACAGCAGACGTCATAAGACGTTTTGCAGCATGAAAGGGTAGGTAAGGACATACTTTACGAATATTCAAGAAAAGAATGTGACAGGTGCGAGCAGTTTGAGTAATATATGAGTTACAGGATAGTGAAGGATCAAAGATGACACGAAGACTGCGCGCAGAGGAAGAAAAAGGAAGAACAGTGGGAGAGGGTGGGAGGTGGACAGGATGTGGAGAAAGGGGTGATAGGGAGACAGCTGGAAAGTAAAGCATCTCAGTTTTTGAAGGATTAAGGTGAAGCAAGCGGAAGTTCCTCCAGTCCTGGACAGCAGAAAGGCATGATGAATCCGGGGCATGAAGAGAGTCAGAGAATGCAGAACAAGAGAAAAAGATCTGAGAATCGTCCATGTAGAAGTGAGACGAAAGAGGGAATGATTCATTAATGGAGAATAAAGGTATAGCATAAATAGAAGAAAGAAAGGGGCTCAGTACTGAGCCTTGGGGAACGCTGTGTTGGAGAGATTGAGGAGAGGTGTGGCTGGCCCATCATACAGAGAAAGAGCAATTAGAAAAATGGGAGACCCACCACTTCAAAGAGTCTCTCCTCCTCAACAGTTAGGCCTTCACGTCACCCCTTGTGCCACCGTACTTGCTAGATGCCGCCCGCCTCTCTCCTCCCCGGTACAGCTGTACCGCACCTCTGTCCCCCTCTGTATCCTACCCACTGCTGTATATCTGTTTTGTTGTTACCTCTGAAAAGTGCTCTGTTATGCAGCTGTACTATTGAATACCTCTGTAAAGCGATCCATTGCTTCTTGAAGCTAGGTCTGCGCTCAATAATTACCATAATAATAAAAATAATAATAGGAGCAGAACCAATAGGTGAAAGAAGTGGAGAGCCTGAGTGAGGAGAGAGTAGAGTGTGAGCATATGGCCCTTGGAACGTGCATCTGTTACTGAATGGGATTACACCAGAATAATTCTGACTCCAAATGATATGATTTGATAGGTTATTTATAACACGCTTAATACCCAGAGGTTTCTAAGCGCAGACCTGGGGTTCGAACCTGTGTTGCTCTGTGTCGTCTTGCTTCCAAGGCAAGCAAGTTGCCCCTGAGCTATCCTCCGAGACAAATAACCACACAAACTCAAGAAGATCGTAAGTTGCTGTTTTATTAGCAATGATAAAAACTGGGAGGTTACAACGAACATCAACGGATGTACAGTCATTCTCTCAGCGATTTTCACAAAAAAACAATTATATAATTCTTTATGTGTCAGAATGGTGTCATACTTAGTGGCAATAGTGAAAAACCTATCATATAGGAGCTAGGCTTGTTATTGGCTTTCCGATATCAGGTGGACAACTTATGCCAACCTCTTCATACGTGTCATTTAAGAAAAATCAGTTAAACAGTGTTTCATTAGTTTCTCAAGCTATAAGGCCCTTCATTATACGGACTAATTCAATTGGTTTGGCATGCTAATGCCATGTCTTGAACATTCGGTTCAATTAGCAGCACGTAGGCCAAGACCCAGGTGCAAGTAGAAAGGACATGTGGCTGCCCTACCACCCAATTAGCCCAACATCTCTCATCACCCATGCCTTCTGCCATGAAATTCTCTTTGTACTTGGCCTTGCAGAGTATTCTTGTCCTGGGAATGCAACAGGAGTGAGGGTACTCGCTATTGTGTCTGGAACTCCAAGTTCAAGTGCTATTTCCATCCTCGAATCATGTGACAAGAGACCACAATTCTGTTAATTCTGCAAGCTTTTAAATGCATTAAATGATTTAAGACTTGGACTCCTTTGTGTTCTTTCTTGCACCTTAATGTGAGAGGAATCATCGTCCGCACGCATGGTTGTTTTTAGCGTAGATAGCTGACCTCGACTTCTCAGTTCTTGACTTCAGGCCAGATAGCCTTCCAACGCAGCTCCAATAACCTGCAATTCTACTGTGACACAGCCTTTCATTCTTTCCTCATGATTCTTTGGCTTATTATTTCATGATACCAATGTCCAGTTTCTGTACAATGGCGGCTCCTCCTGCAGTCTATTCACTACTTGTAGCTAGCCTGTACAATGACTTGATCAATCTTGCGTTTCAGCGTCTGCACATTCATTAAACATCTGACTCCTGCATCACTTTCTAACATGTAATCTTCTTTTACACTTTAAGGTTCACTTAATTCTTTACTTCGTGATTTCTCCTCTAGGATCCATACATTGGGCCTCATTACAAGCCCGATGGTAACCGTGCCGGTAAAACTGGCAGGTTCCCGCCAAACTTGCAAAATTTATCAGCGCCTGACTTCCTGGTAACACTGGTGTATTACGACCCTGGTGTTCCGAGAAGTCAAGTGCCGGTAAATGTAAATCCCCATTCCCATTTGAGTCAATGGGAATGGGGAACACGGAAGCTAACGTGAAACTCTGTGGACAAGTGCCTTTCTGCCCGCTAGTTCAGACACTTGCGGGTGGGACGGCACATGCCCGCATAGTCGTAGTGTGCCGGTCTGGTAACGGTGCCGGTAGGCTTAACGGCACCGTTGTTACCGGACCGTCACACTAAGAATGAAGCACATTGTCTTCATTCAGTTTTTCAGGACATTGTGCACACTTTCTTATGATGTCATCAGTTCATTTTCTTAGCTCTTTCTCATATTCCTGCAGGGAGTTCCTCCTGTAGGCTGTCATCAACTCAAGGGTTCATTCGATATGGTCGTCTTAATGGATACCGTCTTCCATATACTCGCTGCAGTATTGGTACAATAGCTGGTGTTGGACAGGGCACATTCTTATGCAGGGGAGGTAGGGGGGTAGGATCTCCTACAGATATGTATGTCTGCTCTTCTACATTCCCCCCTCTGGTTGAGTCCTCGACCACCTCCTCATGTTTTCCTGCTTCTTTGAATCTTCTCTCGAAAGGTTTCTTTGGTATCCATATCTTGGTCATCCCCCTCAGGGTGCCCGCATTTTTGATGGGTTCATCCACACTCCAGGTAATGTAATTGCATTCTCCACTTGGGGTACAGAAGACCCAATGTCCCACATAATTGTTAGGATCTCTTGAATACAAGAATTGCATTCCCTCAGGTGCCACAATACTTGCTTTTATGCAGTCTCTAATGGTACTTTCAGTCTGTGAGTTGGTTTCTGTTTCATCCTTCATATCAATCATGATCTTCATTCCCACTGCTTTCTTTGCTGTTTTTTTGGCATTGTCCAATTAATATCCTTTTAACACAGAATCCCAACATTATCATCAGCAATATTTCTACAAGGAACTTAAATATACCTGCCACCCAGTCGGGAATCGATGCAAACAGGTATGAGAACCAATCGTCATCTCCAATAGCCTCTGCCTCCTCCTGCATTTTCGTGTGCAATTCTGTCAACATAGTTATAGCATTTTTCAGAGTCCCGTTCTCACCGTCATGAGATGGTGTGAAAGTACAGCAAGAAGGCCCGTCCTTCGCGCAAACACCTCCTCCTTCCATTGCTGTAATCATGTCAAGGACATACCTGTTCTGGAGGGTCATTAACCGTATGGTCCTCAACTCTTCCTTTATGGCGTTAAATCCTTTTATAGTGGCGTTGATTGTCTGTAACAGCTCCCACCTGGTAATCTGCAGCCATTTGGCATTACTGTTTGAAGTCCAGGCATCAGTATAGATGTCATTTTCATAGCACCCTTTCTGAACAACTTGTGTTCATCAGGAATGTCTTCATTGGTTTTATTGATTTTGATGAGAAATACATCTCTATTTTCATCCGCTGGAGTGCAGTGACCTTCTTTTTCTCAAGTGCTCATCCAGTTGTGGAAACCCCTCGATCTTTAGGTCGCTCTCAGGAATCACCTTGGCTGGAACATGGATGAGTACAATGGAATACACTCCTCCCCAATTCCTGGGCAACTTCATATATGCTCTGGATCTCCAGGCCCAATATTGATCAATTAGGGCAGCAGTCCCTGTATTCATTCCTGGGACATCAATTATGTCACCCTTTATTCTCTCCAACTCAGATGTTACCTTTGCTTTGAAAGCACATTGTCGAATTAATCAATGGGACTACAGCCATTGGCCATGATTCGTCATCCACCCATGTGAGCAGTTTAGAGTTCTTGGCCCATGACTTTAGGCACTCATCATTCACTTTCTGGACCTTGTGCACTGGTTTCTTCCTTAGTAGATGAGCTGCATACAACATCATCCCATCTTCCCATCCTTTGGTCGTAATCACTCGTCCATAGATTAACAGCTGTGAGCGCTCCCAGCATGCAGGCATTCCAGTTTTTTTAGTTTTGTCAGAGTAATTCATCCTCTTCATTTATTCAATTATTACTTTGGCTTGTCCCGCAGAAGGATTCACAAACATGTTGTCGGTCCATGGCTCTTTTTCCATTTGCTGTGTCTTGATATAATCATCCTGGTATGGGAATGTCTGTCTTGATCACCATCGCAGGGTTGCCCAGCTCCCTTGGAACTGTTCTCTGGTAGTACATGCTGCTAGATGGCTGAGGCACTTCCCATTATGTGCCAGCATCTCTTTTGAAATGAATGTTCTTACTATACTCATGGCATAGGGGATGAGAGAGCAGACATAGCAGCTCTCATCAAATGCTCTCTCTACCTTTTTCATATGTTGATATCACATATTAATCCCCAAGTGAGCTGAATTATCAAGATATGTGTTTATCCCCAGGTTATCCTCTTCTGCCTCCCTCTTATGTCATTTGACATGCCCAAATAGGTCAAAGATATTATCATTATGTGTACTTATACTGGGAAATATCATGTGTCACATTTTCAATTAAACCATCATGATGATAAAGACTTTGAAAAGTAAGATACAGAAACAAAAAAGGAAAGCACATGCATATGTATATCAGGCATAAAAGTCTAGAAAAACATTTTGTGTGCCACGCCATTTCTTGTTGAATTGCTAGTCTTCCTGAAACTGCATTTTCTTTGTCCTTAATCATTTTCAATACAGGTGCTCAAATCACATTTGCAGTTGGACAATTTGCTCAATTATTTCAATCAAAAGCCTTCTTATAACTGGACCGTTCTTCGGATCATCTCTCCTAACGAGGGTAGGGTATGACTGAAGTATAAACACAAAAACTGCAACCACAAACCTATGTGTGTCACTATCAGCTGGTGTCATATGTTATTCTTAAAATAGATATTTACCCAAAAATGAATCAGGGTATTGAGCTCTCTTCCAATTTTTAAGAATGAGTTGGCGCTTGGGCATAGTGCCGATATGATTTTGCTTTTTTCAAATAAGCTCTGGAATTCTCTGCAAGTCCATGCACTTCCTGCACATTTTTTTATGGAGTGTTCAATGAATTCCAGTCCACGAGAAATCTTTTTTAATCACACTACTTTATCGTCCTTCTTCTTCTTGTCTTGCTTCCCAGTCAGTGGGTACTAGCGGGAGGGTCTCGCCTTTGTAGATCTTTACTTCACCCAAATGTAACCAAGCTCTTCTTTCAGACACCCTAACTGCAATAGGGGAAACTTCCTCTACTTGGAATGTTCCATTAAATCTTGTTTGTGCCACCTACGGGTGACATTTTTAATAAGCACTTGATCTCCAACATATAACTTCAAAAACTTAAAACCTTGCTTTTTAAGTAAATCGAGATAAGGCTTTACGACCACTAACGGACAACCCCTATATGTAATGAATCGTCCTGTATACTGTTCGTCTTCACTATCTGTCTACGTCTTCATGTAAGCGCCCCGATGCTTGCGAGCAGTTCGGCGCTCTACAAATAAACAAATAAATAAAATAATTTTGGTGGTGGCCATAATTCACTTTGATCAGTTACTGGTCCATCCTCTTCCATGTTCCTCAACCCCTCCTTCCGATGCTTCACTTGATCTGAAATGAACGAAACACTGGTAGTCATACTTGTCAAATAATCGTGCATCTCATCACCTAGAGTCTGCGCTACACTCTGGGCATCACTCCTGACTCTAGCCGGAAGCATAAGAGGCGTCTTCATGTGGCACCCTGTTACTAGTTCATGGGGTGTAAGGTGATGATCCAAACCTGGCTGATTTCGAAGGGCGTGCAATGCTAGGGGTAGGCAATATAGCCATCCCTTTTTCAAAGTTAATCTTTTCTTTGCTATCCTTTCCTTTAGGAGTTCGTTGAGCCTCTCATATATTGTGGGATGTTTTTACCCATGCATCCAAGCCCTACCATAAAACTGTGCATTACTGGCATTGAAAACATCATGATGGCCAGAACTCCCCAGAGAGTGCACAGGGAAAACATGAAGAATAGGCTGCCACCCATTTTTGCCTATGTTGTGAGCACAGTAGGGCACTGTTTAAAACCACCATTGGGCTACACACACAGTAGCCTGAAACCATTGGGAATGGCAATGCTGATTGCCAAAAGCAACCCAGAACTGTGGGGAATTCATTTTCTTAATGTCAAAAATGGATGCAATACTGGTGCTCACCAATATCAGAAAGCCGGTGTTTTAAAACCACCAGACCTTTGTGTAAAACTGAACAAATGAACCCAAACCAGGCTAAGGAAAGACTTGCTAAGAGGTGGATACAATGTAAAACTATATTCTGAAATGACTTGAAGAAAGTAATTATTTAATGTATATATAAAAAAATAGCTGGGGATGTCAGCAGCTTAAGTGAATTTGGGTTTAAAGCCACTAAAATCGAAATGTTTAGAATAAATGAGTGACCTACTTGTGAGTGTCACATAGGTTGCAATTGTTTAAATGTCATAGTTTTGAACTTAGAGTCAGCATTCTAGCTGCATGTGCAAAAATTGTAAGTTGGATTTTAATGTAGAAAACTGGGAACTAAAGTGACATTTAGCTGAATTCTGCCTGACAAGTACCCCCAACAGGAGTTGAACTGGCTCAACAACTCTTCCCAGGCCTGGCTGCATTCTGCTGCCCCTGCCAAAAGGAGATGACACCTCTCTGATTGGATTAGGGGAGGAGCACCTGGGGACTGCAGGAAATTGAGCAAAGCCCTGCCCTGGCTCAGGCAAATGTTATATTGGGGGGGACGTAAAATGGCTTCCTCTTGGGAGAAACTGGGAGGGGCACTGCATCTGTGAGCAAGCTGAGCTTGGGGAATTGGATAAACCAGAAATTCCACCATGTGCTTTGGAAAACCACACCCCTTTGGGGCCAGAGCATGATTTTAAAAAGATGGATAATTCACAGTGTGGACTTGTCAAAATTATATAAATAACATCATCATTTTTGTGATTTTTCTGTGCACATTTTAAGAGGTGTTAGCACCCTGTGGGATGTTCTTGGGGATAGTAGCGGAAAAAAGGTTGTTACTGTCATGATGCCCGCTCCCGGGGATCAAGCCATGCGTCCCCGAAAGCGGACATCCAGTCCCCAAGGAAGGACCCAGCAACCCCATATAGGGGCCCTTTGGACAGTGTCCCGGCGCCTATGGCGCCAGGCTCATAAAAGACATCAGTCCTGGCGCCATAGGCGCCAGGCTCATTATGGGAGTGCTTGGGTGCACTTACCTGATGCAGATCATGCTGCAGAATCCCGGCCTCCTTGAGGCCTGAAAGGAACTACTTTACCTGTGGGACTAATTTACCATCCGGGCGTGGTCGGGGAAGGATACATACCTGATTGGAGGAAGGATACATACCTGGAACTTCTTCCAAGGCTATTTAAACCCCACCCGAACAGCCACACGTGCTTCGCGTTGTTCTGCATCTAGCAGCTGGACGCTCACCGTGTCTGCTCCTGCATCCTGACTTCTGCCACGCCTGCCAGCATCCTGGATCACCTGCAAAGGAAGAGAAGAAGAGAACAGAAGAAGGAAAAGTCCTTACCTGCTAAATCTGCATCCCGGAGACATCTCGCCGACAATCCTGAAAAGGAAGACTTTTATTTAAAAGCTCATTGCGTCGATCGCTGCAGCGCCGCATTCCACTCACCTTTACAGGGCGCCTCCATGTTCAGCAGCGATCATCCGGATTCGCAGTCACGCCCCAGCGCCTAGGGAGAAAAAGACCAGAACAAAAGGTGAGAGAGAGAAGGGAATAAGGAAAGCTAAATCTCCATGTTAAGACTTACCTGTTGATTCATTCCCTCTTCATTTCGGGTCTGCGCCGCATCCTGGCATTTCCGGACCCCGGCCCCTAAGGGGAAAAAGAGACATCAGCGTTAATGAGCGAATGAAAAGACATTACCAAAAAGACGCTCATTAAAGACTTACCTGATTTGTACAAGGATTTCACCTCTCATCTCGGGTCGGTGCCTGTTCCCCGGCATTCCGTACCCCGGCCCCTATGGGGAAAAAGACACTAGCATTAGTACATTAATGCATGGACACAAGGGGAACCTCTTATCAAAAAACTTACCTGGAAGCCAAGCAAGTTTGGTTCTCACCAATCCGAAAATACAGTGAAGTAACTGGATACCAACGCGCCACTGCATCAGAAGCAGGATGGAGAGCTTGTCCTTCCAGACCCTAAGGTGAGACGCTACGAGAAATCACAGAAGGGTTTCGAGGAGGGTGAGAGGGGAAAGTGGGAGGCCGATTGCATTACCCCGCAGACAGTTAATCCCCTATTTTCGCCTAAAGAAGGATACTTCTGCGAGCCAGACAAGCCAGATTTGGGGGCCCGGTCCAGTCCGTCTTCCGAACCCTGCGCATCACCTTAGAAGAGGTCACAGCAGCGCGAACCAGGCCAGTGCCTCCGTGGGAGTCAGGTGAGCGTAACAGTTACTCTAAAGGTATGCATGTTAAAAATCTGACACTTTATCATCTGAAACCCAAATCCCTGGTGCACATTTGTGTAAAATCTAGAAAGGTTTAGAGGTCGTTATCTGGATGAAAAGGGGAGAATTCTGTCATAAGTGGACACGACATCGTACAAAGACAGGGATCGGATGGTTTGGTGCTACAGAAAATATGTTAACTGGACCTATAATATTAGAAAAATGGTACATAGATAAATATGTATTTGGGTCAGAAATAGATTTGTGTGCAATTTGACAAGGGGAGGTTCCTCTGACCATAAAACCTACAGCATCACTCTGACACTCCATTTCTTTCCCCCAATCAAGGGAGAGAGGAAAGCTTGGCCAATGATAAGTGAGAGGGGCAGGCTTAGCTAGGCCCAGGCACACACCCACTTTCTAAACACATAAAAGGAACATTGAAACCCAGGTAGAGACATTCACTTTCCACTTTCTTGCGGGACGCTTTGCCGGGAGACTTCAGACTTCACATCCAGAGATTCAGACTTCACATCCAGAGATCCAGACTTCATCAATCTCCAGAGACCAGAAATTAACTCCAGAATTTGTGGCAGAGAGGCCTGAATCCACAAGCTGAATCCTCTTCAGCAGGCCTCAAAACCAACCAAACTATTCAACAGCTGGGCGAGCTGTTTGAATTCTTTGCCAAGAACTTTTGCAAGAACCTGTAGCAGTATCCAGAAAGCAGTGCTGTATCCGGAACCGCTAGCAGAACCGATAACAGAACCGGAGACCCAGACACCAGATCGCTGTAAAGAACCGGTAGCAGAAGTCCAGCCAATCCTGACCTGATCGGTGACGAAGTCGCATTCCTGTCCAAAATATAGTGTGAGTACCCAGCTAGCACTGTGCCAAAACCAATCTCTTAGTTTAAAATAATCTAATCCAAACTATTTTAGCCTATTAGAACTGCCTCCTAAAATCGTGTCATTCTGTCATTTTTAAAACTGAAAACTGTCATCTGTCATTCTGAGCTTTAAAATTTCAAATCCGAAAAACTACCTTTACTAAATCGGCCGTATCTCCGGAACCGTTTGTGCTAGGAGCGAGTTTCAACTGTCATCTTAAAGCTAAGATTCTAAGCGTTCCAACGAGCCTAGAACCTTCTACTCCTTATAGTGCCTCCGTAATTGCGCTCGACGCACGCGACTAAATTTGCCGCGATTTGGCATTTTGCTTAATTTCAGCCACGTGTAAAAATATTTGTCCTTGCTTTCCTTGCTGAAATTCGTGTGCAACCTGACAATCATTCATAGAGCATTGCTAAAGTGATCCTGAATTAATTTAAGTATCTCTCACTCACCCTGAACCTCCTATAGGGAATTAAAAGCAATTTGAGTATATGTTTCACTTCATTGCCACCACATTTAAAAGGATTTTGCCTGTGTTTAAAACTCCTACCTGTTTTCCTCTAAGCTTGCTAGGGGGGAACTGAATTATATTTGATTGCATTCCTGAGAACTGTGTGCTTTCCTCCCATCTCTTTACCTCGTTACCTTGCATAGAGGGGGGGGGGGGTGAATTGTCAAAGAAAAGTGATTACATTGTCTTTTGTTGAAGTCATATCAAGTTTACTTCCTGTACTGCATTTTCATTCATCATTGCATTGTCCTTGAAGCCATAAAAGCATTCTCAGCTCCTTTATCCTCTCTATATCACTTCTAAGCCATCAAAAATAGTGTAGCACTGTAACATTATCCATTGTTGATCACTATCATCTTCACAGTGGTCTATCAAACATTAATTTATTATAAAAGTGTGATATATATATATATATATATATATATATATTGTTTAATTTACAAATAAACCTTTTAATTTGCAAAACAAATCTACTTCTTGGCTCAGTGGGGTCAGGGGGATTCTAAGAGAGGGGTGTTATATAAGGGTTGTCATCCAGAGTAAACAAACTGGACATAAAAATATATCAATAAGGGTTTCCCTCAGCATCCCAGACTAGGCAGTGACTTAGCTGTAGTGTTGAATTGAAGTCGCTTACAATATCCTGTGTGCTTGTGGGTGATAAGCAGAAGAAAACATATGCTTTATGTACAATAAAAGCCCTATTTGTTCAAATAGCTGATTGACAAAGTGTGGCCCAATATCAGACCTTAATACTTCGCACACACTGCATCTTGGTGTCAAAATCCTGTACACAATAATGGGGGTGAGAAGTGTCGACACTCTTCCCCGAACCACAGAAGCCGAATGAAGTCGACCCTCCACCCGTGGTTGGCACAGGTACCTGATATACACCAACAGGATACCACGTGGCAGCCAATGGGGGAAGAGGTTTAGGGTGAGGTTGTGGACGGGAAGGGGGAAGTAGGAACACTGGAGAGAGGGTTAGGGAAATGCCTAATGTGGATAGGATCAGGGAAGTAACAGGAGAAAACCTACACTGTCTAATATCTTGACAAAGTAACATATATCATAACTCTACTTCCAGCACAACAAAAATCCACTTAGTACAGGCCGTGATGTACTGGGTATTTTCTAGTACCCCTTGATACAGGCACTCATGAACAAACCATAGACTGGATTACATAGAAGCAAGCGGGATGAAACATATATAAGGGATGTGTTTCCAACATGAAAAAACATTACACATGGCCCACTGGGCAAGCTTTTGCACACTTACAAAACATGCCACATGAACAAGTTTAAACATGGCACAGCCACAGCCCTTGAACTGTCGTTAGTTGCCTCACTCTGCCTTCCACAGTTACTTTACTGTGTTTTGAGTAAGACAATGCGCCCCACAAGAGCACCTCACATGCTGAAGCACCTACACTCTAGGCACCTGGTTAGTAAGAGTACTTTTCCGCTTTCTAAGCAACATGCGCATAACTTATAATCCAGCGTGCGCCTGAAATGCCAGACCATCTGATGACATTGGCATAACAAAAAGTAAAGACTAGGACTGAAGTCTAAGCGTTCAAATAAAATAGAATGCAACACTTATCTTCCGTCCGGGAAGCTCAGAAGCCTTCCCGGACGTAGTCTTTCATCGCCCGTAGCTGCAGCTCGAGTTCTCCCTCATCTGCTGCACCAGGAAATGTGTCCACTCAGACAGGACCCAGCACCTGACTTGGAATTCCCCCGTGTAGTTTGTCCGTCGCTGAAGGATTTCGAGGGAAGGAAACAAAATGGATCATGGAGGTGATGCTCTCCTAACTCTCTGGCATGGCTTCGCCCGTGCACAAAATAAGCCACACCTGCCGTGCGCCGTTGGCCCTTGATAAGCTGTACTAATTATTGTCAGCTGGACCAACACGCGCACAGCAAAAACTACAAAAAGTCCCCAGTGCTGCTGAGTAATGTAGTTAATTGTCTAATATGCCGTTTCCTCAGCCCCTGCCCCTTCTTTCACCTCCTCCAACTCCGATTCCTAACACTTGGAAATACGTCGCACTCTAGGAACTTCACTGCGCAGGTGGCATCAGGGTGTGTACAAAGAAACTGGCTTTGATCGATTGAGAAAAAGGACACACCATCACTAATAGATACCTATACCCATTACATGTCTGCAGCATATCCACGTAATCAATATGTATATGCTGAAACGGGCCATTTGGACGGGGTATTACTCTTTTGCATTTTTGTTTTACTCCTCTGATTGTTCTTAGTGTATGCCCAGCTGTGAACCTCTGACACACGTTGCAATTCAAAATGAACTGTGCAACATGTTCCAATAGATTAGGAACAAACCAGCCTTCTGCAATAGTAGCAGCAAGACTTTCTCGGGTTACACGCACGGGGTAATGCAGCTGCTCAAGTGCGATTTTCAGTAATGCGCCTGGCATCACTGGCTCTCCAGTGCTTTCCTGTCTCCATAGTGCTTCCGTGGGGGATATAAAACACCTCCTAAATCTCCATAGCTCCTGCTCTTCTTGTGGGGCTCTACCCTGTATCTCTATTAGTTGCAAAATTGACAGCATATTACACCACTGTCCTATCATCATGCTTCTATTTAATATTTCTTTAACATTTTCAGTTTTGAAATTTGATATTTCTGAAGAATACGCAACCTTTTGGCTTCTAATTCTGCGACTTCATTTCCGCAAGAAATAAAGTCTGTTTGTTTAGTATGCGCTGTGCATTTTACATCCGCTATGGCCACTGGGAGTTGTAATGCCTTAATGAGCCAGCCAGTCCAATAAAGACGCATGTTGTACCGCAGTGCCGTCTGTGCAGAGATATACCCTCCTCTTCCAACATGACAGCCCTGCGTGTATGGTTGACGTCACATAGGCTGTCACTGTACACTGTCACTTCCTGATCTTTATGTTTCTCGACGGCAACAGTAAGTGCTAGCAATTCTACTGCCAGTTCTGAAAAATGAGACGGTAGTCTTGCACTCGCCACTACCTCAAATTCACTATTTAATTTGTATTTTACAACTGCGGATCCTGAATGCCTCTACTTACTAGTTTGGTTGATTTTTGAAGAACCATCAATAAATAGAATATCCCCTCCCGCTAAAGCATTTTCTTTCACATGGGGTATATTATCATAAAATTGAACATAATTAGCGTAATCGTGTACATGATCACCTTCTTCTATAGGCTAAGCTACAAACATGGCTAGGTTCACTATTTTGCATTTTAGGATTTTAATCTCTGGTTTAGAAATCATCACTGCATATGCAGATGCTCTTTGTGTCGTCAATGTACCTTTGGGTTTCTCTAAAATAGCCAATAAATTGTGCTCCACATATAGCGTCATTGCACAGCCCATGGTAATACTTGTGGACTTCTCAATCGCAAATGCGGCAGCAGCCAAAGATTGTTTGCATGGAAAATATCCTCTCATGACTGGATCTAAAATCCTACTATAATACACCAAAGGTTTATACCCTAGTGTTGTTCTTTGTGTGAGTACTGCTGTCATTACTGATGCATTGGTGTGCGAAAAACAAATAAAATACTTCACTATAATTGGTGTTTCCTAAAACTGGAGGTGTACAGATTGCTTTTTTTAATTCCTCAAATCCTTCCTCCATTTCTTCAGTGCATTCTATCTTTTCCTTACCAACTTGTGCTTTCTTAAGTGCTTGCAAAAGCGGGTTTGTGTATGTGCTGTAGTCAAACACCCAGGCCCTGCAATAATTGCATGAGCCCAGCAATTGCTGCATTTGCCCACTGTATTTGGCTTTGGTGTTTTCATGATAGCCTCAGCTCTTTCAGGTGTCACTTTCTTTCCTTCATGTGAAATTAACTGACCTATGTACACCACCTCTTCTTGGCAATATTGCGATTTATCCTTGTCTACCTTATATCCTTTGTCTGCCAATATAGTCATTAACTGAATAAAGTCCTGTCTACATTCATCCTCTGTTTCACTACGGATTAATATGTCATCTTTGTACTGAATTACTGCACTTATATGTTACCTAAATCCATCTGTAGGATGGTGTTAAAAATCAACAGGGACTCACAGTACCCTTGAGGTAAACAAGTATGTTTTAGTCTCTTTTTTCTGAATGTAAAGGAAGTAAGGTCTTGTGAGTCTTTATGCAATGGGATCGAGAAAAACAGATTTTTCAAATTGATCACCATTAAATACTTCGATTCAACTGGGATGCTACACAATATTGTTGCAGGATTTGAAACTAATGGAAACTCTGCTTCTACAATCTGATTAAGAGGGTGCAAGTCCTGGATAAATCTCCATGACCCTGCTTTAGATTTTTTAATCAGATTCAATGCAGTATTACATGAGGATTCCAATGGCACTAGGATTCCCTGATTCACCAACGCTGAAATAGTCTTAAATATGCCTTCATCAGCCTCTCAAGACATGGCGTAGTGTTTTCCCTTTTCTCAATCTTTATCCGATATGTAATGCTTATGAAAAACACTACCTCATCATCTATACGTTTATCTCTGAACATATCTTCATCCAAGGGTGTAGGACATGGGGGCAGGGGGGCCAAATCTCCCCCACAATTGTAAGTGGGGGGGATGTAATGTCATTTACCCCCCCCCCCCAGAATATGTGTCATGCAGGGATCTGTTTTTGAAGTGGTTGCAGGGTCTGCTTACAATGTAAGTGGCCCTCTCCCCCCAACCCCCAAAGCATGGGGGCAATACCCTGGGGGCAGATGGGTGATCATATGCCTCCAGGGAAGGGGTCGAAACAAAAAGAAAATATATTTTTTTTAAACTTAGTTTTGGGTGGGGGTGGGTGCAGGTGGGGCCACTAGCCACCAGGGATTTGTGCAAGGGGGTGGCTCTCTCCCCCCCACCCTAAGTGGATGGGGCACCTTATGTAGCCCTCCCCGGGGCAGATTTCTGCCCCTAGGAAGGGGTACATGAGATGCCCCCCATCCATTTGGGGTGGGGGGGAGGCCACTGCAAATATTGGCAGAGCCAAGCCTGGGGCAGTAGTTTTTTACCCCCCCCTCCTCGGGGCAGATGGCCACACACATATGCCCATCTGCCCCTAGGGAAGGGGCTAAACAAAAATATATATTATAACTTGTTTTGGGTGGGGGTGGGGGTGGAGAGGTCTGGGGGTTTACTAGACCACCAGGATTTTTTGTGTTTCAAAGGGGGCAGGGCCCTCTCCCCCCACCCTAGGTGGAGGAGGGGGCACGTTATGTAGCCCTTCCTTGGGGCAGATTTCTGCCCCTAGGAAGGGGTACATGAGATGCCCCCCATCCATTTGTGGTGGGGGGAGAGGCCACTGTAAATATTGGCAGAGCCACCCCCCCAAGCCTGGGGCAGTACGTTTTGCCCCCTTCTGGGGGCAGATGGCCACACACATGTACCCATTTGCCCCTAGGAAAGGAAAAAAAACATCATTATAACTTGTTTTGGGTGGGGGGCCTGGTGGGGCCCACTAGACCACCAGGATGTGTTTGTGTTTGAAAGGGGGGTGGCCCTCTCCCCCAAACCTGAGTGGATGGGGGCATTTTATGTAGCCCTCCCTGGGGGCAGATTTCTGCCCCTAGGAAGGGGTACATGAGATGCCCCCATCCAATTGGTGTGGAGGGGGGAGGCCACTGCAAATATGCAGATCCCACGCCTAAGCCAGGGGCAGTACGTTTTGCCCCTCCTGTGGATGGGGGCACCTTATGTAGCCCTCCCTGGGGGCATATTTCTGCCCCTAGGAAGTGGTACATGAGATGCCCCCCATCCATTTGGGGTGGGGGGGAGAGAGGCCACTGCAAATATTGGCAGAGCCACCCCCCAAGCCTGGGGCAGTACATTTTGCCCCCCCCCGGGGGCAGGTGGCCACACACATGTGCCCATCTGCCCCTAGGGAAGGGGCAAAACAAAAATATAATATAACTTGTTTTGGGTGGGGTTGGGGGCACCCACTAGACCACCAGGATTTTTTGTGTTTGAAAGGGGGGTGGCCCTCTCCCCCAAACCTGAGTGGATGGGAGCACCTTATGTAGCCCTCCCTGGTGGCAGATTTCTGCCCCTAGGAAGAGGTACATGAGATGCCCCCATCCATTTGGGGCGGAGGGGGGAGGCCACTGCAAATATGCAGATCCCACGGCCAAGCCTGGGGCAGTACGTTTTGCCCCTCCTGGGGTCAGATGCCCACACACATGTGCCCATCTGCCCCTAGGAAAGGGGCTAAACAAAAATAAAACAAATTATAACTTGTTTTGGGTGGGTGTGGGGGGCCAATGAACCACCATGGATGTTTTGAGTGGAAAGAGGGTGGCCCTCTCCCCCCACCCCAAATAGATGGGGGGCATCTCATGTAGCCCTCCCTGGGGGCAGATTGCTAGATTGGGGTTATCAGTGGCTTAGCCTTTTCCCTTTGCGCCCAGGTAGGTGCACCCACACATGTGAAGTACCGTTTTCGTCGGGACACCTGTGGGAACGCGGGAAGGTAGGACATCTGTTGTTGGCGGCGTGTTTCAGTGGGTGGGCAGAGGGAAATGTCTGTGAAATGTGGTGGAAAAAAACACAATTTTCAGACATTTCACTCTGGACACCCACCGAAACACACCGCCAACAACACATGTCCTACCATCCTGCGTTCCCACAGGTGTCCCAACGAAAATGGTACCTCACATGTGTGGGTGCACCTACCTGGACGCAAAGGGAAAAGGCTAACCCACTGGTAACCCCAAGCCTTTTGGCAGAGCAGATTTTGCTCATGTGGACAACATACAGATTTGGGCCTATGGTGTCGAAGCCACCAAGGAAAACGGGGAACCTCATGCATTTCCAAAAAGAGGACACCCGTGGGAAACCACAGAGGTCTGACTTGCGCAAATCGCCCCAGAATGTATTACCGACAATACCCAGCAAAGTCTGAAACGCTAGGACCGCCTACATTTGGGGAAAAAAGGGGCCAAATTTTGCGGAGATATTTTATGTAACAAAAAAGTTACAAGGGATTGAATGGTGACATACCAAAATCACCAAAGGCCTTGTTTGTTTGTTTGTTTATTATTTATAGCGCGCGCCAGACCCGAAGGTAACCGGGCGCGTTGTTCAAGGATACTTTAAACTTTACAGGTTACGCATGTTTACAAGTAGTGGTTATACATGGTAGAAATTACATAATGCAGGACAGTAAGGAGAATATACATTGTGCATAATATATACATATAACATAATATATACAGGAAATATGCAGTAGGAAGATAGAGAGTATATAATTATGTACATAGTACGTCTGTAGAACAGTGGTTATGTTGGTGTATGGCAGGACTATCGGTCATTTTCTTTGATCCAATTGATACAGTTAGATCTGAAGAGAGCGTAGGATTGGGGAGATCTCAAGCCGGACGGGAGGGAGTTCCAAAGCTGGGCAGCTTTGACCGGGAAGCTGTTTCCTCCGGCCGTACTTAGTTTAAATGGGGGTATCACTAACTGGTTGGAGTATGCTTCTCTGGTGGGTCTAGTGGAGATTTTTCTGTTGAATCTAACAGCTAGGTATTTGGGTGCTAGATGGTTGATACTTTTGAAAGTTAGAGAAGCTGTCTTGAGTTTGATTTTGTCCGCTGTGGAGAGCCAGTTGGATTGTCTTCTAGCCTCTGAAATATGCTCCCTTCTTGGAATTCCTAAGGCAGCTCTAAGAGCATTGTTCTGTAGTGTTTGAATCTTTTGCAGCGTATGTTTATTGGCCCCTATATAGAGTGCGTTGCAGTAGTCCAATTTCGACAGCACTAATGCTCGAGCAAGGGTTAGGCAGTTGGCAGTGGATAGGTATGGTTTTGCGGCTCTAATCAGCTTGCAGGTATATGGGGTGCTGGATGCCATTGCGCTCACCTGTTTGGTTAGGGAGAGGTGGGAATCAAGGTAAAACCCTAATGTTTTTACCTCTTTTGCTACCTTGATAGTGTTACCGTCTATGACGAAGGAGGAGTATTCTTCTTTTAATCTTTTGATGTTTTGTGTGTTCCCCAGTATGATGAGTTCCGTTTTGTCATCATTCAGGCATAGCCCGTGGGTGGCCATCCATGCCTGAATGATGAGATAAATCTTATTCACCAAGGCCAAATCTTGTTCATAATCCCCTGAGAGTGGTATGAGAATCTGAGTGTCATCCGCATAGTTAGTGTAGGTGACACCCAGATTATCTAGATCATCGAACAAGGGCTTCGTGAAGATGTTGTACATAGTGGGGAAGACACAAGAACCTTGTGGGACTCCACATGTGATGGATACAGGGTCAGCAGCAGCAGAAGTAGAGAAGACTCTCATAGTTCTACCGGTTAGGAATGATTTGATCCATGCGATGGCATGTGTGGAGAAGTGGGCAGCTGTTTCTAGGTGGGTGCAAAGCACATCATGATCCACCAGGTCGAAGGCTGCAGAGAGGTCCAGTAAGAGGAGTAGGGCCATCTTTCCGGAGTCTCTCAGCTCATCGACCTGAGTTTTAAGATCGATGAGCGCGGTTTCAGTTCCATGCTGAGGTCTGAAACCTGATTGTCTTGTGCCTAGAAGGTGGTGCAGCTCCAGATGTTTTTGGATCTGCAGGTAGGCTACCCTGTCTAGGATTTTTAATAGGAAGGGTACCGTTGTGATAGGCCTGTAGTTAGTCGGGATGGATGGGTCCAATGTTTGTTTTTTTAGGAGGGGGAGGACCCAAGATTGCTTGAGGTTATCTGGTATAGTGCCAGAGGCAAAGGAGGCATTAATAAGCTTAGAAATGAATGGGGAGAGGTCTCTGGCCGCGTCTTTTATTAGTTGGGCTGGGCATAGGTCGCCTCGGCAATTGGATGGCTTGAGTGAAAGTATTATCTTTTCGGTTTCAAGTATAGTTACTTTCGAGAAGTTAAATTTATGGTCTGGTTTAGTGCTGGTTGGAGGTTTGCCTCTTAGGTTGGTTGAGGGTGGAATATTCTGTTTCTTTATCTCAATTTTTGTTTGGAGTGTGGCAATTTTGTCATTTAGTGCTTTTTGGATGTTCGAGCACCATATTTTATTTTTGTCGCAGTTATCCTGGACAGGAATGGGGTTTTCTAGTTCCTTTAGTATAAGGAATAGTTCTTTCGTTCCAGATTTGGCCTGCAGTATTCTGTTGTTGAAGTTCTCTCTTTTTGCTTTCTTTATTTCATTTTTGTAAGTCTTGGAGGCATTGATGAGTGCAATTTTATTTGTCTCTGTTGGGGTTAGTCGCCAGGCAGATTCGCATTTGCGTTTTTCAAGTCTTAGAGATTTGAGGTGAGGAGTAAACCAGGTGTTTAGGTGGGCTCTGGGCTTACTCTTTCTAAGTTTCAGTGGGGCAATAGTATCTAGAGCTGTAGCCATGGAAGAGTTGAATTCATTTACTAGTGATGAGGTGTCCAATAAGTCAGGTAGAGAGTTTAGTCTGGGGAGGATGAGTGGTAGCAGTTTTTCTGTAGTTATAAGTTTTTTGTTTCTGGTTGGCAAGGGGGGAGCCAGAGCAATTTCAATAGGTAGGGCCAAGTTAACATTTAGGAGGAAAGTTATCAGTGCATGATCTGTCCAGATTTGTGGGGTGATATCGACAATCGTTGTATTGCAGTTATAGTCAGCAACCCAGTCAAGTATACGGCCTTTTTCGTGTGTGGGTTGTAGGATTTTTTGGGAGAAGCCTAGTTCTGAGATGACATTAGTGACATTAGTTGCTTGCAGGTCTTTAGGGTCATTGTAGCCTAGGTTTAGGTCTCCTAGCAGGATAGCTTGGGATGAAGTTTTTAGGTTGTTTGAGAGGATCGTGGAAATGTCCTCCTCGAACGTGCCAATAGGGCCTGGTGGTCTATAGATAAGGTGAATAGTAATAGTTTGAGAGGGAGATGCGAGGAGTTTAGCAGTTAATGATTCGCAGGAGTTAGTCGTTGAACTTGGTTCAATTTTTAGGGTGAGATTATTTTTAGCAATAATAGCTAGGCCACCTCCTCGAGAGTTGACTCTATCTTCTCTGAGTATGGTGTAATTATGGGGTAAGGCAAGCATTAGGGCAGGTCCTGCAGCTTGGTGCAGCCAAGTTTCTGTTATGGCGAGGATGTCATAGTCTCCTATTTCAATGAGATCCGCAATTTCGGTAGCGTGTGCTATTAGTGACCTGGCATTAATAAGAGCGCACTTCAGTTGGATGTTCGGCTTTGCTGTGGCCTGGGTGGCATTACTTTTCTTTTTTGGTATGCTATTATTAGTATTGGGCTGCTTATTTGGGCGGTTATTGCGATGGAGGTCAATCTTTATATGAGGAGTGTTTCGGATGTTAGTGTTACTTCTATTGCAAGAGGTATTGAGTCTAGCTAATGGTTCGTAAATTCTAGGTAATCTTGAACGTAGTTTTGCGTTTCTACTTGCAATGTCACAGGGGAGGTATGTTAGCGATTGGTGGGTAATAAGTGAGTGTGAGGATTGATGGCTGGGTTCTAAGGGGGGAGTTAAGAGTCCTTCATCCACGGACGGTATGCCCTGCAGTGTAGGCCTCGGTTGGTGGTTTACTTTTGGCATTGTGGTCCAAAAGGCTGACAGGTAAATAAAAGTTAGTATCATTGTGACCTGGTTTTAGGCGCGAGCAGTTGGTTTGCAAGAGTCAGGTACCTCTAGGCTAGACAGGGCAATCATATGTAGGCTAAGTGCAATCAGTGACAGGCTAGATGCAATCAGAGAGGCTAAATGCAATCAGAGACAGGCTAAATGCAGTCAGAGACAGGCTAAATGCAAACAGAGACAGGCTAAATGCAATCATAGACAGGCCAAATGCAGTCAGAGACAGGCTAAATGCAATCAGAGATAGGCTAAATGCAGTTAGAGACAGGCTAAATGCCGTCAGAGACAGGCTAAATGCAATCAGAGATAGGCTAAATGCAGTCAGAGACAGGCTAAATGCAATCAGAGACAGGCTAAATGCAATCAGAGACAGGCTAAATGCAGTCAGAGACAGGCTAAATGCCGTCAGAGACAGGCTAAATGCAATCAGAGATAGGCTAAATGCCGTCAGAGACAGGCTAAATGCCATCAGAGACAGGCTAAATGCAATCAGAGATAGGCTAAATGCAGTCAGAGACAGGCTAAATGCAATCAGAGACAGGCTAAATGCCGTCAGAGACAGGCTAAATGCAATCAGAGATAGGCTAAATGCCGTCAGAGACAGGCTAAATGCCGTCAGAGACAGGCTAAATGCAGTCAGAGACAGGCTAAATGCGATTATAGATAGGCAAAAGCAATCAAAGGAGAGGCTAAATGCAGAACTTGTACTGCGCGTGGCTCTGTAAAGGCATGGTTGTGGTGGTCAGGCTGTGTGGGCATAAGCAGGACCATAGTGTATGTGGAGAGGGCCTTGGTCACATATTAATGCGTATGGGCAGAATCAGACTGCTGTGGCTGTCAAGAGGAGTAAAAGTACCTTGTGTGAAGAGAGCCAGGGGGACTGGCAGACGGCAGCCACGGCACCGAACAGGCACAAAACAGGTGCTGGCCTTGCCTCTCATGGGCCTTGGAATGAGGGGGCCGGCTTCGCCTGCCGGCGGCCAATGGGCCAAGAGGTAGGCCCGGCAGCCAATCAGCTGGCTGCTGGGGGCCTGGATCAGTCGGCTGTGGATGCTGCTTTCAGGGGGCGGCCATCTTGGAGTGGGGGAGAGCCTCGTGGGCTGCAATGGCGGCGAATGGCTTAGTTGTAGTCTTCAGGTGTGGGGCAGTGTGGGCAATGCCTCCACAATCGAAATAACATTAATAAGCTCCTAGGCAGCTGGAGCGCGGGCGAAATGCGCAATTTCGGGCGGATTTCGGGAGAAATCAAGCGCTTACCAAAAAAGCTACGCTTGGCCCTGGGGATAGCTGATGCCCTCGTTGGTCCTCTGCTCCTGCAGGGACATGGTCCGGAGCTCCTGCTCCTCGGGTGGGTGGTGGGCAGAAATACCCATGGCAGTTAAGGGGTTAAGACGGTAAGTCCCCAGAAGAGATATCATTTGTAAGGTAGTTCAGTGAGTTAATGCTCCAAATGCAGATCGTGCACAGGAATATGTAACACCTGTGTTCAGCACCTGGCTTAATCTTCCGGTGGGATAATATGCGGCGTGAATGCATTCAGCTTCCAATGCAGCACAACATTTTCCAGGTCAATTGGTTCAGAAAAAGTGGTGGAAACACTATTACTGTCGCTTTTTTTCGCCGTCTAATTGTCCGGATTTTCGTGCATTTTCCGGGTGGAGTTCGTGAGCCGAGTGGGCGCACCAGGACCCCCTGTATTTCCCGCTCCACCAGACAAATACGGCCTTACTGCCAGCATGGATTCTGATGCTGGAAATAAGGAAAGGATTCTTCTGTGATCTCCTTGGAAATTAAACCTGGTAAAAGCGGGCAGAGTCCAGAGGAAGCCATGGTCAATTCCGCCAGCATTCGCTAATTGCGCGAGGTATTTACACTCTTCCAGAGTGGAAAAGCAATGTGATTTCTCCTGCCTTTTACGCTAAAATCTTCCATTTTGTGGCGCAAAAGTAAAAACTTGCGCCAATGGAAGTGGTCCACTCCATGCAGTTTACTTTGCGCCTTGATGCTTGTGGGTTTTGCGTGATGCTACACATTTAATAAATAAATAAATACATTTAACATGACCCCAGATAAATGGCAATTCGTGATCAGAATGAGTGAGCATAGCATGTCGCTTGTAAGAGGGTTTCCTGTGCTTCTTGAGTGCGTTGGCAAATGACCTTAATTGCCATCTCACATTAACCAGGTGCTTAAAACCATCAGTGTGGATTGCACACTAATAAGTCGACAAAGGTATTTCAAATGGCCCATTTAGCTCTTTGGGTGACATTGTCAAAGTGGGAGAATGTTGCCCAGAATGTACTACTTTCTCTGCAGAGTGAATTGTGCCCACCCCGAGGAAGAAGTGTGAAAAACCCACAAGGGCACCGTGCCCTACTCTTTCTGTGTGTTGTCTTCCCCACAGGGCAACAGATGGCGACATGGGTAAGTGTCAGGTGGCAGGCCTGTACCCTAGTTGATGTGGCAAAGGATTCCAGACTTCCGAGGCTGATAACATTAGAAGCATTCAGTTACATGCCACCTGACAGGTATGTGTGATAAAGTTGCAAAGCAGATCTGTTAGTGGGCTAAAGCAGGAGGCAATGTCTGCCCACCCTCAAAGGGTACGTACGACCAAAAGTAATCATGGCTGTAAGGGCCAGGCTCCAGACCAGGGCAAGAATGCCCTCCAATCATCAATGCCCACGAGTAGGGTCCCCTCGTGCTCCAGGAACCCTGTTGAGCAACCTCTGTGCTTTCCATGTGAAACCAACATTATTTAAAGCCAGAAGTCTAAAAGGTAATCGCTTAATTGCAGCTGGAAATTAGCTCCTGGTGTGATCAAAATGTCTTAACCAAGTGTGACATCATCCCCTTCATTTATAAGCAATATGTGTGTTCTTGCGTTTCTTCATCCACTGAATTACTGTTAGAAACAAAGGCAAGAGTCGTGTCTCTTGTGCAGGCATTGGGAAGGCGGTTACCAGCCTCTGGCATAATATGCCAATCTTCTTCCAATATTGGCTAGCTCTTGCCCTCTTATGGCCAGGTAGAACCATTATAGCAGTGACTGGTAAATGCCTTTCCCCTGCAGACAGTAAAGCGCAAATAAAAGGCCAATTCAAGACACAGAACAAATAGAAGTTAAGACAGACTGCAGCTGCCATTGCTGTGTTAGGGAGAATATGTTGAGTGTTCAAGCAAGGAGGTATGTATTAAGCAAGCAAGCAGTGAGACAAGGGAGAGGCAAAGAAAGGCCAGAGGGGCTCTTTGAATAGAGTAACAGGGCAGAGGACCCATGCTCTGCCATCCTAGTAACATATGAGAGAATCAAATAGATCAGGCTTTGCAGCAAATGTTAAACGAGAAAGGAACAGAGTCCAGCTCTGCATTCAGAATAACAAAGGCAAAGAAATGCTAGGCTCTAAAGCCAGCATGAGATGGAATAAGAGGGACCAGACTCATCGTGAGAGGCTGGACCGGGCCTCACCAGGGTGCTAGAGGGGCAGCCCACATAGCGGGCTGCCCCTCTGGACACCCCCCTGGGTCCACATACACTCCTCCTACTAGGCATCCCCCGGGTCCGACGTATCCGGCCGCGGACCTGGGGAGTGCTTATAAGGGGGTGGGCATGCAATCGCTCATCCTACTTGTTTGCTGTACCCCCCACCCCCGGAGGACAGTCACAGCAGCAACATCACACACCTGGTCCCTCTACTCCCATAACAGGGCTTACTCAGAGATACACGCAAGATTTCCTCTTTCTTTGAAACCCCCATCCTCCCATTCCAAGAGACACACATGTCTCATTGCCCCACACAAAAAAAAGTAGCAACTTGAAGTTGGTAGAAAAGGCTGCAACTCCTTTATTTGGCAGGAGTCCACTTAAAGGTGATCTGCCTCTTGACAAGCTGGCGTCCTAGCTGTGGCCCAATGGAAGTAATTGTTATTTCCTCTCTCTTACCATGAGCTCATAGTCAGAGGACAAATCCAGAAATGCAACATATGTTCTTTGCTGCTGCATCCTTTAATTTTCTTCTGTTTTCTTTTCTTCTTTTCTCTTGTTTTATACAGTGATGATATTTGTAATTTAATACATACTGCTATTTTAATTCTTATTTTGTGAAAAGTCGAGTTCTTTGACTAAAACACAATACATAAATTAAAAAAGCAAAGTCCCCAAGGGGTCCCCTGTCCCCCCTAGTTTTATGTGTCTCCTACGCCCCTGTCTTCATCTGTTATGTCAGTCAATCTGTAGCCCTACTCAAGAGCTATCACTGTTCTCCATGCTATGCCTTCATCATCTACTCCTTTAAGCATTGGTATTTCCCCGTGTACAATAACTGCTTCCAATTGTATACAAATAGTTTTCCCTTCTTCCTCATCAATAGGTATGTGTGGCCTAATAAAAATTCATCAGGTATCCTCACAATCTTCCCTACTAATCCAGGTAGCCATGTTAATAAAATGCTCACTCCATACATGAAGACCCATCGTAGAGCCACGTGTCCTATAAATGCCAGTATAAACTCTCCTACATTTAAATAGTGTATTCCTGGAGTGGAGCACACTATTCCCTGATCAGTGAATGAAATTGTCATGTTAAGTTTCATCATCAAATCTCTACCAAAAATGTTAACTAGTATTTGTCGCGAATATAACAAGGGGACAGACATGTCACATTCCCTTATAGAAACAGGTAATTTATCAGTAAAGGAACTAAATTCATAGCTCCAGAGAACCCATGAGCATTCATGGCAATACCTGACATTGGGTATTTTCCCTCCCTTATACAAGAGTGAGCCGCCCCAGTGTCTACAAGAAAAGAAAAATATTTGCCTCCTATCATCACATCGACCCTTGGTTCCTCTTGGGGGTCTGGTGTTACTGATAGTACTGAACACATCAAGTCACCCTGTGAGATGTCCTATTGAGGGTACAAATTCATCCCTGTTCCCGTAAACCAATTGACAAATTAGGGGTAACCTACACGAATTATGCGGACGATACGCAGATTCTCATACCTCTATCAGGCAACTTTGTCGAAGATACAGCTCTAGTAAACACAATCTACCTCCTCATTCAGGCATGGATGGCCTCCCACGGCCTCTGCCTAAATGACGACAAAACTGAGATATTAATACTGGGTTCCGACTCCAACCTAAAAAAACTGAGCCCCAACTATCGTAATTTCAACATAGATGGCAACACAATCAAGGTGGCCACCGAGGTAAAAACCCTGGGCTTTTACCTCGATTCCACTCTATCCCTCAAAAAACAAGTTAACACCCTGGCATCCTCTACAGCGTACAGCTGCAAATTAATCAAGACCTGTAGACCTTACCTCTCTAAAACCAACTGCATCATGCTTGCCAATGCATTAGTCATGTCCAAACTGGACTATTGCAATGCCCTCTATGCAGGTGCCAACAAATCCATCATAAATAAAATGCAAATCCTTCAAAACAACGTTCTTAGAGCAGCCCTTGACATACCCCGCAAAGCACATATCTCAACCGTTAGGAAAGACCACCACTGGCTCAAAATTAGCGACAGAGTCCTGCTCAAGACACTATCGCTTACCCATAAAGGGCTCAACAACACTGCTCCCCCCTACATCTCAGCCAGACTGACTAGAAAATCATCCAGGCACCATACTAGGGCTACTAACCACTACCTGCTCGAAACCCCTAGATTCAGACGCTCCAAAGCGGGCGGAGCAAGCTTCCCTGTCAAAGTTGCCCAGGCCTGGAACGCACAGCCCATTGCACTGAGAGCCAACTTACCCTACTCCAATTTTAGATGCAAGGTAAAAAACTGGCTCTGGACAAACGACAACTAACTCTCGTGGCACCCAATGACCACGATACCGTTGTCTAAAATTGATTCTGTTCTCTTACCTATACCTGTACACTCCCTCAAAACTATAATATGCTAGTTTTTTTCTTTTCTTCCACACGGCGTGTATTGATATGTTCTTACTGCACTGTTATGTTGTTTCTCGCCTATACTCTGTATGTAACCTAAGCTTAAGTAACCTTGTACCTGCTGCGCCCTGCTATCCCTGGGTTTTGTGCGCATTATCAAATAAACAATACAATACAATACAATACAAAAGTATTCCCTCCTACCACAGTGACACTCCCTATCCTAGGTATTTGTGCTTGCCCTTTGTCCACATTCAAATGTGTCTGCATAGGAGCTTGTTGTGATTGCCCTTGTGGTGGATGCATTTGTACTGGCCCCTGCTGTTGTACCGGCTGTGGTTGTGGTGGTTGTGTTTGATAGGATGTGTGATCCTGGGCACAACCGTCTCGTATTTGTGTTCTGTATGGCGGTGGGTGACCTTTCCCCCCTCTTGAATTTTGTCCATTTTGTTGCATGTTTCTTCAGCTTCTACATACACGCGCAATATGCCCTGTTATCCCACAATTCCCACACACTGGGGGTGTCCCTCTTGCAAAACCACCATTATATCCTCCCTGAGTATTTTGACTTTCACCCTAGGCATTTTGAAATCCACCTTGGGTGTTTTGAAATTCACCTTTTCTTCCTCTAAATCCTCCATCTCTTCCTCGTGGTCCACACCCATCCCCCCTTTGATCCACTCGGTGTACATTATTCACCTGTGATGCACCCGTTATTTCTTGCTTTCCTACTCCTTCACTTGTCAATATTGCCCCTTCTATAGCACATTTTTACAATTTTTTCTGAACTAACTTGGCTTCCTCAGTCTTTCTATTCTCATCTTTCTTTCTATTCTTCTCTTGTAACATTCAGCAATGATGCACGATAGTCACCTGTATCTCAGCCCACGGCTTTGCTTCCATTCCTACTTGTTTTTTCATGTGTCTCTGTACCTTTTCTGGCAATCCCTGGCACAAAATATGATAGAATAGTGACACTGTTCTTTCCCACGGCTCACGCATCTCAGGCTGCCATCTCTCTTGAATATGCTGACTATAAGCAATAGGGTTTTCATCTTCCTTCATTTTACGTGTCATAATTGCACCCATATTTGACGTATCTGGATACTGTACCAAGAGGGCCCTCCAAACATCTGCCCTACAATTATTACCTTTCGCTCCATCATTCACTGTGTTTTGTGCTGTCACACTTGCATATTTCGCTTGTCTCCAAATGTCGCCAGCCCTCCCTCACAGAATAGCTTCCAATAGACCTTTTATGTCCCCTATGGCCAACATATTCCCCCAGTCATTTTCTCTAATTTGTAGATCCATTTCCAGCCCCTGAAGTCAAACTTGGTAACTTGTGTTTTAAGTTATCCTTATCCATCTGAGCCCATGGAATATATTGCGGCCTTGCCCACCTTCTCTAACAATGGGAACTGCGAGAACCCCATCCCATAATGGACCCCATTATTCGTTTAACCAATGCGGGGGTAATCATCCCTATTCATCTTTGTGCTGGTAACAAACTTAACCTAATCTCTTTCCCCTTCTTGTACTACTCAGGTATTTCTTGAGTCATTTTTCTCATTGGGAAATCTTTGCTTACTGTTTCCCACAGCCCCTGTATTTCATTGCTCGGTTTTATTTATTTTTAAGAATGAGACTGGTGTCAAGATCTTGCTGCCTTCTGTTTATGTCTTCTTCTACTTCCCTTCGTTCTCTCGCATCTCTTCTTTCCCTCTCTTATTGTTGCTTTTGTGCGCCACTTCTTACTTCTTGTCTTTGTTCTTCTTCTTCTCTTCAGTTTTCTTCTTCTTCTTCTCTGTCACGCCCCTACGGAGACCGTGGTCGCTGTGGCATCGATGGTCCCTTAGACGGATTTCGGCCATCTTTACTACCAAGATGGCCGCCGCTACGGAATGTGTGGGTCTAGACGTTGAACAACCCCGCGCTGTGGAAGGACCGCCCTCCTGCTCGGAAGCCGGTTCATCTGTTCCTACTCTTCTACAACAACGCTTCGTGAGTTAATTCTAGGGTCTTACTGCCTACCTGTTTGTTTTCTATATTCCTTCTGTTTAACCCTGCCCTTCCATTTCCCTATTACAGACTCGACTTACTCTCCCAACTCCTGCTTGACTCGAGCCACCGCTCTAACTCACGCTCGCTTCAAGCCGAAACTCACTGAACAGTCCGCTAGTGAGATTCCCTCCCTAACGTTCGGTCAGACAGTCCTTAATTCTCCCGGGGGATAGTGAGAGAATCAGAATTGACACTTCTATTTTTCACCAACTTTAGAAGCTGTGAGACTCAGGGTCCAATCCGCATTATTGGGGTTCGATAACAGTTTTCTTCCTGATATGTCCTCGAGACTGATCCCATCAGAGTCTCATCGGAGGACCTCCAATCTAGCTTGATAGGTCGTTACCCCCTTTCATTCAGGTACTTCCTGGCCTTTCTCTGTTTATGCTCTGCCTTCTACTTACCCTTCTCATACTCACCACACTCTTCTGCCTTCATTCAGACGGCTCCCCACCTGCGGATATTTCGGATACCGGAAACCTCTCCGTCCAGACGACATCTATCCAGCGGCCGTCGACACAGGGTTTTCTTCCGCAGAGGGTTTCCATGAGGACCTTCCCCTCCTCTATCCTTTACTTGAAAGTGGAGGAAGGGTCTCGGGGAGGCCCTCATTTTCACCCCCGGTCGGAACCTTTTCTGGAATAGGAAGTTATAAGGAGGAAGAGCGATTGGCGTTTCTCTAAGGTAACCTTTCAGTTGAATTCAGATTACTCACGGAAAGTATAAATATTACATTCTCTTCTTCTCAGTAATCTTTTTTCCTTCAATCGTGCCTCTTCTTCCCCTCTCTTTCTTTCTCTCCTATCCCTTTCTTTTATTTATTTCGTCCGACTGTCATACTTCCTTTCTTCCTCTGCCCACTCTTTCTCTTGTTCTTCTCTATATATCTTTTCCCGTCATTCCCTGCATTTCCTTCCTTGCTCATCCTCCCTCAACCATTTCTCTCATTCCCTATCCTTCTTTTCTTACTTGTCTTTGTATGCCTTTTGCCTAACCTCCTCTTCCGCTTTTCCCATCTCTTTTGAGTAGTATCTGTCTTCCCATCCATTCATTCTTTACAACTATTACCTCATCTACCATATCCTTTTCTTCTCCTTTCCATCTCTTAATTTCTTTGTCTATATCTGTTGATATATTCAATCTCTTGCCTCGTTCCTCTTTATCTCGTATGAACTGACTCGAGTCTCCCTTCGTTTTGCTCTCTTCTGCGCTGTCATCGCTACTATAAGCGCGCAGTGCATATGTCGGGTTAGTATACCCCGTCTCTACATTTAATAATTCTTTTAAAGGATAAAATCATGTCTCATCTGCATCTACATTCTTAGCTTCAGGCAGAGTAAGAGGAGCGGATTAAGCATCCACTCTTCTTGTGGCTGGTCCTCTTTCTCCTCTTGATATATTTTCCAAATTTATAAAAATGGCAGTCTTTCTCTAATTTCTTTCCCATGTACGCAGTGTTCCCACATGTGGTCATGTTTTGTAATACTGCCTTTGACAAGGATCCCCCTTGCGGCCATGGCTGAACATTCTATCAGCTTTGCCCTTTACCCATTCTGCACTGTACTGTTTGAGCATGGGCGCATGTCGTGGTAATGTTTTACAAAGGTACATAAGAGGAGTGTCCTCCATAATGACAAGTCCCAATTCACTTTCAATACTTACCAGATCGTTACTTTGTCATATTTAATCAATCTCTATTTATCTCAAAGCTTATTGCTCAACTCTTTAAATCTCAAAAACAATACATGTGAGCTAGCACCATCACTCGCTGCTCAATCCTCTTTTGTCTCAACAACCTGTCTGTCTTCTGACTGGCACCAATGGTTTACTACGCTTAACTCAAACCTACTTTTACAATTTATCACTTTTCAGAACTTCATACATCAAATAATAATAAAAATAATAAAAATACATATTAACAACCCCTGTGATCACCTTCTCTTTTCCCTATAATAATTTATAGTAAGAGGTATTACTTCTACACCTCCAATTATATTACCAGATATGGAGTTTAAGACGTCACCTTACACGGTCTTCACCGTGTGTATTCTCTCTTAATATCTGACTGGAATTTGAGACGTCTTCTTCTATCTCCCTTGAAATAGGATTACCTAGGCTTTCCTTTATCCACACAAATGTTCCTGTTACCCACTTATTTTCATAAAATGTCACAATACTGCCGTTTATATTGCCATTTCCCTTAGTCTACTTGCATCCGTTTGATCGACTCAAGGCCTTTGGTATCGACTTCTCCTCCGATGCGACGACTTTGCCTTCAATCTGTGGAGCGCCCGTGCAAACCGAGTAGTGATTTCTTCAAAGAGGGACCTGCCCACCGCCTCGATTCTTCTTGCATGTTCATTTCTATTGGCCGCACCCCACAGGAAACTCCATGATCTTCCAGTTCATGGCGGAGGATTCCCAATCGTCTGAAATCTGAAAACAAACTAGTATCGATTGAAATCATCTGCACCGCTACCACATGAGCATATGGCCCTTGGAACATGCATCTGTTAGTGGGTGGGATTACACCAGAATAATTCTGAGCCCAAATAACAGGACAAACTCAAGGAGATGGCAAGTTGCTATTTTATTAGCAATTATCTAAAACAGGGAGGGTACAACGAACACCAACGGACGTACGCTCATTCTCCCAGCGATTTCCACAAAGAATATAATGATATACTTCTTTATGCCTCAGAATGACATCATACTACGTGGCAATGGTGAAAAACCTATCAAGGGTCGGGATTGGTATAGGGACACATCTAGATATACAATTGTATAGGAGCTAGCTTTGTTATTGGCTGTCTGATATCAGGTGGACAATTTATGCCTACATCTTCATATGTGTCATTTAAGAAAAATCAGTTACACAGTGTTTCATTGGTTTCTCAAGCTATAAGGTCCTTCGTTATACTGACTAATACAATTGGTTTGGCACGCTTGTGCCATGTCTGGAAAATTCGGTTCAATTAGCAGCACGTAAGCCAAGACGCAGGTGCAAGTAAATAAGACATGAGGCAGCCCTACCACCCATTTAGCCCAAAATCTCTCATCATCCATTCCTTCTGCCATGAAATTCTCTTTGTACTTGGCCTTGCAGAGTATTCTTATCCTGGGAATGCAACGGGAGTGAGGGCCCTCGCTATTGTGTCTGGAACTCCAAGTTCAAGCCCTATTTCCATCCTCGACTCACTTGACAAGAGACTATGATTCTGTTCATTCTGGTAGAAGGTACTCTGGTTAAAGAAGCCCCATCTGTTTCTGCTTAGCCCACATCAACCATTTAAGTTGTATTTGTTCAAGTTGTTTCCCTCTTTTTAGAACCACAATAATAAAGTATTGCTGCAAACTACCCTTCAGTGGCACAAGTCAAATGACCCCTTCCATACTTTGTGACAGTCCTAAGCTACATGTTTGAAAGAGCACACGCTATGTCACTTCCGGGATCCACAAACTGACTTCTTCTTGGCACATGCAAGCTAGATGACTTCTTCTTCTTGTTCCCTCAACCTTTCCACCACCCCGCAGCCTGCTTCTCAAAGTCAACCCCACACAACAGACTACTACAATGATTTGAGTAAAAAGGCTGTAGCAGCTTTATTGTCAGGTGATATGTAAATGACCATTCTGCATCAGGCCCTTTGCTGCACTGACATCCCAGCTGTGTCCAAGTGAAAGGAATCCTCATTTGTTCCTCGGGCAATAAGGGTCCCATCAGGTTTTCATGACCACCCTGTTTCCTATATGTTCACTATATGGTTACTTTGGTGGTTCCACTTTGGAGCAGTTTGACTTCTTGTGTTGCCTGTTCCTTCTGTTGGAGCATCTATTTCCATTTGAAGCTCCACTTTGGCGAAACCATATCAAGACCTCAAATTGATTCCCGGCTTCCCCTGACATTTCTTTCCCCCAAGGCTTCCCCAAGGTCTTGTTCCTCAGGGTGCTTGTGCTTTGCATTGCCAGGTGTGTGGCTGACGGATCCGTGTGACTCTGACAGCACCTTTCTTTGAATGTATACATTTATAAAAGGTGAATGAACATCAACAGACAATACTGTCTGCTCAGGCTAAAAGTGGGTGAGCGATTGCAATGGCAATGCACGAAAAGAGAGAGTGTGATAACGCTGCCCTTTACAGTTGGGCAGTCTTACCCCTTCCACCTTGAGCTCTGCCATACTCAAGTCTTCTTTGACACCCCTTTCCTCTACCCGTGTCCCCAACTTACCCCTTTTGTCTCTCCCAGGCACACTCCTTTACTAGTATAGAACCCATGTCTGGTGGGGGAATGGAACCTTCTGGGTCAGTTTGTGTCACTGCTAAGGGCAGCAGCCACCAAGGTCTATCATTAGTTATCTCGGTCACTGACATTCTTGTGGGTACAGCTGCAGTCCATAAATCTTATGTAATATTCATTTATATACACTGCTCTTTTGATCACAAAAGAAGGTACAATAGATAGGCAATCAGATTGGACGGGAAGCAGTGAGCTTCTTACATTGGGGGGAGTTTGAGGGACATTCTGACCAGGTTGTGTAGATGAGTAAATGGAACAGTTACTGGGGCAATTCATAAGTGGACAGACATAGATTAAGGTCAACCAACATTGGACAGTTTTAAAAGCAGGTAGGTGGGACAGCCAGTTGTGCTCAGGATGTGACCATGATGGGTGAAGTGCTAGAGTGGAGGCAGGTTAGCTAGTAGGTAGATGAGAGGTAGTTAAGAGGGTAACGCGGAGGCAAGGAGGTAGGCTTTTACTTTGGTTTTGAACAAATACGTGTGGACTGTTTCTCAGATGTCGGGGGGAAGAGAATGCCATGCAAGTGGAGCAAGAAGAGAGAACGAGCAGAAGCGAGAGGAAGCACAGGGAGGGCGAGGAGCCACAAGAGTAGTTGAGGAGGCAGAGCAGAGATTACGAGAAGACTTTGAGAGTTGGATAGAGGAGGATAGATACAGTGGTGCCTTACCGTGGATAGATTTGTGAACCAGGAGAATACATTTAAATCTGCACCTGTTTTGCATCGCCAGTCATCCAGCCTGGTGATGGTACAAGGAAGTAGGTGTGAAGTAGGTGTGAATCCTTTGTTGTTTCGGGAGTTCCACTGTGAAGGATTACCATCTGGCAAGGGGGTAGAAGCTGTGTCCTTTTTCATTTTTATTTAAGTATAAAATTATGCTGGTAAATCTTTCTTGCTACAAACCTCAAGCCAAAATCATAGTACACACCTCTGTCTAGTTGAATCGGGTAGCCTAAACTGCAGCCCCTGCTATCCCATGACACAGAGCAGGTACAGGGCACAGGTGCCCTCTTGACAGCTGCAGTGACAGCTAAGTCACTGCAGCAGAGGGGCTGCATTTAAGATATACAGCTTTGTTTCAAAACCGCATACTGATGAGCTTACTGTGCTGTCGGCACGTTACACTTTAAATGTAAGCCATACCTGAGTTAGGGTATGGTGGATGGTATTTCTCATAATTATTACAGCCACATCCAATTAATATCACACATTAGCTGTAGAAGGATTATGTGTTTTCCCCCAGTCAGGTTGACTTTGCTGATGCCAGAAAGACTGTACTCCTGGGGGATGCCTCTCATTGTTCCTTTGCTGTCCTGAGCAGAGGAGTCAAAGGGTACACTCATTCACAAAAGGAGTAGCCTCACACCAGAGTGCAGCACACCAAAAGGGCCTATGATTCGATTGAGAATGAAAAGGGGGAGAGTATGTGTAAACAGAGGCAGCTCCGTAAAAGGTGGGGGACGGTTCCATCATCTTGTTTCTCTCTTCCTCGATCTTTCCTTCCTGTCTATTCCACTTCCGTAGCGCAAAGCACTGTAGGTTTGGCATCAGAAGGAAAAGGACTGGGGTTAGCCCCTTAAAGCAGGCATGTTTTTGTCCATTCACCTTTAGACAAGGGCCCCAGGGCGTCTGAGGGGCAGATGGTGAGACCCTGACCTCGACCCAAAAGCATTCCGTAGAGACCACTCACCAGCGACCCAGTGAGTTTTGCGTGAGAGAGAGAGAGAAACTCGGGCGTGTGCAGGTGGCTGGAGCGGGAAAGGGAGGAACAAAGCTAAATTTGTAAACGGCACGAAGCGGAAAAAAAGGACGACAGTTTTAATAAAAAGAAAGTAGAAAGCGAGAAAGCGAGTGAAAGCAAGTAACAGAAGAGAAACAGTGCATGCGAGCAACGCAGAAATAAAAGACAGAAAGCAAAGCATATAGATTTAAAAGAAAGGACAAGCAGCCCAAATGCAAAGTTAAAACGGACAAAAGCAAAGCCTGAGGAAACAGTCAGGGCGCACGATAAAGTCAAGAGAGGGAAAGAGGCTCGAAAGTAAAGTAAGTAAAAGGTGCTTTGGCTTTTTAAAGCCGTTTTTATTTGCACACACATGTGTAGGCCGTTTTTGCTTTCAATGTTTAAAAATCCTACTTTCCATGTCACAGGGATCTTTGATTCCTCCTTCTTTTGTAAATTAAACTGCTGCTTGTCCATGGGTAATGACAGGTAGGCCACTTTCCACATGGCTCTTTAACTTGAAAAACAAAAGCCCGGCCGTTTTTGATTCAGTGTTTAAATGCCTGCCATTCATGTGAAAGGGACTTCTATTTGTGTGCTTTAAATGCACCCCACAGGTTTTGTGATGAAAGCAGTACCTGATGAATATGCAGTGTGTTGGTGATGGTGGAGTCTGTTCGTGTTTGCTCGAATTAGCTATTTATTTGGGAGATATGGGAAGGAAGAGGCTGTTTGTTTTCTCTGTTCAACTTTTTTATTTATGTATTATTGTTACTGCTTTTTTCCCACTTGTTAGGTCTGCAGCGGGTGGGAGCTTACCTTTTCCGGGTGCACAAGAACGACACCTAGCCGTGGGCATAGAGCTGGAAATAAAAAGTATCCGCCATGAGCGACTGTTGTTTTCCACTGTCGGCACCTTGTGCTCGCCGTCCTTATGGATATGGAGTGGCGACCCACCGCTAGGCCCGGCAGGTGCTCTGACGCCGTCGATTCTTGTTGCTGCAGCATACGGGCAGTAAAGGGAGCGTGCTACCATTATGCATTGCACCTCATTCAGGGTTGCTGAGGGGGCCCGGAACAAGCAGCAGCGAAAACAAAGTTAAGCATGTAATTGCAAATTAAGGAAGGTTGTGGAGGGTGCCGCTGAGCGATTACAAGGTGAAGCAGTGAGCAGGCGTAGCATAAAGTGACTGCCTCTGAAAGGGGTGGCAGGTCTTGTTAGAGCTGTTTGTTGTCTTGCTTCCTCCCCACAGTGGCGTTGGTGTCTGCAGAGGGGCTGCTGGTAGTGGCTTGTGCAGTCAAATGCTGCCATCAATGAAGTTAGCCAGGGGTGCTTTTCATCTGAGCTGGAGACGGCCTGGGTACATTTTTGTGGTAACTGAGAGCCGTGAAACAATATCTTCCCTTACATCATGCCGCACTCAGATGGAATGTTGGGGACATGGAATGTGTCTCACCTGGATGGATTGCCGGGGGTGGGAAAGGCATCGCACTTGTATGAACTGTTGGTGGTGGGAATTGTATCGCATGTGGAGGGCCTGTTGGGTGTAAGAAATGTATTACCACTAACCAACCGTACTAAAACTCACCTTTCTGCATACACTCCTTCAAACTCTGAACCAAACACAACCACTCCTCTACCCTAACACAAACCGCACACACTTCACAAGCCCGACATGTAAACAAACCATACACAATCACTCCTCAACACCACGTGATGGCTACCGACCGAAAAAGCATCAACGGTCAGTAACCGGTTTCTCAGAACTGTAGCCGCCAACAGCACGTAAAAGCTCTCTTGCTCTTCTCCCTCTCAATCCCACTAACAAAACCCAGAACCCTAATTCCTTTGCAGACGCGCATGTGTGCCAGGATACCACGTAAGTGGCAACGACCCTTTAACATTAACATCATGGCACAGTAAAGCCACCCTCACTGCTGTTTCAGCCATTAGAACTCATCATAAAAATGAATGGGGCGGGGATCTGTTCTGTAAGTGACTTTAACCTATATTTCATACCATGTGATGGTAAGTATGTCATATTTTAAATGCAGCCGCCCATCTTTACTCAGTTGGCCAGCCTTCTCTCGCTGTGAGAAACGTGGGGCACCTCGTCTTGCCTCAAGGTTTTCATCTGTCGTGATTTTGAAAAGGCATCGTCTAATGCTTAGCATAATTACATTTTGTTTTCGCCCTGGAAAATGTGAATGGCACCGATTCATTCCAATGGGTCTTTAAACTCCCACCCTGCACATCCCCAGGTCTCTTAGTCCTAAACTATTCTTGTAAATTGCAACAGTGTAAAAGACGGTGTACAATCAAGAAACCCTATGTGAACAGATGACCTTGCAAATGAAAAGTATAGGTCATATTCCAGTGTGACGCTTTGTGTCGCAGAGGATGGAAAAAGGTTAAGCGTGGACAAAATATGTAGAACAGTCTACTGCTCACTGTTCAGAAAAACTGTGTAAACAACAGCCCTAATCAACAGGCCCCATTAAAATCAAGTACGTCTTTCTTCAGGCCTGGATGTTCATGAACATCACTTGGCATTCTGGGGCTTGTAGTTTTGAATATATGTGGCTTGGCTGTGTATAGTAAGATGGATAATTTTTAAAGCAAAGGTTTGTATGTATTTACACTGTATTCTTTAAAAAGAATATATATATATATATATATATATATAAATATATATATATATATATATGTACAGTGTTTTCAATGTGCAAATATTTTTGAGACTACTACCAAAAGTCACGGAAGCGAAACGAGAGCCTTTATATGCATTAAGAGTTTTATCATGCTCTGAATATGTTTACTTTCCCATTTGGCATGAAACGCACTAAGCGCTAATTATTCATGAGGTTATGTTATTTATAATATGTGAGTTGTTAAACTATTTATTATTTCAGTTTAACGATTGAGCAAGTGCTAAAAATGCATGTAAATATTGCTGATAAAGGAGACTTATATACTAAGAAGCATCTTCAATGTACACAAATGTTGCAGTAATTACAAAGCTTTTTATACATTTAAAGATGTCCGCCTTTGAAATGTGGTAAAAGCACCTTGTGTGAAATGGATACATTCTATCCTATACAGAGATCATAGAGACTAAGAACCCTTTTTAAAGTCACCTTGTTTATGTTTGCACTTTTAAACGTGATCAAGCGGTCTGTGCACCGTGAAACGCGTCGTTTCTGGATTCTTTCCTTGCCATGCTGAAATTTAATAAAGCACTGTTAGTCTGGTAAAAACTTTGGACTGTGTTTTGCCTCTGTGCAGAGAGTCACCAACGACTTTCTCTGCTGTTCTTGGGAGTGCACTCTACTGGTTAAGCATTTCCCGGTTCCATACTGGTTCTGGGAAATTGGTTTTCCCCCTTTTTTCGAATATATATATATATATAAAAAATGTAAAAGCCTGCAAGTCCCTGCATGCCAAATGCTTTTAATTGAAACTCCAGGACTGTCTAAAGATGAAGCTGATGCAGGAGTCAAGCCCCGCCCCAAAAAAGTAGGTGGACTCATTAACATACTAATTGAATGTGGCGTCACCAGAAATTAGCATGTCAAGGTGCCCTCTGAAAAAATTGCAGGGACTCCAGACAAAAGTGGGTGGACTCCGTGTACCCTCGACTTCAGCCCTGATGACATGGGGGCCTGTTTTGCATAGAGGTTAAGTCCTTTCTTATTCCCCATTTCAAGCTGTAATTGACATATAAGGAGAGACAGAGTCTGTAGATGGCGTTTGGTTATGTGCCCACCCATTGCCTACAATGACCATGAAACTCCTTACAGCTAACCCCGCCCATTGCTGCCTATGTCCACCCAAACCAACTCCTTATTGGAGGTCTTCAAATTCATTTTAATGCTTAATGCATTTAAAGTGGCAGCCAGTGTTTCTTCAAAGCATTGTTTTCAGAGTGAATGTCTTAATTGGACTTGTAAACATACTAAGGGTGTGATTAAACTATTGTGCTGTTCATTAAGAAAATGTAATGCATGTGTTAAACTCAGTAAAGACTAGAGTATCAATTAAGTTCATTTTTCTCCTGCCTATTACAGCAGTATTTTGCTGCTGAGCTAAATTGTTTGCAACAGATATGTTTGAAATGCTGTCTGCAAACTAAAACAAAATAGCAACATTTCTGTATGTTACAAATGTTGTATCATACTCCGCTTTTACCTTTTAACAAGAAAAGTGCAATGGCACTATAAATTAGAACAGCAGGTGATATACAAATGCAATATTATATAATAAACTAATGTTTTTAGTACAATTAATTTAATGTTTTAAGACAGTGCTAATCTTTTTTTTAAAAGTCTCATAAACCAATTGTACAATGAAATGCACACCAAATCATATTTAAACACTTTCTCCAAATACCCAAAAGCAAAAACTGGCCTTGACAATGCTTGTTTTTCCTGCCATGTCTGCCCAGTTGCCTTATTCCTTTCTGCCCATCAAATCTTTCCCTGCCTGTCCTTTTTGACAGATAACTGACATGTATTGGTTCGGTGGCCATAATCGAGCAACTGACACGCGCATGCTCTCTTTGCCTCAATTCCACCACATTAAGGACTGGCGAGCCTGCCAGGGCTTGCCTCGGAGAAGGCTGTCAAAGAGAAATGGAGAGACTGCAACAAGGCTGGACATGCTGGACACCTCAGTCTGAGTCCACAGGCTTCTTAAAATCTTCCAAGAGGCAAAGAGGGGACAGGGGCTACATCCACTGCCAGGGGCAAGAGAGGGAAGGGATTTCCTTCATACCTAGGGCCTCCACAAAGGCAAAGTTATGAGCAATCACGATTGCGTATTGTGAATAGCTCTTAGTACTACACTGCAAGGTATACATTACATTCTTCTCAATCTACTACTCGCCTTCTTACAGTCCTTCCTTCACAGAATGGTGAATGCAACTACGACCACATAACAATGCCGGTAGAGAAGAAAGATGCAAAAGCACATGGGCAAATAGGTAACGATGCAAATGCAGTACATGCAAGTGCATAAAGATTGGAATGCATTAAGATATACATTTAGTAAATGCAACTGCATAGAGACGTTACTCCTACATCCCGTCCCTTTTCCTCATACTTGTAAGGGCGGTTCCGCCTGGGAACGGGACCGGGGCCTTTTGCACTACAAAAATAGCACTGCCCATGTTATTTTAATTTAAGCGCGCGTAAGCACAAGAATAGACGTGACCGCGCACACTAAACCCTCCCTTCGGCGCCATAGCCTAGATATGAGCTGCTTGAATAGTTACTCCGGAGCGCCCCCAATTCTTTCCTTTCTGTCTCGAGATTGAGGTGCTCCAGCTCCTCCAACTCACGCCACAAATGCTTCATAGCATGTGATGGAAGCTCTCCAGCTTCTTAATCTTGTGTTGCACAGGAATTCATTATTTCTTTTGCAGCGGGAAATGGAGGCACTCCTGAGCACCGCCATCTGGCCATGCAAAGGAAAGAACAAATGATTTCCTTTGCAGTTTGAGCTTAAGGGACTCCAGCTCCTCAATCTTGTGGCACAACATTTTGAAAGAGCAAGAGACCAACTGCAAATTGGTCTGCAAATTGAAAACGCATTGACACCGAAACTTAAAGACATCCGAGATGGCATCACTTACAAAAAAACTCTGATCATTAACAATTCCCATACTAGGGATCCTAAACCCTGTGCCGGAGACCTATCCATCCCAATTTTTGATTTTAGCCCCATCTCAACGGAGGAGCTCACAAAAGTGATCTCACAGCTCAAGGTGACGAAATGTAAGAATGACCCATGCTCTTCCCTTATTATTAAGACCTGCCCACCGATTTTGGTGGAGGCAATTTGCAAATTCATCAACTTTTCCCTTACAACCGGTATGGTGCCAGATAATCCCCATCCTAAAAAAACATGTCAGGCTCAGGATAACCCCTCGAATTACAGGCCCATAACGAACACTCCCTTCCTCCTCAAAATCCTAGATCGAGTTGCTTATATGCAGATGGCCCATACTGAACCCTCTTCCATCGGGATTTAGACAGGGTATTGGTACCGAAACCATCCTATTGGATTTGAAATCCAAGCTACTGGGCAGAATGGATAAAGGCCTCGCTTCTCTCTTAATCTCTTTAGATCAATCTGCCACTTTTGATTCAGTAGACCACTCTACTCTTGTAGATCGTTTGGAGGAAGTGGCCAACTTCTCTCCTGTTGCTGTGCGATGGATGTTATCCTATCTCTGTACAGTATGGAGTGCCGTTAGGTGCCTGCATGTCACCATGCATTTACAATATTTTCATGGCGACATTCTTTGCTCACCTGGAACAGGAAGGGGCCCTTTTCTCTGACTACGCCACCGACACTCAGTGTGTCATTCCTCTTACTGGCTGTTACGACCAAGATGAATTTGAACTGAATAAAACATTCTGTATTATTGAGCGCTGGATGATGCAGAATAATTTAGCACTTAATAGAGGAAAAACAGAGCTCATGATTGTGGGCTCCACAGCGACACTGACAAAGTTGGACCCTTCTTATAAGCACTTTCATCTAGGAAACATGACCATTTCCCACCTACCTAAGGTCAAAATTCTTGGGGTCATACTTGATTAGTCACTCAATATGAAATCGTATGCGGGGAGAACGGTCTCATCATCAATCTACTACATCAAACTTTCTAGCCCATTTTAGACCACTAGTTTTGGATTTCATTTTCTTGGACCCATGGTGGAATGCTTTGCTTTTTTTAAACTCTGATTTTTGTTTGATGGACGGACCCATTGGAGCCATTTTACTTTGGATTTTATTGGTTAGAGCATTCATTTTTTTTCATTTTTGGACTTCCGGACTTGAATACTTTTTTTGATTATTGTGTGCTTTGTTTTATTCATTTCGTTTATTCTTCAATACACTTATCAAAAACTAATGCTGAGACAATTGTGTGTGCAATAATAAGGGCCAAAATTGACTATTGTAGTCTTCTTACAAGAGTCAGTCAGGCAGTGAACAACAGACTTCAAGTAGCCCAAAATGGCGCAGTCAAAGTTGTCATGGGGCTCACCTACCGTGCCTATGTAACAGAGGCTAGACGCTCCCTACATTGGCTTTCTGTCGAAGCACGCATTACCTTTAGGCTACTTGTTACCACTTTTAAGTGTAGAATAGGGAGTATGCTGCCCTACTTACAAGATCATATCAGGGACAAACCCTATTGCAGAAATCTGAGGTCGAACAACCAAATCTATCTTTATTTACTGAGATGTAGATCAAAGAAGGTCCACTTGGGAGCCTTCTTTAGTGCTCCACCTCTGGCATGGAACTCTTTGCCACTAATTTTGAGAGTCACTCCTCTCTACCTCTATTCAAGAAATAACTTAAGACTCTGCTGTTCCATTGATTGAGGTCTGTTTCTCTCTTTGTTTTCTTTTACTGATCCCCCTTGCTGCCTGGCCTTCTTGTCATATGTATGTTGATCTACTGCGCGCACCCTCACGCCTACGGATTTAAGGATGCGCACTACAAATACACTAACCTAAACTAAACAAAACAAAAATCCATCACCCTCTGCAAAAGACATAATGTATTTCTGATGTGGCACGGGCTGGCGACGCTCGGGCTCTACTGCGCATGGCATGAACCACGAAGCTCTGTCTGTTTGAGAGATTCCTGGTTCCTGACCACCTGATAGAGCGCTGGAGCCGAAGGCCTTCCTGAAGAGGAGTCCCAGCAACTGGAAACAGGTATGAAAAACAAATGACGTGTGTCTGCGTGTGTGGGTGTTGCATGTTTATGATGTATGTTTGAATATATGTATGCTTGCTTGCATGCATGCATGCAAGGGTGTGTATTATTTATTAGTGTGTGTGAATGAGCGAGTGCATGATGCATGGGTAGCTGGGTGCACGTGTGAATGGTGTATGAGTGAGCATGTGAAAGAGTGAGTGAATGGTGTGTGTAAATGAGGGAGTGAAGTTCTGTGAAAGTGTTTGTGCTGGGTCTGGGAAGCTGATTTTGGTGGGTGGTGAAAGAGGGTGTAGTATGTGAATGTGCGCGAGCGTGACCGGTGGGGGGGTGCTACTACTGCATTTCTAATGAGTATCCTTGATAAAGCAAGTATGGTATGTGTTATTACGTGAATAGAAGGGCATTTTGGCGCAGCAAGTCTGGCCATTTATAACTGTGACATGCCATTTTTTTTACTGGGCATCTATGATAAAGCAAGCATGACACGTGTTCGTATGTCTCTAGGCTTTACATTGGAGCCAGTTTGGAAATGTTTTCTCTTTGTTGCATGGCATTTTTTACAGCAAAGCCAACAGGAGTATGTTACATGGGAGTACTGTCATATATTGGTACGGTGGACAGTCATAATATCGAAAAAAAAATGTCGACAGACAAAAATGTCGACAAAAAAATGTCGAAAAAAAAAATTTCGACTTTCGTTTTTTTTAATTATATATTTATTTTAGGGGTTCGGGAGTTAAAAGAAAGGGAAACATTTTTTAAAAAATTAAAAAAGGGGGGTTGGGGGGGAACCCCCCCATTTAAAAAAAAATGCATTGAAAAAAAAAGTCGACATTTTTTTTTTCGACATTTTTTTTTCAACATTTTGACTGTCGACGTTTTTGTTGTCGACATTATGACTATAAACCATTGGTACAGCAGCTTGGACATGTTTTCTTAGATTAATATGAGCAAAGCAAACATGAGAATGTACTTAGATGGGTATACTGGCTTCCATTGAGACAGCCAGCATATAAATGTATGGTCACAGAGAATGGGAAAATATTAATTATAATGGGGGATTTTGTGGGGAGAAGCATGAAAATGCTTTGGGAAATGTTGCTGTGCACTATTAGTAGCTTGCATCTATTTGATTTTTTCATGAGTTATCATACAAAACCAGTTGCAAACTGTCTGGCCTTTTACGCAATGTTTCACAGACCGTGAGCTGCCACTGGGCAATTTGGGTGCCAGGGGGCAGGCACTGCCCCCTTGTTTCAATGCTTGGTGAAAGATTTAAGCTTTGATTGAAACCATACTTACATCACTAAATGCCCCTGCAGCGCCATGATCTCCATGGGGATTGTGTACGGATGATGGTCTTGGTTGGCCTGGAATGTGACGCGCCCCATGGTTTGTTGATCTTGGGGGTGGGGTTCAGCATGGCTTGCAGTGGGGTCCCCAAATGTTTTGTTACGCCAATGGGCTTTTCTTTCTTAAAATGACTTAAGATCTGGGTCTGTGTTGTTTTATTGGTGCTGCTCATGGCCCCCTTTATAAAGGTCATCTTAGTTGGTCTGTGGCAGCTTGCGGGGTCCAGAGATACTGCAGGTGTGACTGGGCCATTAGGGTGTTAAGGTGTCCGGGAGTGTGAATGTTCATGGTGGTCGTAGCAGCCATTGCTGGCCTATCCCTCGGACAGGGTGTAGTGTGAATGCTGTGTTTGGGGGTGGGCAGCTGGAAGTATTTGATGCTGCTTGGCTGGAGCTATTATTTACAAATATCATAGGGTATACACTTAATCAGCCACTGTGCCCTCTTGCCCTTTGCAGAACGCAGCACCGGGGGCCTCCATAGGTACTGATGATGTAAGGTGCACAGGCTTAACGTAGTGAAATAAAAGTAACCTAGCAACAATAAAAACACTGACCACAGGCGATCAGAGGTCCCATGAAACAGATGAAGTTGGGGGCTGTTCCGCTTTTATTCTTGGAGTTATGCATTAATGCACCTTGTGAGTTGTGCTTCTGCTCTAGAAACACCACTGACATCATGACAGGGGATAGCTTACCACAGAGGGCATGCCTCACCAATGCGGAGAAGCTGCTGCATGGGCAGAGGTTCGATACTCCCGCCAGCGACTCATGCAAGGTAACAAACTGAGTTCTATAATCTGGGTAATAATGATGGTTATGGTACCTTATGCACAGCTGTTCACATAGCGCTTCCACCCTTTCCTTCTCATGCCTTCCTATCTATCCCCTGCCCTCATCCCAACTATCCACCCGACTTCGCTCCTCCCTACCGCTACTGATGTTCTATCATACTCCTCCTTTGCCTCTCTGACAGGCAAAAGCGCTTCAATGCCATGAACTCTGGCAGTAGGCGCTATACAAATGCAAGATAACATAACTTAACTTTGTCGAAGACTCAAATGTCAGACCAATACGGAGCCAATGACATTCTTTGTGTCCTTAAGCACTCTGCCCACAAGCACAAGCCGACAAAGGATTTTGGTAAAGAAATTCCTTTAGGTAGCCATGACCTTACCAAAGAGCTTTCCGCCCGAGACTAAACTATGACAGTAGGCGATATACATATGCAAGATAACATAACACACCAGATGCCCTGAAACCGGGTCCCCGGTAACAGTGGTGCAATATAGAGCACCAGAATGATTATTTATTTATTGAGCATATTCATTTTCTGCGCTAGCTTAAACTGTAAAAGTCTGCTTTGAATTTCTACTGATTGACTGTCACACAGTGAATTGTCTTATGAAACATCAGGTGTTAACATTACCCGACTCCTCGTGCAGGCCTTGCACTGTCTCTACCGCAGGCACTATAACTACTGAGCTATACCTACTGAGCTACTTTGTTGTAAACTAAACTGCCTCGTTGTTATAGAGGCTTTCAACGGACCACAGCCCTGAATTACGGGTTCTGTACCCACACTCCCAACTCATTGTACACTGTATTTGCAGTGTCAAAATGTATGTTTTTATAATGTCCAAAAAAATACAGATGCTTGAAAGAAAGGGAATGCGAAGATTGTCAGGACACCGACTGTACGTACACGCTTTTATTTGCCTTTGGGCACATATTTTGGAATATGTTTGTTTTAGGGCAATTCCAGGGTTGGAACCGCATGTTTAACATGCCTGGTGGTCTATTAAAATAACTTTTACAAGCAACATTATTTACACGATTTGAATGAGAAATAAATAATGTAAACCCTGAAAATGACTAAATAAAATATGATCACAGAGGGATAATTTAAATAGGTTAACAGGGCTCACGTGGGCGCTACTCCACGCTGCCACTGCATTTCAGCCCCAAATATGTAACTTCTGGACAGGTCAAATTATGCAGTAATTTCTTGTGTGAGGCAGGGGATATTACCAAGCAAGGGCACGTGTATCATGGCGGTGATGGATTGCCTCTTTAAAAACACCAAATGCTACAGCAACGGCCTGATGTTGCTTTGCCAAAGGCTGCTAAAAACCATTGCTGATTGCACGGGGTCTATTTATTTGGTGGTGGGTTTTCTTTTCATAGTAAGTGAATAAACACATATCTCAGATTTAACAAATGTTTTAACTACCAGTGTTGCCTCCTTCAGTAAACAGCATAATCACTTACAAGTGGTACTGTCTATTTAAATTTATGCAGCAGTCCTATCTGTGTACTAAAATGGTATACCCAATATTCATACTGAGGGTCATTATGATCGTGAAGCTAGCCTGTCGCCGGTAATAATTTTTTTTCTGGCACCCGCCAATGGCCAATTACCCTGTTATTACGGCCTTGTCTGACCCGGTAATTGCCCGTTCGAGGGCGCCGGAAAAAGATACTCCCAATTTCCATTTGAGCCTTATAGGGTTCAATGGGAATGGGGAAGTCGGATGCACCGGCACCGTTTAAAACAATGCCGGTACATCCGACATGGTCTGCGAGCGGGTGCTGTTCCGCCCGCGCCCAAACTTGTAACGAGGCCCACTGACTACTCATCATGCTGTTGGAATAGATTGGGTCGACTTTGGGTGTGGGTTCCTTTTTCGTAAGTAATTGTGCTGTGTACTGAAGGGGGCAATATTGGAAGGTAAAAAAAAGTGTCAATTTGGAGATATGGGGAATATTTACCCGCAATAAATACACAGAGGCGTTGTGTAACAATCCTTACAATTTCTTTGTGTGTAATCGGGGTCCATTTCCATGCATATGCTGACGACACACAACTTGTGTCTCATCTGGATTCTCTCCTATCAGAGATCGGCTCTCAGATAATAAAAGTGTCGGCAGACTCTCTTTGTCCTTGCTATCTTGTGAATCTTCTCTTGTCAGGGGCGAGAGAGGCACAGATCACTGCAGTCTGAAACACTGGCTTTGCAAAACTTAACGTACTTATAAAAGTTCTCCCTTTCCTACTCACGGACTGTCGGATCAAGGTGGTCACCTCGCCGATCATGGGATCAATTGATTATTGTAACAGGATTTACCGATGAGGACCGGCTTTCTAGATTCAATGCCTGCAGGTTCTCCAAAACTCTGCAGCACGATTGGCCTTAGATGCACCGAGACGTACTCCCTCTGCTAGGACACCTACATTGGTTGCCCGTCAAAGCTCAAATTGAGTTGAAGACTGTATGGATCACTCATTGAGCTCTTCCTAATACGGGAGCTGCCTGCCTCTAAGCTAAAGTAGAGCGCTCCCAGCCCACTCGGTGTCTACGTTCAGAGTCCCAAATGTTGCTGAAAAGTCCACGCTTTCTAAAAGCCCAGATTGGGGGCCTGTCTTTTTCGGTCCTTGCTCCCACTGTTTGCAACGCTCTATCTTTCTTTCTGCACTTTTGAAAAGCTTTATAAACACAGCTTTTTAAGTAGTTCCGTCGGTTGCTGAGTACACCAGTGTTCCTCCTTGGCGCCTAGATCCCCTTGGGCCATAGTCTCCCCACTGTACATTCAATACCTTGCGTTACATTACAATCTCCTGTGCCCCGTGTTTTATTTTCGAAGTGGTGCTGCTGTTTACTGATGGAGGTAAAAATGGTAGGTAAAATAATTGTTAATTTTGAGATCTGTGTATATTTACCCACAATAAATACACAAAGGTGTTGTGCAACAATCCTCACAATTTGTTTGTGCATAATCTCCTGTGCCTAGTGTTGACCTAACCTGCACTTGAAGTTCCCGCATTTCCTTTCCCTATTACTTTATTCTGTCCTTGCCTACACGAGCATGTGTGTACAGTGGCAGCCGGCCGCCATTGGTACTACCTCCGCATCCTGGTGCACCCCTTCATGTCCTGGCTTCTGGGCCTGGTTTTATGGGTCCTGATGACCTGGGCAGGACGGAAAACATGACTGCATGGAAGGGTACGTTTTTAAGTAAAAAAAATTGTTTCCATGTAGGTTTCAAAAAATAAAAAAGAACGAGAGAGAGAGAGAGAGAGAGAGAGATTGATTACATTGGAATGGTAGCATTTATTGTGGGCACAGATATCATGAAACATGCCCCTGTCTACTGTCGATGGCCAGGCATGTGTTTTGCCCTACAGAACCAATTGTACATTTCATTACATCTTTCTCAAAATTGTGCTATAAAAGGTTCCTTTTCAACCCATTAGTTGAAACATGTTCTGGAGGAGGAACCACTCAGAACGTCCTGACATTACGACGTGGTAACTTGGTAATTGGGTGAAATATGTACGCTCTCAACACAAAAGGCTTACCCACTTTCCCCCATAAATGCAAACTGTGGAATCAGGGATGGCATGTTACTTCTGAAAGACCTTCATTCCTCCTGTAGTGTTCAATAAGGTAGAGCGAACAGCATCACTCTCGTAGAATTGCTCACTGAGCTGTTGGGAAGGATTGCCATCTACCAAGGGTGTAGACGCCCTGGCTTTTTTGATTTTTGATTTTTATAATAATAAAATGATGCAATTATTTCCATCTCAGAAAGGGGAGTATGCTAACCAGGCCCCCGCTTCGGTCAATTCCATACCAAAAGCTTAGTGTACACCTCTGCCCTGCGACATCAGTATCCTGATCTGCAGCGTCTGCTCTAAAGTGGCACGGAGCAGGTTCAGAGGTCACAGGTACCAGGGCTCAAGTCGAGGGTACACGCAGGTGGACAGAGTCTACCCACTTATTTCAGAGGATGGACTCAGTGCCCCCCAACCCCAGTAGAAATGAGAAACATTGAGTGTCTTCTTCGAATTTATGAATTAACACCAACCATGGGGATCGAACCATGATCTTTCGGTCCGCAGGATGGACCCTTCACCACTGCACTGTATAAGCTGATTATAAAAATGTCAATAAAGAAATGTATTTTTTTTAAAAGCAACTAGAGGTGATATGTCCCATTTTTGTAATGCATGTTCCAGGGAAAACATTGGTATTGGTTCTTGGATTTTCAAACATGCAGACCTTAAAACATTTTCAAAAACTATAAGAAAATATCCTCGCTTGGTTTTCTGTGTTGTTGATTTTATGAAAGGCAAGTTCCATTTGTCCCATGCAATTTGGGTAGTAATGCAAAGCCAATGCAATGAATTGTGCATATTTCATCTTTATATGATAGTTTCTGGCAACATCACATCCGATTGTGTTTGTTAATGAGTGCACCCACTTCTTTTTTTAGGACTTTACCCCTGAAAGGTACGCTCTTGACAGCTGCAGTGACAGCCAAATCACTTTAGCACAAGGGCGACTTTTAGGATATGAACCCCTGTTCCCAAAGTGCATAACTATGATAGTTGCTATCCTGTTGTAAACTTTAAATATAAGCCATACCTGTGGGTATGATGGTTAGTATTACTCAAACTTATTAAAGTCACATCAAATTGATATCACTGCCTGTGTAGTCTGATAACACATCTCTCCAACTGAACAGCCTCGTAGCAGGAACTGTCCTGGCAAACAAGCATCAAAGGGCACAGACATCCCTAAAGGACTATCCTCATACCAGGGTGCTGCATACCCAATGGGCCTATAATGCTATTGACAAGAGAAAGGGTTGAAGGTAGTATAGACCGCAGGAGCTCAGTATAGTTGGTGGAATCGTCCACCATCTTGTTACTCTCTATACCTCTTTCCCTTTCCTGTCCCCTCCATGTTCATTAGCACAAAGCACTGTAATATAATGTCAGAAGGCAGAGAGCACTTGTCTAGGGTACAGAGACTGCACCGCTTAAAAAAGGCTTTCTTTAGTCCAATCACCTATGGGCTATTGCCTTTAAAAGAGGGGTTCACCCGCTTCTTCTCTGATTTACATTTGGACAAGCATTATTTGTGGACCTTTTTTAGGAGAGTTAACCTTTCCAATGCCATCGTCCATTGAGGTGAAGAAGGAGCAGTCAAAGGCAACTCCCTATCAACTCCCAAGGCACATTGGGAGTGACCCTTGCTGAAGACCAGGACCTGCCACTCTGCACCAAACCTCACTCTGCTGGTGGAGCAGAAGCTAAACAGACTCATCCTGTCCTAGAGCCCCTGCAGTGGATCTCACAGCATCTGGATGTCCTGAACAGCCAAAACACCCTGTTCTGCGTCATGGAACCGGTTGAAGCGCTTTTGTCTGTGTTTACTACACTGAAGAAGAGGGACTCACTGGTGTTGCTTTCAGCATGCCATCAAATTTGAACTACCACCGCATCGCACCTGTTGAACGGGCTGACATCTGCATTACACCAGGCAAAGCATGTCACCGTTTCCGTTCAAACAAGCTGCTTGCAACTTCAGACGAAACTTGAACTGCAGCTACTTGGAACCTTGCATTGGAGCACCAAAGTCACTGCATCGAACCTCTGCTGTAGCACCTTGAAGCGTCTCTTGTGCTAGATGGTATTACAATAAAGGTCATAAACCAAATAATTAGACAGAATCAAGAAATATGGCAAAGTACTACTTTATTATCAATTGAATAAAGGAAGGTCAACTGGCAGACAGTAGCTTGATTACATAGAGGTCTTATACCCCAATATGCGTCATCTATAACGTTATTCTATGTGTCAAAATACAAAACCTATCAAGGGAAGGGATTGGTGAAGGGAACATATCTACTTATAAAACATATAAGGATTAGTGCATCATTGGCTACCCCCTGTTCTGTAGGGCACACCTTGAACTACATCTAAAAACATATAAATACTGGTTATAGCGGACAAAACACCAGTGGATTAGCTCCTGCAACATTGCATGTTAGGTTGTCCCCCAATCCCACTTATTGGTTGGCATACTATCCTAATCGTGGACCTTTGGGTCTTCTAGCAGCATGTATGTGAGACCAAACCTAGGTGTTTGAATACTGTCTGGCCACTCCCCATTTTTCCAATTAGTCCGTCATCTCCCATCGGTAGGCTATCACCAAAGTCTTCCGTTTGTAGTTGACCTTGTTGCTGCTCACTGTCCTGGAATATTGAAGGGAGAGTGAGCACACCACTTTCTTCGCTTGAGGCTCTAGTAAATAGTCTTTGTTTTCGACTTCTGAATCACATGTGAAGAGAGCACAAATGTGCTCCTGTCGGCCTGTAGAGACTTGCGCACTCTATTTCATATGAACTTTGTACACTTTTAATTGACCAACAGTTTGGCTCTCACAGATGTTTTCGTCTTCCTTATTTTCACTCTGGGCTAACCTTGACTCATCGTCGGCTCTACACACAGAGCTTTTTTCATGCGTCTCCTAATTGTTACAACCCTGACCTGTCTCTGAGGTAGCTTGGTTATATTCAATGTGAACCAGCATCCATTTTCTTAATATGTCCGTCCCTGCCACATTATATATTCCTCTATAGCAAGCTTATTTACCATGTCTTTCTACCTTGCATTACTGCGTATGTACAATTATTGGTCTGCAAATTACTGTATCTTCTTTAAATCCATGATTATTTTAACTTTAGGTTCATGTTACTCTTAGTGCTTCAGTTACATCGTTACTTAGTGTTTTTATATTGTTTCAGCATAGGGTCATATATCTTCTTTATGGCATCAATTTGTCCTCATCAGATTTCATTTTAACGTCCGTCCATGATATTCATTAATGCATTCTGACATCTTGGCAGGCAACATCCATCCATGTAGCATTCTTCCTTGAGGCATCCTTCCATACTTTACGTGCAAAGGTACATTCTGTATGGTTTTCTGAGTGCATAATGTCTCTCATTCACTCAATGTGGTATGGAAATAATGCAGGGGGTCCCATGTATGGGTTTTCTCTGACTGGTCCAATATGACGCTGGTGAGGAGGCGGTAACTGGCAGGATAGCGTCTACATACTCCCAAGTCTCTCCTTGAACTAGGATTCATTCACAAAGTGGACTCCCCAACACAAATCAAAGGACGCATACTTAACTGGTTAGCGGACCACAACTGTGGCGTTGACATCAGCTCCAACACGCCACGGCCATGGACTGACCATCACCTTCTCCACTTCCACATACCCTCCAGAGTAGAAACTCAACAAAAGCATCCCATGCCTTCCGTCATGGCCAGATCAAAAAAACTGCTCACCAAGGACAGCATTCTCCCCCTCCTTGAAGCATCAGCACTAGCAGTCCCACTCTCTAACAACCCCACTGAACTGAGCGAGCTCTACAACACCATTCTCAAAGAATCGGTAGACCCCATCGCTCCATTAGAGAATAAAAGAGCTAAAAGTATCAAACACGCCAACTCATGATATGGTATAATCAAGACCTTTTTGATTTGAAAACTCTGAAAGGCAAGCCCTGAAAAAATTGCAATCCAGCCCCACTGCCTCCACACGTGAAGCCTATAATTGTCCACATTGTAAACATTATCATCGATAATGTTTACAATGTGGACAATTATTCATGAATTAAATCTGCAATCAAGTATATTGAAATTGAAAAGTTTACATGAAAAAACTTTCGAGTAACAAAATAATGAACTGTTTTAGAATATTGAAATTGAATGGTATGTGTGGAGTATGAATGAATGCTTTAGCTATGATGTTTTACTGAATCAGATTTGTAATTGTATTTTCATAACTAAACAACTTTTAAAAACTTTTTTTATATTTAACTAGAATGAAATAAAATAATGTTTAATCAGCCACAGCTCTAGTCTCGACCGTCCCGGTTTTCTCCGCAGTTCCATCTGGCACTATCACTGTTCTATATATAATTGTTCTACCTCAGAGTGCCAGTGTAGTAGAGGTACCCACCTACAAGTTTTTCACTACCTCACATTAGCCAAACAATACGAAAACAACATTGCTGCTGCAAAAGCCGCTGCCTACAATACTAGAATTGACAAAGCTAAATCCCAATCCAAGGAATTGTTTGCCATCTTCAATGAACTGATCGTCCCCCCTCATCCACACATCAAACCGTTAAGGACAAGAAATGGTGTAACGACATTCAACCCGCAATGCTGGACAAATTTAACCTACTCCAGGAAAAAATCAAAACCAATTTCAACAACCTCCCCATGACTGTGCCCCCAATACACAAGGGCCCTAAACCAGACCTGCCGACCCCTCCTGATTAAAACAAGCAACACCTTTCACTTTCAGGGAAGTAACCATACCTGAGGTCCTATTAATCATGAAACACATAGAACCATCGCTGTGCAAAGGCGACATCTGCCGAGCAAGCATAATCAAAGACTGTGAAGTAGCACTACCTCCCTTCATTACAGCCTTTATTTATGCCTCATTCACCTCTGGCACTGTACCCGCGTCCCTCAAGGAAGCATGGGTCCGGCTTCTTCTGTTAAAGCCTGCATTGGACCCAGATTCCCCAAACAACTACAGGTCGATCACCACGGTGCCTTTCCTGCTGAAAATTATGGACAAGGCTTCATATTTACAGATTCAATCCTACCTGGAAATGCATAACATCCTGGGAGAAAGACAATCTGGCTTTCGTTCCCGACATGGCACAGAGTCCGCCCTGCTAGACTTACAAAATCAACTACTAGAAAACATGGACAAAGGCAAGTCTGCACTTCTTTTGCTCCTCGACCTGTCGGCAGCGTTCGACCTGGTCGACCACAAGATCCTAGGGAAACACCTCATAGACTCTGCCCACTTCACCCAAGAAGCCACCATCTGGATAATATCCTTTCTGGAGGGCCGGGCGATGAAGGTCTTCTCAGACCAGGCTGAAACCACTCCATCCCCAATCGGTTGTGGGGTGCCATTAGGCTCGTGCACCTCCCCTACCCTCTACAACATTTTTACCTTACCACTATTCAACGACCTAGAAGAATTCTACATAACCGTCACCAATTATGCCGGCGATACACAAATTCTTCTCCCACTATCTGGTGACTACGAGGAAGACCTCAAAACCCTACAGCACACATATGCAATCATCTCAGCCTGGATGACAGCCAACGGCCTTTGTCTCAACGGGGACAAAACGGAAATCCTACTGGTAGACCCCAAGGAGACACTAAAAAGACTAGACAGCAAATACTGCAACTTCCAAATTGAAAACACTGTAATCCCAGCCTTGACGGCAGTAACAACATTACTTTCTTGAATTCCACACTATCCATGGATAGACAAGTTAGTTATATCTCGTCATCAGCAGCACTCACAATGAAAATCATTAATGCTGGCAAACCTCACCTCCAAAAACTGCCTCAATATTGCAGGAGCCACCGTAAGTGCAGAATTGGACTACTGTAATGTCCTCCTTCTAGGTACATCCTCCAAAAACATGAATAGACTACAAATAACACAAAACAATGCTCTCAGAGCCGCTCAAAGTCATCCCCAAGAGAGAGCATATTTCTCAGGCAAGACAAGACGCCCACTGGCTCCTTATCAAAGAGCGAATACTGTTCAAGGCACTCACAATCACTCACAGATGTCTATCGCATTCATCACCCTCCTATCTAACCGAATGAATACACCAAGCACCAACCCTCAGACCTAAACATGAACTATATTTACACCAACTCACAATCCCCACCTTTGACAGAGTCAAAGCAGGAGGCTCCAGTTTTTAAGTGCTAGTACCAAAATCTTGGAACTCACTACCACTCAAACTTAGGAAAGAAACTTCTCTCATGGCCTTCAGAAAGGCTCTGAAAACCACACTCTTCAAGTAGACCACACCTCCTCCGCTGCTTGCCCTGTAACCATTTATCACTTACAGCATTGTACTTGTATAACATGTATGTATGATCATGTACTGAATATTTATATTGCATGTATGTACCAGCATATATAATGTATGTTAATCTATCAGCTAAAATCTGATGCCCTAGGGCAGTTGTGTGCTTTATAAATGGAAATAAATAAATAAATAAATAAATACTCCTCTACATTCCCCCCTCTGGTCAATTCTCTTCTTCCATGGTAATTATCTCTTCTTCATTATTTGCCAGCATCTTCGTTCATCCTGCTTCTTCTTTGGGACCCAAATCTTTGTCATCCTCCTCAGGTGACCTTCATTCTTTATTTGTTCATCCAGACTCCAGGTGATATGACAGCACTCTCCAAATGGTGAAAAAAATATCCAACTTCCTACATATTTGTTCCTATCCTTAGGGTGCTGGAACTTGGTTCCTAGCAGCACAAGGAAACTTTTCTTTGTATTTGCAAAAGGTACTTCCTTTTGCATCTGCTCACCTGTTCCAGCATCAATGTCAATCATTATCTTCATTGCAATAGCTTTCTTTGCTGTCTTCTTGCATTGTTCCATGATGATCCTTATGATACAGAATCCTAGCGACACGAACACTAGTATTGCTCCAAGCATTTTGAAAGCATTTCCTAGAGAGGTGAATCCATCAAAACAGAGATGTAAACCAATTTTCATCTTCAATTTCATCTACTTCATCCACCATCTTTATATGCAAAGTTGACAATGGGGTTATTGCTTCTGTCAGGGTTCCATTATCTTCATCAAGGGCAGGTAATAATATACAGTAACAAGGCCCGATTTTGGCACACATGCCTGTTGCCCTGCTGTAATTAAGTCCAGGACATACCTGTTCTGGAGTGCCATAAACCTAATCGCCATAATTTCTTCTCGAATTGCATTAAATCCTTTTGTTGTCGTGTTTATCATTTGCAGCAGCTCCCTTCTAGTGATTTGTAACCACTTGGCATTCATTGCAGCCTTGACTCCTGGCTGGCAGGAGTATAGATGTAAATATCACTGATGTGTTGCTAAACAGTTTATGTTCATCTGGAATGCATCTTCTGATTTTGCTGAAAAGTAATTCTCTCTTTTATCGATGTTTCTTAAACCATCTTCTCTTCCTCAGGTGTGAATCCATTTTCTGGAAATGTTTTGTCTGTCAGTCCCTTTGTGGTACTACCAAGGCTGGTATACTTATTAGTACCAATGATCACACTCCTCCCCGTTTTGGCGGTAACTTCATATATGCTCTGAATCCACAGGCCCAGTAGTGATCCATTAGAACTGCGGTTCCTTCCTTCATGCCTGGAACATCAAAAACTGGACCACACTTCAGATTATCTCCCACTTTCATTGTGCCATTGTTCCTGAAACATAAAGATACACTTTTCAGGGGTAGTATTTGCAAGGGACCCCCTCATCATCGAACCATGTCAACAATCTTACAGTTTTATGCCACTGGTCTTTGCATTCTTTTTCTGCGTTCATCACGACTGCTTCCCATTATCCGGTTAATGCTAATGTTTTACACACACTCAATACACCAGCCCATCCTTCAGGAGTAAGCACTGTTGCTTTAATTTGTAGTTGGCCTCTTTCCCAGCATTCATGTCTTTCCTCCCCAGTCTTGTCTTCACATTGGAGCACCTTATTTTCTTCTGTCTTGATTCCTGCTACATTTATTCCAGGCTGTTCATATTTTATTATTCAGTGCTTTGTCTTTTACTTTTCTCGTGACTTTAAATCTTGTACATAATTGTTCTCTTGAAGATGTTGCATTATTCACCCACACTAGGGATGCTGTTCTGCCTTGGAACTGTCCTCTGGTTAGTCAAAGTGCAAGGTGCATCAGGCAATGTGCCTTTTTCACTGATATTTCTATAGTTTGAATATTTTAGATGTTCCCACAGTATAAGATATAAGAGAACACATGAAACAGCTTTTGTCTGAAATTCTCCTTCCCTCCTTTTTCATATGTTGGTACCATAGGTTATTTTTTGAATGGGCCGAATTATCAAGATATGTATTTATATCTTCCTGGTTTTCCTCAACATCCCTTTTAAATCGAAATAGACTCCTAGTTATATAGTAAAACAGACTGTTTATACTTTTAGTCTGGACAACAGTATATGTTTCATTGGTAGTTTCCATATCAGTGCCATTAATACCCTCCATATCAGTGCCATTTGTGCAACATTTCGTAATGCCATAATAAGGAGAAAAACACAAATCATGATACCGGGTGATATCACCATCAATATTACATGAAAGTCTATCGACTTTCTGGATGGCAATGAATCTCTGAAATGTTGATGCCTCTCCATTTTGTATTTACCTCAATATGCAACTGTGTTACCGCCTTTTTTCACTTCTATGTCAAAAACTGGAGTATTACTGCAATTATCACTCTCCGGAAAATACAGTTGTGTTTAGGGTTTTCCAGAAACGTGACAATATGTATTCCACCTCCTATTAAGGCTGGATAAGTCTGTAATATGTAGGAAAAAAGAACTGATAAAATTGTGTATACTAGTGTAATGATGGGTATCATAAACAATGGTCGATACTCTTCTCTCTGCTTCAAAGTCAGGACTCTTCTCATATTTCCTCTTTGAGCCTGTCTAAAAAGAGTGTTCCAAAGTAGCTGCAAGTCTATTTTCTCATTATCAAACTTGAGAAATTATGATCTTTAGTTGATTTTGAAAAATATAGGCCTCTAATCTACAGTGCTTGTCTGCACTTCATTCTCCTTGTTCTCATTCCTAGCCATTTTGCGATTCTGCAATCGCAGAACTACTTCTGTTGCTTTGCTGGGTTAGCTGCAGGAGAGGTTGATTTTCGCCTTTATAATTTTTGACGTTGTGTAGATGTAGCCATGCTCTTGGCCCCTTCAATTTGACTGCAGTGGGGCTAGCTTCCTGTACCTTGTGTGGCCCTTCAAAGTGGGGCGCACTCCAGTTGCATATACATTTGCGCACTAGCACCTGGTCTCCTGGATATACCGTTTCACAAGATTGATTGTCTTTGTCACTTCTTTTCGACCCCTCGGTTCTGTTCTTGATTTGTTGAGACGTGACAGAAACACTTGCAATTATTGTTGTTAGATAATCATGCATCTCTTCACCTAATGCCCTTGCTACACTGTGGGAATCAGTTCTTACTCTAGTTGGAGAAGTCAATGCCATTCTCATACATTGTCCTGTCACCAACACATGAGGAGTTAGATGGTGATCTGAACCAGGCTGATTTCTCAGAGCATATAAAGCAAGGGGCAGGCAATGTAGCCATACCTTTTTCAGAGTAATCTTAAACTTGGCTATGTGCTCCTTCAACACTCAGTTTAATCTCTTACAGACGCCATTCACCTGTGGGTAATAAGCGAAGAAGAACCTGTTTTTTACACCTCACAGAAGTGCTATCTGAACAAAATGTTCATTTACAAAATGTCGTCTGTTGTCAGACAGCAAAACCTTGCCCACCCCCTACCTGTGGAACACCTTGCATACAAGGAACTTGGCAGTGTACGGGTATAAGGGTGTTAGCAAGGCCCTGCCTCTATCCATCTAGAAAAGGGACATACTATGACCAGCATATATCTGTAGGCATAGCATATCTGCAGCATATCTACATAATCTATATGCAGATGCTGAAATTGACCATTGGGTCTAGAGATTGCTCCTCTTACTGTTCGCAAAGTGTGCCCTACAGTACATTTCTGGCACTATGTAATTCACAATGGACTGGGCCACATGCTCCTGGAGATTTGGTGTGAACCACTCTTCTGCAATTGTTGCAGCTAGACTCTCGCTCGAGTCATGTGTGCTGGGTAGTGAAGCTGCTCCAGCGCTACTCTCAATAATGCTAGAGGCATAACTGGGTTTCCAGTGCTATCCTGCCTCCATATTGCCTCAGTAGGGGATAGAGCACAAACCCTGCTTTCTCCATAAATCCTGTTCTTCTTCTGGAGCTCGACCTTGTATTTCAATTAAGTGGCCAATAGACAGCATGTTAAAGCCCTCCTTTGCTCTCACGCAGCGTCCTATCATCTGTTTGTCATCTTCTTTCTCTAAACTAGATGTGGGTGGCTAATAGGCTGCTTTTTTGGCCTTTATGTCTACTGCTTAGTTTCTGCAGGAAATTAAATCTGCTCGTTTAGAATGTGCTGAGCATTTTATGACTGTAGGGTCAATGTGTTAATGACTCCAATCAAGCAGTCCCACTAAGTCAGTGCCTTGTCTGGGATTGCTCAAGGGAAGCCCTTATTTATATATTTTTATGTCCAGTTCGTTTACTCTGGATGACAACCCTTATATAACATCCCTCTCTTAGAATCCCCCTGACCCCACTGAGCCAAGAAGTAGGTTTGTTTTGCAAATTAAAAGGTTTATTTGAAAATTAAACAACATATATATATCACACTTTTATAATAAATTAATATTTGATATCACACTTGAGAATATGATGTTGATCAACAATGGATAATGTTATAGTGGTACACTCTTTTTAATGGCTTAGAAGTTGATATACAGAGGATAAAGTAGCTGAGAATGCTCATATGGCTTCAAAGACAATGCAATAATGAATGAAATGCAGTACAGAAAATAAACTTGATATGATTTCAACCAAAACAATGTAATCACTTTTCCCCCTGGTAGCAATATACCCTCCCCCCCTATATGCAATGTAAAGAGATGGAAGAAAAGCACACAGTTCTCAGGAATGCAATCAAATATAATTCAGTTCCCCCCCTAGCAAGCTTAGAGGAAAACAGGTAGAGGTTTTAAACACAGGCCTAAAATGCTTTGACTGTGATGACAATGAAATGAGAAATGTTCTAAAATTGCTTTTAATTCCCTATAGGAGGTTCAGGGTAGGTGATAGATACTGGGAATGAGTTCAGGTCCGTGCTACAATGATTAATGAGGGATTATTAGGTTGGAAACGGATTTCAGGGAAGCAAGAAAAGACAAATATTTTTACAAGTGGCTAAAATGAAGCAAAATGTCAAATCATGGCAAATTTTCCGAGTGCGTTGGGCACGATTACGGAGGCCCTATAAGGAGTAGCAAGTCTTTTAGGCTTGTTGGAAAGCTTAGAATCTTAGCTTTAAGATGACAGTTAAAACTCGCTCCTAGCACAAACGGTTCCGGAGATACGGACGGTTTTGTGAAGGTAGTTTTTCAGAAATGAAATCACAGTTTCAGAATGACATATGACAGTTTTCAGCTTTGAGATCACAGAAGGAACACAAGATTTCTAGGATGCAGTTCTCAATAGGTTAAAATAGTTTGAATTAGATTATTTTAAACTAAGAGATTGGGTTTTGCACAGTTCTGGCGGTACTCACACTATATTTTGGACAGGAATGTGACTTCGCCATGGATCGAGTCAGGATTGGACTGCGGTTCCCTCGCCACAGACGGTCGCTGCCTGGTTCTGCTCACTGGATAATTCTGCCTTCTGGGTCTGCCAGGCACCGGTTCTGCTCACAGCGGTCTGGTCTGGGTACAGCTCTGCTTTCTGGTCTAGTCTGTGGTTCTGGATTCAGCACTGCTTTCTGGGTACTGGCACAGGGTACTAGCCAGAATCAGACAGCTCAGCCCGACTGTCTGAATAGTTTGGTTTGGTTGCTAGGTTTTGAAGGCCTGCTGATAGGAGTTCAGCTGTTGGGTTCTAGAGTTCTTGGAGTTTCTGGATGTGAAGTCTGAAGTCTGGATGTGGAGTTGTCTGTCAAAATGCTCTGCAGAAAGTGAAAAAGAACGTCCCTATCTGGCTTCCAGTGGCTCTTTTTATGTGTTTAGAAAGTGGGTGGGTCGGCTAATTCTGCATGGCCAACCCTCTCAAGATTTGATAGGTCAAAGGATTCTTTGGTCCCTGATTTGAGAAAGGATAGTTTGTCAGAGTGATGTCAGCCATTTACGATCTATTGAAGAAACACCCCTTTGATTTTACCTTAGAAATCATTTTTCATAACTACACATATTTCCCAGATACACAGTTGTTTGACATTACATGTACATATTACAGATTACTTAAGGTACATTCTGGCCCAACTCTGATCTTCCTGGGGGCTTGCATTCAAAAATGACAACTTATTTTCGTTTTTAGTTGATTTACCAATATCGGACATTTACCAAAAATCGCAGTCATGTGCACCGCCTTTCTAGCCATATTCCATTAATTTACTAGGTCTCTAGCATAAACACAGTGTTTGTAATATCAATAAATAGCGGGGTTTTGCCTCAGAACATGGTACAAAGTTGAATCAAGTCTTGAATTGTGGGTACATTTCTTAGATTAAGGATCTCCAAATTGCACATGTTTGTAAGCTTAATACAATATTTTAGAAACAATTAACTTAAACATATATTTGCTGCAATATTATTCCACAAAAGTGTCTGAGCCCACCCTCAGAAACTGGGTAAGTCAGGAAACACATGTCTCTCCTTCCAGGCAGGGCTCTGTTTACAGTCCACACTGAAAATCAACATACCCCATTCAATTGCAAGGGTCTATTGTGTTGGGTCCAGCAGACTGAGGTCAACAGACCAGGGGGCCACTCTGCATTTGATTAACAGGGACCTGTGATTTCCTGGGCTGTTGCTGCTCAGGGCTGGTGTGAATGCCTCCCATGAACAGAGACTCTTTGAACTTTTAATTAACTAAGACTCCTACTGATCAATGCACAGATCTGCAAGACAGCTCTCCTGTAAGAGTTTAGACCGCAAGCGGCGGTTTGTGGACAAAGCTGGTACTGCAAACATTTTTGCAACTTTTTGACATCAAGAAAATGAATTCCCAACAGCTCTGGGTTGCTTTTGGCAATCAGCCTTGCCATTCCTAATGGTTTCAGGCTACTGTGTGTGTAGCCCAATGGTGGTTTTAGGCAGTGCCCTCCTGTGCTCACAAAATAGGTAAACATGGGTGGCAGCCTATTCTTCATGTTTTCCCTGTGCATTTTCTGGGGAGTTCTGGCCATCGTGATGTTTTCAATGCCAGTAATACACAGTTTTTGTGGTAGGGCTCGGTTGCATGGGTAAAACATCCCATAAGCCCCCCCCCCTCTTGCGATGGCCATTCTGATCTTTCACTGATGGAACTCGCAAGATCTTGGATGTTTGCCTCATCTTCTTCTGGTAGATGGCACAGTTCTGTATCTTTTCCTCCATCAGGTCGATCGATCGGTTCTCCTCGCCGGTCCTGATGGGAATATTGGGCGTCACCCAGGGCCCTTCGGATCTCTGCTCCCGGTCCCCGGATCGTTCTCCTTGGTAAGTCTCCATGGTTTCATCTCTCCTAGGATGATAAAGCAAAAGCGGCAATACCTATTCGTAGACATTTCTCCCCCACTATTGATATAGTGGGGCGGCATGTACATTTTATAAATCAAGAGACATAGCATTCTTATTTTGAAAAACAAGATATAATTCAAAGACAGTTGCATACAAGAATCATAATATTTTAGAGACTATATGTGGGATATTTTAGGGTTGGAACTGAATTAATCTGGAGCGGTCCCCTCTGGTATTGCAGAGGACTCCTCCAGTTGCTGCAGAGTGTGCCTGGGATGGCCACACTTTAGCTGAGTAATATGGACCCACTTGTCTTCCCCTTCCGCCAGACTACCTTTGGGGATGCGGATCTTATAAGCTACTGGGGAGACCTTGTCTATAATTTCAAACGGTCCCTTCCATGTAGGCAAACATTTTCGCTGTTTGGCCTGGTTTCTTTGGAAATTGTATAGCTAAACCCAGTTTCCCACATTATATTCCTTCCTGGTGGTCTTCAGTTCGTAGTGGGTCTTCATGCTATCAGCTGATCTTTCTAGATTCCGCTGAGCATAGGCAAAAGTATGTTGGAGGTGTTTCCTTAAATTGTCCACATACTCATGAGTTGTGGAGGCATTTATCAATGTCTTCTCTTGGGTCCTGTAGAGCAAATGCTGGGGAAGCACCATCTTGCATCCAGTCATCAGCTCAAATGTTGACATTTTGGTTGCAGATGAAGGGGTAGATCTGATGACCATTAGGACCAGAGGTAATCGGATATCCCAACTTGGCCCAGAATCTGCCACAAACTTTTTTAATATGCTCACAATGGTTTGGTTGTATCGCTCTACTGCTCCAGAAGAAGCTGGCCGGTAAGCAATATGTAGCTTCCTTTTGACCCCCAGTATCTCCCACATCTTTGTCATTACCTTGCTGGTGAAATGGCTACCTCTGTCTGACTCAATCCTTTCAGGTAGACCAACACGGGAAAAGATGTGGTTAATCATCAGGGCAGCTGCTGTTTCTGCCTTGCAGTTTGGGGCCGGGAGACATTCCACCCACTTGGTAAACAAGCATGTGACGGTCAACATGTACTTGTTTCCTCTAGACGAGCGAATCACAGGGCCTGCAAAGTCGATTTGTAAATCTGACCATGGCAGTGTCATTCCCCTCTTTTGGAGAGGCGCCCGGTGTGTGAGGGATGTTGGCTGACATTGTGCACACACAAGACACCCCTTCAAGTATTGGTTGAGGTCCTGGCCCATATGTGGCCAGTATGCAACCTCTTTTAAGATTTCAAGTGTTGTATGAAACCCCCTATGACCGGTGGTGGCCGCATCATGGGCGTGACTTAACATCAGGCTTCGGAATGAGGTACTAACCACCCACTGATCATGGCCAGCTTGGGATTTCCTTACCAACAAACCGTCTTGGATTCAGAACATCTTTGGACATTTCATCAACACTCTAAGGTCCTCTTTCCCAATGTAATCGGTATCCGTCAGGGGAAAGTTCTCAGGGTCCTCAATGTGTTGGTAAAACTTACCAATTATTGGATCCCCCTTTTGAGCCGTAATTAAATCAGCATCAGGGGTCTCCCTACTCCATTGTGTAGTTGAAAGATCATTGTGAGCATTTGACCTATTGATAGCAGTGACCTGGATTTCCCCGAACAGGGACTCTATTTCTTTTAGATCCCCTTGGATGGCCCCGGTTTTGGCCAGCTGATCAGCTAAGTCATTTCCAGTTTTGTCTGGTCACTCTACTTTGGAATGACCCTTGATCTTCTTCCAGTAGATGGTCATCCCATTCGAGGTGATCAGATCATCAATGTTTTGAATTAACTTCCCATGTTTCAAAGGTTTGTTTTTAGCACATAGCATGCCTCTGGTTTTCCAGTTAACCAGGTGCTCCACGAACCCGTTCCGTACATAATCCGAATCTGTGATTATGACCAGTTCGTGGAGTTGATGTTGGACAGCAGTGAGGATGGCTTGATGCACAGCCATCAATTCTGCCACCTAACTACTTCGGGGACCAATTTTGTACCCAGCGGAGAGTTCTGGGGACTCATTCACCAATGCATTCCCTACGCCGGCCACCAGTTCATTTTCCCCGTTGATGTCAACATGGTAAGAGCATCCATCCACATAGACAATGGGCATTCCCTCACACTTGTCTTCTTCAAAGACTTTGTGTGGGGAATTAAGGTATGCCTCCATGTTGTCCTTGAGTTTTATACTTTCGTCCTCAAGACAGTTTTCTCTGGCACAATCATGCAAGTCAGCCAGACCTTGCGCGAGGGGACTCTTCTTGTTTTGGCCATATCTGACCTCCACAGGAAAGCCTTGCATTGACAGAATCCAGGAAGTAATTCAGGAATTACTCACATTTCCAGGCCGGATTCTGTCACTTTGGAGATATTGCAGAGGCTGGTGTGGAGTTTCCACTATGATGTGTTCCCCCTGGATGAACGGGCGGTAATTCTTCAATGCCCACACCGTTGCCAGGAGTGCCTTCTCACAATCGTTGAATTTTTCCTCCACAGAGGATAAAGTTTTGCTCGCATAGGAGATTACTTTATTGACCTTGTCATGCTTTTGGTATAATACTGCCGTCAAGCACGTATTAGAGAACCCTGTCTCCAGGAAGAACTCCTTGTTTCTGACAGGGTAAGCTAGGCAAGGCGCTTGTGAGAGGCTTCTTTTGAGTTGTCTTACTGCCTCGGATTGTGCTGGACCCCATTCCCACTTGAACCCCCCCTTCAGAAGATGAATCAGGGGTCTAGTGATCTCTGCGTAGCCTTCAATGAACTTTCTGCTGTAGTTAGTCAGTCCAAGGAGGCTCCTTAGTTCCCACAGAGTTGTGAGGTCTTTCAGTTTCTGAAGTGCTTCCACTTTCTTTTCCTGGGGACAGAGACCCTGAGGAGTAATCTCATGCCCCAAGAAATTAAAACGGGTTCTACACCACTGTGCTTTCTGAAAGGAAGGTTTTGCTCCGGCGGCCCTCAACTGCATCAGAACATAACGGATCTCTGCTATGTGTTCCTCCACAGATAAACTTTTGATGAGGACATCATCTACATAAGCCAGGATACCCCTCGCACCCAGGTCGGCCATGGCCTTATGTAGGAAAATGTTGAATTCATTGCCGGAGTTGAGGTATCCAAAGGGAGTCCGGGTCCATGTGTACTGCTGGCCCCCAAAGGTAAAAGCCAGTTTGTATTGGTCCTCCCTACTGACAGGCACGGTCCAGTATCCATTGATCAGGTCTATTGCAGTGAATATCTGTGACCCCTGGATCTGGGCCAGCCCTTGGTCAATGTAGGGCAGAGGCCATCGGGAAGTATGGACCTATTTGTTGAGCTCCCTAAGGTCAGCGCAGAGTCTCCACTGGCCGTTTGGCTTCAATATTCCCAGCACCGGATTACTGAAAGTGCTGGGGACTGAACAGATTATTCCCCGGGACTCAAGGTTCTTAATTATTTCAGTAAGGGACTCCATGGATGCGAGAGGCAAGCAATATTGCTTCACAAACACTGGAGTCATGCCAGGGTCCGTAGGAATTGTTTATGTGTGGATGTCGGTGCGACCACAGTCATATGAGTCTACCACAAAGAGATCTTGGAAATCCAAGAAAACTTGTTTCAACTTTTGCTTCTGTTCCAGAGTCACACAGGCATCAGCTAGGTTGACTCTCTCTTCTCTTCCACCATCTGCCTGAAGCCTGGAAAGACTTCTGGTTTGGCTATCTCAGCGGCCTCCTCCAGCTGGGTGGAGAAGTCCCTGGTCAGAGTGCTGATTCGGACTGGAGGCTTCAGGTGGGAAAGGCAGCCCTCATGGACCTGGAAAATCACCTCATTCCTCCTGAAGTCACAAGTCACATCTTCCTTACCATAAGGGCAAGAAGTGTACACCAGGAAGTTCCCCCCATGCCGGGTGAAAATCCTGTCTGGTGTTGTATTGTCCTCACTGTCACTGTCAAAACAGTCCTTGGGGATTAGTCCTAACAGTTAATTTCCTAAATCAATGGAGAAATATTGGTCATCAACCGCCATTCCAATAATGGTGCCTGCGGCTAGAGTAATACTCTTTAAGTCGCTGTTATCTACCTCTATTGGAATGGTGTCATGTTCTATGTTGACTAATGGTGTTGGGTTTACCCCCAACCCTTGCTGTTGGAGAGAAGCATTTAGATGAATATAAGCATCAGGGTTTTTCAATTTTTGTCCTCTTTTAACTTTCACTTCCAGGAAGAATTGTCGGGTCCTTTCTGGGATGGTGACTTCCTCTTTAATCTGAATTTCAACTGCATAAGGTAGCAATTGAGCTGACCTAAATGCTTTTTCTGGATCATCAAAGCCCATGGGATTATCCGCTAATCAGGACCAAACTTTGAAGTTTATTAGACCCAAACTAAGGGCAAAGCGATTGAGAATGTCACTGCATAAGTAAAAGGCGGCAGTGACGTCTCGCCCGACCCAACAATTATGGACTATGCTCTTGTTGCCAATGGAGATTTTGAGCATACACCTGCTTGACAGGGGATGTTTCGAAATGGGTGTTTCCAGATCCATTTCCAATTTGTCTATCAGTTTGAATGTGGGAATGGCTGGATCTTTTGGGAGTTGGCGGAACATGGCTTCGCTGATGAAGCTCTTAACTTTGTTCACACACACTCGAGCGAGAACAGAGTCCTTCCCATCATTTAACTGAACAGGGATGAACAACTGCTCTCCAATTTGCTGAATATCAGCCAGGCTCTGAGCTGATTTCACATCTTTCTGGACTATAGGAGTGGGATTGTCTGATTGTGGATTGGTAAAGAATTTCAGAGTGCTTCCTTCCAGTGTGGAATACCACCTTAAACTGGAAGGAAGGTTGATTTTCGGAAATAGAGAGGACCCCCCACCACCAGTCTGTTGCCCTACTGCTATTACTGTCACGTCTGGAATTTGGTTGTTCTGGAAGTGAAATTCTACTTGGTCAGATTTTTGTTCAACCATGTGGCAGGTGCCGTTTAAACTAACATGGTTGACACTCAGCTTTAATTTTATTGGTCGGCTAGTCTGGGTCCAGAGGACCTTGTTTACACAATCTATTAGGGGTGACAACCTTCTCAGGAGGTCATTCCTTAGTAAACAAGGGGTGCCCTCTGGAGTCACTACTATGACCGGGTGTTTCACCTTGTGTCGGCCAATTTTGATGTCCAAGTCTGCAGTCCCCTCGACGGGAATTTCCTTCCCGTCAAAGTTCTGCAGTTGTCCAGGAAGAGAGGTGAGAGGAATACGGTAATTCTCCCCCGTTCCTGCATTTAGTTCATCAAAGGCCCTCTTGGACAGAAGAGTAACTTGGGATCCAGTGTCCACCAGTGCCAAAATTGTACCCTGCCCCTGTACTTGTACCGGGGCATAGTATCTTCCCTCCTTCTCCTCAAGGGGGCACAGATAATGCACATTTTTGGACAACTGGTGGGCTAACTTTCTCGTTTTGGACATGGCGAGAGAAGAGATTTGGGCAGAATTCTGTGGAGAGCCTGGGGAATCTGAAAGAAAAAGTTGGCAACTGGAAATGGTTTCGGGTTCTGGGCCGCCCCCCTCTTTTTGGAGGTAGTCATCAGGATGGGTTTGACCCATGGGATTTTGGTATTGTTGGTTCTGGGATAGAATGATGGGCGATGACAGCTCAATCCCCACATCTACCCAGTCTGGATTGGAATCCCTTGGGACCCATTTTTCCTTGGGAGGAGTTCCCCCATATCTGAAGGAGAAGATCCTTTCCCCAGGATCCTCTTGGGATCCCTCTCCCTCAGATTGGAAGACCTTTACCTCCTCCACAAAGTGGGTCTGTTTGGGTACTTTGTTTCTCCTACCCGCCCTCTGCTCCTTGGGAGGCAGACTTTCAGGGGCAGGAGATTTTGTTTCCGGTTCCTGGGTTTCCAGGGGCTGTTTAGAAGTGGGGAGGGAAGCTTCTTCCAAGGCTTTACATCCCCCTTCCCCTTGTGCCTCCTCCCGGGGAACCGGTGGGTTGTCGGGGTGCTGCCCCGTCATTGTTCTGGAGCACCAGGTCCAGAGTTTGGGGTGTTCTGTGCCGGCATGCCCATCTGAGGGTTCTGTTGCACCCTCACCATGTGACCCAGATCCCGTGCCATGTTTTGGACCTGGCGCTCAAGTGTGAACCCCGCTCAGGCTGATACATGGCTCTATTTTCTCCCCTGGGCTGATCCCGGGAAGGATAGCTATCCCTTCTCTGGTAATACCCCGGGTTGAGAAGATTTGGGTACCCCTCCACCGTTGGCCTCCCCTCTCCCGGATTAGGTTGTCTGGGCTCAGGGAATTGGGGAAAGAAGGATGGATGAGTTTGGGGCTGGAAACCTTGTGGATACCTGGGGAAAAAGTTTGGGCCAGAGTTTGGTGAATTTCTGCCCTCCTGTGGGAAGTTTGGAGGGAAGTTCTCTGGGTTAGGTGCTTGACTGGATCCCCCCTCTTGGGCTGGAGGAGTCCACACATAACCCAGGATGGGTCGGTTTCCCTTGTAGCGGGGACTTACAAAATCAGGGGAGCGAGGGACCCCATTTGTGGGACTACCTCCTTGACTTCCTGTCTGTGACTGGCCCGAGGGCCTTCTGGTGTTAGAGTTATTCTGCGCAGGCAGGTTTTTAGGCCCCCCATCTCCAAATCTAAAACGGGGGCAACCTTTACCTCCGCCACCTTGGCAGCAGCAGGGGTGCTGTTTGTTTTGGGGTTTTTCTGCGCATTACTTTTATTTTCTATTGGCTTCTGCACCTCATAGATCCGGGTGGCTTGCGTAATGACCCAGTCTAAGGATCTTTTCTCGTGAAAATCTCTCACGAGTTGGGTCATTATGTACCTGGGAAGAGCATGGAAAAATGTGTTGATGAATTCTCTGCTGTCCGTGCGCACCCTTCTGGTGGTCTGCGCAAAGGCACGCTTCAATTCTTGCACAAATTCTTGTGGGGCCTGATCCTCCCCACATTGCAAATTGTAGGCTGCCTTGCGAGCCTCTTGGGGATTTCTATGTACAGAAAAATGTTTCAATATGGCCGCCCTATATGTGGACCATCTTGAATGGTTTTGGTCCTCCAGCCCCGCAAAGAAACTGGAGTATTCAGGAGAGAATGTCCATTTAACGTACTGGATGCAGCTACTGCTGTCCTTCAAATGGAAAGTCTCCATCATTTGCTCATGGAGCTCCAAGTGTTCCCAAACAGAATACTTGGTGTTCTTATGATAAGGCGTGATGACACTCCTGATTGCCTTAATCTGTTTTAAGGGGTCCTTAAGCAAGGCCCTTTTCACCTTATTGGCCTTTTTGGTTCGGGTAACCCTGGTCCATTCATCCTCTGATTCAGAAGCACTGCTCCCAGAGGTGCCCGTCTGATCTTCCAGGTTTTTCCGGATTCTGCAAGCCTGGGAATAGCTGGCAGAATGTGGGGACCTGGTCTCCTGTGTCCTGTGACGCTCAGAGGAGTCTTCAGATCCCTCCTTGCTACCAGGATTTGATGGGTACCCCCCCACTGACCTAACTAGGCAGAGGTATTCAGGATGCCCTTAGTGGGCCTACTCTCCTGGGGTTCCCCACTAAATTGCACTATACTTAGGTGCCCATACCCGGATGCCCGCCCATCCATTCCTGGGTGGTACTGGCCTATGAGCCCCATCCTTTTGGCTGGATAGTAATCTGCCATCCCTGTGGCCCTGTGCTCATGGGCGCCAGGGGACAAGGGGGTGGCAGAGTCCAGGGACTGGGAGAGATGAAGGCCTCTGGTACTAGGGCTCCTGAGGTTATGCTCAGGCGTTTCCCTTTCCCAGCGAACCTCATCTCTATCAGCCCCTGCTCCCTGTTGCAATGCAAGAGCCTGCGCTTTCAGTTCCTCAGTTAAGGCCTTACTAGACTCTATCAGTCTCTCCTGCAATGCTAGCTGTTGCTGGAGCCTATCATTGTGCTGGCAGAGAGCCTCATCTCTCTCGGTGCCTCCTGATTGGTCCTGGAGTACTGGCCCAGTCTTTGCTGCAGGAGGGTTACCTCCTGAGTCCCATCCCTACTGGCCTGCTCCTTTCTTGCCAGAGCCTCTTCCACCCTTCTGGTGTGCTCTAACAAGTTCTGATGCTCTTTTTGGAGGTCACCCAGCCCCTGCAGGGCCTAAGGTGTCTCTTTCCTGACTAAGAGTCTGCATCTGTGCCGCCAGGTCGTCCCTTTGCCTTTGAAAGGCACCAGCTTTCTGGCGCTCCTGATCAAACTCTGTCTGGGTATCCAGGTCTTTCAGGATCAGTTTATTGCTCTCTGCCTTTTCCCTATCTAGGTGGCTTTGCAGGGTAACTACCTGCTCAGCACATGCCCTATTGAAATCTAATTGTTGCTCCAGCTTTTTCTGGCTCTGCAGTAGGGAGTCCAAACCTTCTTGGTACTCCTTCTGCAAGGCCAGAAATCTGGTATCCTGGTCAGACTTTTCCTGTTGCAGGATACACATGTCCTCTTTGATTTTAATGAGATACTGTCTGCTCTCATTTTCTGACTCCTGGCTTCTGTGCATCCTCTGCTCAGAAGAGACCAGGTCAGATTGGACCTTTTCTAACACGATCTGTTGCCTATTTGCCAGATCTTGGCCTTCAGCACATTTGTCCTGCATGGCTCCCATATATAGATACAAATATGCCGCTATCCTAACCATCTTGTCGTGTTCATCTTTAGCTTTAGGAGCCATGTATAGTTCACTCAGGGCCACATGTAAGGGACCCTGATCTCTCCAGATATCTAACCCAGTTGCAGTGACCTGTTGTGTGATTGCCTGCAACCACGCATCCTGGCCCTGCTCAGTCCATTCACCTCTCATAAATAGCTTATGTAAGAAGTGCTCTCTGGCTATTTTGATGTCTACCAGTGTCGTCATTCTGGAATTTGAGTTCCTTCCTGACTTACAGAAGTTTGTATTTTATTTTGCAAAACAGACCATTTCCTTAGAGTGTTCCTTTGAGGAGTGCTTTACAGCATAACACAGCGTGGTGATCTAACCGGATATGTATCCTGTCAGCTGGCACACTGTATTAATCTGCACAAGTGATAGATCTAATCCAGAATTCCCGGCTGCGAGCCCCCACTTTGTTAATGACTCCAATCAAGCAGTCCCACTAAGTCAGTGCCCTGTCTGGGATTGCTCAAGGGAAGCCCTTATTTATATATTTTTATGTCCAGTTCGTTTACTTTGGATGACAACCCTATATAACACCCCTCTCTTAGAATCCCTCTGACCCCACTGAGCCAAGAAGTAGGTTTGTTTTGCAAATTAAAAGGTTTATTTGAAAATTAAACAATATATATATATCACACTTTTATAATAAATTAATATTTGATATCACACTTGAGAATATGATGTTGATCAACAATGGATAATGTTATAGTGGTACACTCTTTTTAATGGCTTAGAAGTTGATATAGAGAGGATAAAGTAGCTGAGAATGCTCATATGGCTTCAAAGACAATGCAATGATGAATGAAATGCAGTACAGAAAATAAACTTGATATGATTTCAACCAAAACAATGTAATCACTTTTCCCTCTGGTAGCAATTCACCCCCCCCCCCTTTATGCAATGTAAATAGATGGAAGGAAAGCACACAGTTCTCAGGAATGCAATCAAATATAATTCAGTTTCCCCCCCTAGCAAGCTTAGAGGAAAACACGTAGAAGTTTTAAACACAGGCCCAAAAGGCTTTGACTGTGATGACAATGAAATGAGAAATGTGCTAAAATTGCTTTTAATTCCCTATAGGAGGTTCAGGGTAGGTGATAGATACTGGGAATGAGTTCAGGTCCGCGCTACAATGATTAATGAGGGATTATTAGGTTGGAAACGGATTTCAGGGATGCAAGAAAAGACAAATATTTTTACACGTGGCTAAAATGAAGCAAAATGTCAAATCGCAGCTAATTTTCCGAGTGCGTCGAGCGCGATTACGGAGGCACTAGAAGCAAGTCGGTTTTAGGCTTGTTGGAAAGCTTTGAATCTTAGCTTTAAGATGACAGTTAAAACTCTCTCCTAGCACAAACGGTTCCGGAGATACGGACAATTTTGTGAAGGTAGTTTTTCAGACATGAAATCACAGTTTCAGAATGACAGATGACAGTTTTCAGCTTTGAGATCACAGAAAGAACACCGGATTTCTAGGATGCAGTTCTCAATAGGTTAAAATAGTTTGAATTAGATTATTTTAAACTAAGAGATTGGGTTTTGCACAGTTCTGGCGGTACTCACACTATATTTTGGACAGGAATGCGACTTCGCCACGGATCGGCTCAGGATTGTACTGCGGTTCCCTCGCCATGGACGGTCTCTACCTTGTTCTACTCACTGGATAATTCTGCCTTCTGGGTCTGCCAGGCACCGGTTCTGCTCACAGCGGTCTGGTCTGGGTACAGCTCTGCTTTCTGGTCTATTCTGTGGTTCTGGATTCAGCACTGCTTTCTGGGTACTGGCACAGGGTACTAGCCAGAATCAGACAGCTCAGCCCGGCTGTCTGAATAGTTTGGTTTGATTGCTAGGTTTTGAAGGCCTGCTAATAGGAGTTCAGCTGTTGGGTCCTAGAGTTCTTGGAGTTTCTGGATGTGAAGTCTGAAGTCTGGATGTGGAGTTGTCTGTCAAAATGCTCCGCAGAAAGTGAAAAAGAAAGTCCCTATCTGGCTTCCAGTGGCTCTTTTTATGTGTTTAGAAAGTGGGTGGGTCGGCTAATTCTGCATGCCCAACCCTCTCAAGATTTTATAGGTCAAAGGATTCTTTGGTCCCTGATTTGAGAAAGGACAGTGTGTCAGAGTGATGTCAGCCATTTACGATCTATTGAAGAAATGCCCCTTTGCTTTTACCTTAGCAATCATTTTTCATAACTACACATATTTCCCAGGTACACAGTTGTTTGTCATTACATGTACGTATTACAGATTACTTAAGGTACATTCTGGCCCAACCCTGATTTTCCTGGGGGCTTGCATTCAAAAATGACAACTTATTTTCGTTTTTAGTTGATTTACCAATATCGGACGTTTACCAAAAATGGCACACATGTACACTGCCTTTCTACCCATATTCCATTAATTTACTAGGTCTCTAGCATAAACACAGTGTCTGTAATATCAATAAATAGCGGGGTTTTGCCTCAGAACATGGTACAAAGTTGAATCAAGTCTTGAATTGTGGGTACATTCCTTAGATTAAGGATCTCCAAATTGCACATTTTTGTAAGCTTAATACAATATTTTAGAAGCAATTAACTTAAACATATATTTGCTGCAATATGATTCCACAAAAGTGTCTGAGCCCACCCCCAGAAACTGGGTAAGTCAGGAAACACATGTCTCTCCTTCCAGGCAGGGCTCTGTTTACAGTCCACACGGAAAATCAACATACCCCATTCAATTGCAAGGGTCTATTGTGTTGGGTCCAGCAGGCTGAGGTCAACAGACCAGGGGGCCACTCTGCATTTGATTAACAGAGACCTGTGATTTCCTGGGCTGTTGCTGCTCAGGGCTGGTGTCAATGCCTCCCATGAACAGAGACTCTTTGAACTTTTAATTAACTAAGACTCCTTCTGATCAATGCACAGTTATGCAAGACTGCTCTCCTGTAAGAGTTTAGACCGCTAGCGCCGGTTTGTGGACAAAGCTGGTACTGCACCCATTTTTGCAACTTTTTGACATCAAGAAAATGAATTCCCAACAGCTCTGGGTTGCGTTTGGCAATCAGCCTTGCCATTCCCAATGGTTTCAGGCTACTGTGTGTGTAGCCCAATGGTGGTTTTAGGCAGTGCACTCCTGTGCTCACAACATAGGCAAAAATGGGTGGCAGCCTATTCTTCAGGTTTTCCCTGTGCGTTTTCTGGGGAGTTCTGGCCATCATGATGTTTTCAATGCCAGTAATGCACAGTTTTTGTGGTAGGGCTCGGTTGCATGGGTAAAACATCCACAAGCCAAAGACCCAATGCTTCCATAAGCTTATCCAATAGGGCCGCATATTGCACTGCAGTGCCGTCTGTGCAGCGGAAGCCCCTCCTTTTCCAGCCTGACAAACCTGTGTGTACAGTAGATGTCACATAGGCGGAGTCAGAGTACACCATCACTTCTTCATCCTCAAAGCTCCACAGCAGTTCAATGAGCGCCACTTATTCTGCAGCCTGTGCTGAATAATTTGAAGACAACCTCATGCTTGTTACAACTTCAAATTCACCTTCACTCTTCAGTTTCACTACCACTGCTCTTGTATGCCTTTCCCCAGTTGTTTGGTCAATTATTGAAGAACCAACTATAAAAACAACTTCCCCCCTCCCGATTGCATTTTCTCTAGCTTGGGGGATTTTGTTATAATACTCAATATATGTTGTGCAATCATGTGCACAGTCATCCTCTCCTACTTCTTTTGCTATAAACATTGCTGGATTCACTGGCTTACATCTATCAATTTTAATCACAGGGTTGGAATTGATCACTTCGTACCCCAATGCTCTATGTGTGGTTAATGTACTTTTGAGCGTCTCTAGAATTGCAAATAATGCATGCTCTACAAATAACGTTATTGAACACCCCATGGTTATACTTAAAGCTTTTTCAATTGCTCACAGGGATAATGTCCCTTCATTAGTGGATCTAAAATCCCACTACAATATGCCAATGGTTTGTGTCCTTGTCCTAATGTTGTCTTTTGAGTAAGAACTTTTTATCATGACTTCTCCATTCAAATGGAAAATAAACAAGTCTTCACTGTAATCTGGTATCCTCAATAAAGGGGCTGTACTGATTGCTCTTTTCAATTTTTTGAACCCTTCAGTCATCTCATCTGCTTGTTTGAGTCTTTTTCAAAGTGGTTAAATGTATGTACTGTAATCGAAAACCAAAGCCCTGCAATAATTGCGTG